>NC_142065.1:52661253-52970628 GCF_059756535.1 Pantherophis guttatus | reverse complement strand
CAAAGAAGCAAGTAAACTGCTAATTCTTCCTGGTAATTATAAAGAAATTGAAAATATAAAAACTCACTTCCCTCTTCTCCTCCAATACAACTATGCTTCTTAGTCCAAGTGCCACACCAGCCTGGACTCAAATTCAATAATATCTCTGGCTTTTATTGAAGCTGTCCTGGTGGATCTTGCAAACTCAACTGCTAGGGTGCATTTCTCAGAGACAGATTTGCTGGTTTCCCCTTTTTTGTTCAAGGGAGAACAAGAATTACGACATTATGGGGGATGGGCAGAGGATGTTTTTTTCCCAAGTCCAACTGTGAACTGGTAAATTGCTCACTGTGAATGAGCAACACATACATTGAAGAAGAGGTTGGATGAGATGAACTCTGCACGATCGTGTAATTGTGTCCTCAAAGGCCTCCTCACCGAAAGGAACTGGCAGAGGAGGGAAGAGTAAAGAAGCTGAAGAATCCACCAATCAGGAGCCATAGTAACCACCATCTGCATAGAATTACCTCGCCAGCACTGTTGCCAAAGCTTGAAATCTGGGCACCAGTGTCTTATGCCAACTTCATTTCCAGATTATATAAGAAGCTTAAGGGCTGCTATGAATAAATGCCCTAAGACTTCAATTCTAAATACTCTTAGTAGAGGGTGATCCCTAATAGACAAAGCGGTGTTTATGTAAATATACACATTTTGCACTGTATTTTGTAATGAGTCATAATACATTACTGTACTATGATGTTAGTGCTTAAGGACAGAAGGGAAATTACTAACTGAAGTAAACATAGGCTTTATATTAGTATAGGAAGAGGGATTCAAAGGTACCACATTAGAAACATTTGAATGGCTTGTGAATCAACAAAGACTATCTTGTTCCCTACTGTCAATGGCAACACACCTGGACCAACATCTTTGTTGGCCTTTTTGCATATCAAACCTCTTATACATAATTTGGCAAATTATGTTAATGAATGGAATGTGGAGGAAGAGATTTTGCTATCTTGTGAATGGATTCATATGTACCCTCCTAGGCCACTTTAAGGGAACACATTTAATCACCTTAATTTTGCTTAAGATGCAGGTTGTATTTGGGTTGTACATTTTTCTGCGCATCAGCATAAATGTGATTTACAAAAACTTAGTTCAGCTTGTATCAACCTAGAGCTCTTTGGATGGACTGGACTATTGCTAGTTTAACACCTTGCACTGGATCCAGAAATCATCACCTAAGTCTTAGGCTGAGCCACTTAACTGAGTGGGCTGGAGGTGTCATAATAACAGGTTCTGGTGACTGTTCTCAGAGTCATCGATTTGTTACTGGTCCAAAAACACATAGGCATCCTTTTGCCCCTTTGACAGAGACACTAAAAAAAATAAATCTCATCATTTATTTTTAACCTTTTTCTTAAGGGCTGTTTTACCTAGATTGATTTTCTATACCAATGGCATTTCCATCTAATTATTCTGTTGAATGTCTGTTAGTTTCCAATGCAGTTAGGGTTTCTATTATTTACCATAATACTTTTCTGAGTTTGTTTATTTAATTTGTATCCCGCATTTATTATTTTTACAACTAACTCAAGGTAGAGAACATATCCAACATATCTTCCTCCTATTTTTCCCACAACAACCACCATGTGAGATGGGTTGGGCTGTTAGAGACTGAGTGACTGGCCCAAAGTTACCCAACTGGCTTTCATGGCTAAGGTGGGACTTGAACTCATGGTGTCCTGCTTTCCAGCTTGGTGCCTTAACCACTAGACCAAACTGGTTCTACATACCACATCTATGTCATCAATGGAATCTTTTTGCTATAAGTACATACAATGAAATCATTAAACATGGTTTCTTGCGATATACAGTATGACAAAACGTAAAATTTTCAAATTTTGTTGATTCTTCTGGACTACTTGTGCTTCCAGTACCATTGACCATGACATCCTTCTGAAGAGATTTCTAATTTAGAATAGATAGAACAGTGATGTAAACAGTATTTCTAATCATGTTCATGTAGAAAACTGCTTTTTTCAGAAATCGGAAATGATAGGTTTCTGTTCAATTACTATGGGATTATGATGGAATATACTCTGAAATAGTACAATAACAATTATTGGAGCACTGGTTTAGTCTTGTACCATAGGACATTCAGCATCTAAAATATCTGAATGAGTTTATTCAAATATTATGCGCAGTGTCATCAGCTGTCATGCTTTTTCATCATATTTTTTGGCCATGGTTATGTGTTGATGAAGGTCAGTAAATAAAAGCTCAGTCCTCATGAGATAGGAGTATGGGGTGGGGGTGGGGGAGGAATATATCTGTATGATAGTGCTGTTTCCTTCCCGCTCAAACATTTGATATGTGTTTTTAGAGACTCCAGTCTCTTCTGTTGCACAGAAAATCAACATAAATCTATTCAGAGCCATGATCTATTAATGTCCAGTTTATATTACTTTAATACAAAGATTCCCAAATTTTCTCTTCATGGCATTGTATTTCCATGGATTGTGCAAGTGTGATGTGTAAGAGTGTGTGTTAATGAAACTGATAATTATTGATACCATATATTAAAAAAAAATAACCGCATCTAGACTTGCTGAACAGAATAAAGTGATCCTGAGAACTCAACAATCAAAGGAACCAAATTTAATTTTTGTTTCCTGTATTTATTACGTGGCCTGTGTATATACTTCACTGTTACCCTTACATAAGCATTAATTACTGAACTATGTAATGTTTTATTCTATATATACTGGTCATAGTCACTGTGTGGGATATTTAACAACATGTGTTCTTCTTCCTTGCTTGCTTCTCACTTGATAAATTAAACACATTTTGTCCGTGTCTGCTAATTCAAAGACTTTGCAGGCAAAGATGTAGTATGTATTTCTGCCTGAGTAAGTTCATGTTGTCCAAGAGCAAGAATTTTCTTGTCCTTGTTTCTTATGTGGCTCTTCACCCTCAAGGTTCCTGTTGCCCCTGCAATCTTGAGTTGTTGCTGGGAGTTTTGAAACTGCCATCTGCAGGGAGTGGGGGAAGTACCGTAGCTTCCAGGATGCCAGGAGATCAGATATGCAGAGTGGGCTATAAAAGGAAAGGAAGCACTCTTATTCTCTTGTTACTTTCATTCTGACATTCAGAAAAGTTTTCATTCGGTTGTTGTTTGCTCTTCAGAAAACTGCCCTCCCAACTTCTTGGGTTATCACCAGAAATTTTATTACCACATTTGTTTGTGTGAACCAAAGTTTGTGAAGAGATCCAGCTAGATTTATCACCATTAATCTGGTACAATGGCTCTTATGGTACCAGACATGAGGAAAGATATTTTAATTGCAGGGAGATTTAGTGAACACTATTGAAGCTATATTGCTGAATGAACTTAAAAGTAAACAGTAAGAAAAGAAAAAAAAATCTCTTATCATTTATTGATCAAGATTTTGATGCCTCTTCAACCATTGCAACTCTCTTTGCAATTTCTGCAAACCTACGTGTACCTGTGTTGCAGTGGTGGGATTCAAGTAATTTAACAACCGGTTCTCTGCCCTAATGATTTCTTCCAACCACCAGTTTGCCAAACTGTTCAGAAAGTTAACAACCGGTTCTTCCGAAGTGGTGCGAACTGGCTGAATCCCGCCACTGATGTGTTGTCAGTATAGAACAGGTATCATTTTTAGAGATGGTTGGATGTATTTCTTTGCCATGCATAAGCCTAATATGCTTACTTCATGTATCTAATGGAACATTCTTATCTGGAGGACACAACATTGTTTCAAACTATTTTAATATATTCTCAGGGTTGTTCGGTTTGGCAAACCTTCTTTGTTCTAACACTTAAGTAAAGGTGAAAAAACTATACTAGACAAATAGATTATCTCCACTGCACTTGTTTGAGGAGAGAAGACATAACAGAAAACTAGGAGTATTTAGGACTGATTGGATCTTGAGTTCCTCCTGGCAAACCTTTGCAATATCCTTTTAAGATTTTACAAGGACAGAATCTGCTTCTGCCTTTGTTCTAAGAACGTTTCTCTAAGAAATGCTTTCATCAGAGGGAAGATGAGCTGTGGCACATGTTCACAGAAAGAGTTGCTTGACAATGATCATTGATCATATAAGCCCCAAAGAGATTAATCTGCAATAATTCAGGTACCAGGTAAACATGATAAAACTTACTCATTTTAATGTGCATACTGTGATATGTTTGGAAAGGTTTTAACCTTTTTGACTTGTGATTTTAAAATTTATTATGGCTTGTTGCATAGTTAGCCAGATGTCTCGATTGGATTTGGCATTTTTATGTACCTATTGAGTCCTTCCCAGAACCTGGGATAGGCAGATGTTTGACATGTTGTTATATCATTGTATGATGTAAGCTGTTCCATATAAAGTGCCTTTTGTAATTGATTGATGGTGATGTTGTCAATGCTCATTGTGTTCAAGTTATTACCATTATTGTTATTCAAGTTTTTTATGGCCATCTGCTCCAGTAGACTCTGAGCAGCTTATAGAATACAGGTAGTCCTCAACTTATGACCCCAATTGAGCCCAACATTTATGTTGCTAAGTGAGACATTTGTTAAGTGAATTTTGCCCCATTTTATGACCTTTCTTGTCACAGTTGTTAAGTGAATCGCTGCAGTTGGTAAGGTAGCAACACCGTTGTTCAAGTGAATCTGGCTTCCCCATTAACTTTGCTTCTCAGAATGTTGCAAAAGGTAATCACATGACCCCAGGACATTGCAACCGTCATAAATATCAAGTCAGTTGCCAAGCATCTGAATTTTGATCACATGATCATAGGGATATCACAACGGTCGTAAGTGTGAAAAACAGTCATAACTCACTAAACAAACTGTTGTAAGTTGAGGACTACCTGTACAAATATAGAGAAAAATGGGTAATATATCAAGACTTGCTAACACAGGAAGAAGGGGAATTTAAGACAAAGTCAAGAGAACAAATGACAGCAGGGGAATATACTTTCAAATGGTTTTCATGTGCACAATTAAGAAAAATATGTAATATAGGTAAAAGGTAACTGGACTTGATCAATGTAAGACCAAAATCGAAACTGAATTATACACAAATGATGAACATGTGATTTAAAAAGTGTACAAGCTTTTATTAAGGTTGAAACTGATAAAGAACAAGCTAAGTATTACAATTACATAATAAAAAGGATTATGAATTTTGGTTATACAAATGGATATTGGATATATTGGTTATACAAATTGGATATTGACAGGAGAGAATATAGATAAATGGAGTAACATTCACAGTTTGTTATAATTGAAGAGACTTTTTTTATAAAACTGTATTACTGGTATATGACACCAGGGAAACTATTAAAATTATACAGTATCAAGGTACCTCAAATCAATGTTGGAAATGCTAAAACCACGAAGGGACATTTTATTAAGCATGGTGGATTTATGAAAAAGCTAGAAAATTCTGGATACAAATACATACAATGATATAAAAAGTCACAAAAGTTAATAATTGAAAAATATTGAGAAAAAGCCAGATGTTAGACAGTCAGCTAGAAAAACTCACAGAAGACTGATTTCACACATGGTTACTCCAGCAAGACTATTATCTGCACAACAGGGGAGGAATACTGAAATTCCCACAATGGAGAAATGAGTTGTGAAGATGTTGGAATTGTCAGAAATTTCAAAACTGACCTGTTTACCCAGAATAAAACAATAAGTACTTAAAAAAAAAAAAAGACTGGAAACCTTTTATGGATTTTTTTGCTGAAAACAGAGAAAAGTACAGTGATGATTTATAGATTTAATTATTGGAAAAGACTAAAGGGGCTGCGAGATTTTTGTAATTTGAGGGAGGCTGGATATTAAATTTGTTAATTTCTGTTGCAAAGAAGGTTGGAAGTCATTCTTTTTCTCTACGTTTAGTTTTTTATCTTTTCTTTTTTGTTCTTTTGTTTTCTGCTCTTTTTATCTTCATTTATTTTTTCTTTTCAACTTGTCTTGTATTGCTTGAAAAACTCTTTCATAAACATTTTAAAAAAACAAAACAAATACCCAGAATACCACACACTATCCATGAGAAATCAATTAACATTCTTTTCACCTTTGCAGGAAATTTCAAAAGCAAATCCACTTTTATCAAATTGAACGAGAACTTCTGGAGAAAAGAACTGCTGAAGAATTTGTGTTCATGGCACTATTGGTGGTAATAAAATTATTGTTGGGCAACTTCAAGGTTTGTAGGGGACGGAGTACCAGAATCTGGAGGTAGAATTAAAAGAGCTAAGAATCTCTACATTGCCATAAGCAAACTAAGTCCAACAAACTAAGTCATGTCCCCGCCGCCCCTTGAATTCTGTTGGCTCTTATCTAACTCCTGTTAGGTGCTAACTATTAGTTGAGAATATTCCTGTGCATAGGCATAAGTAGCAATAAATCAATTTAATTGGACTTTCACAGTGTGTACCTGATCTTTCACACCTGACAAGGTTCTCTTCCAATGGTTCTCTTTTGATAAATTATGTCAGATTGAAGAGAGCTAATCATGTTATTAATGATGGACCACTACAGTGTCTGACTATGAAGAAGCTAATTCACAAGAGGACATAATTTTCATTGATTTTTCATCTTTTGCTTTTAATTATCATGGAGTTTGAAAATGCTTTCTCCATTGTGTCAATCTCTTGTCTTTGATGTGGCCTTAAAATGTGATATTTTTTTTAAAAAAATTACATAACAGATGGTTTCAAAAGTAATTGCTTATGGAGACTAATGACCCAAGGCAAATGTACTTATCTAATACTTCATTACAAAGAAGAGAATATAAATAGTTTGGGGTTGAACTACGGAGCCTTTGGTACTCTCTGAACTTGCTTGTTTGTTTGCAGACATTTCATTACTCAAATAGGTACCATCATCAGTGCTAGTGAGTGTGGGCTTTGCTTATATACAGTAGCTTGCCCTGCCAGTATTGAAGGGTGTATGGTTTTCTCCTTGGTAATTTCTTGATTATGGCGTTGTTTTTTGCTTCTTTGTCTGATGTTAATCCATGCTTATTGGAGGGGATAATATCTGGTGATTTTTGTTTCCTTCTTAACTTTTTATTATTTCTTTTGAATGGAGTGTAAATGTGATTTTTCTCTGTGTCTATTGATGACTAATTTGTCTAAATGTCAAGCTTTAAGGAATCTAACTTTTTGGATTTAGCTTCATCTAGGATGCTCACAGTTCCCCAGTTAAACTACGGTTGAGTCTGTCCATGTGTTGTGAAGTTAAAGAGTTTTCATTATGTCTTCTGGTTGCTGTTTGGATCCACTGTGCTCGTCTTCTGCTTCTCTGCCCTACATAGTGGTTACTACAGCTCTTACACAGTATGTTGTAGGTGACTCTTGATTTTTGTTCTTGGGCTACTGGGTCTTTTGGTTTGCTTAAGAAGTTTTGGAGAGTTTTAGTTGGTTTGTATGCTACAGTAATGCCATGTAGTTGCAATAGTCTGTAGTTCTTTCTGAGATGTTTTTGATGTATGGTAGCATTATCCATTTCATAGCTTGTGTTGGTTGTGCTGTAGTGGTTGAGTGATCAGGCTTTTTTTTTATAAAGTTGTGAGAGTATCCATTTTTTGGCAGATGTTGTATAGGTGATCTGTTTTCTTCTTGTGTTCTGAGTTGCTGCAGTACATTTGTACTTGTCTTACACTCCTCTTGTAGGAGGTCATCACAAACTGTAACAAACTTTGACTGTAACATTGCATTTTTCAGCCTGGAGCTCACTGGTGCCTTTGTTTCTCTATCCAGATATAAATTGCTCTTTCCTGGCATAGTGTTTTCCAAATGTGTCATGCTAAGGGCTGGCTGAGGATGATAGGAGTTATAGCCTAATATATCTGGAGGAAACCAGGTTGGGAAAGGCTTCTGTATTATTATAACAATGGTTAATATTAAATAATGGAGGGGGAAGGGAAAAACACTCAGAAACCACCAAGATTTATATGTGTCTTTCCTTTTACAATTAATCAGAATAACAATAACAATTAATTACAGCTCACATGTACAAAACATCTCCCAGCCTTCCTTCCACACCTACATGTATGATTCATTGTGACTTGGAAGGCATCATCCTACATCCCACAGTAATAACCGTGAATGTCACATGAGGACAGGAAGTGAAGGCTCTCACTCTACCTAACTGAACCCTGGATGAAACAAGAGTTCTGTTGATGGCTTAAGCACCTTTGATGTCCTACTCAAAGTTAAGCACATCCATTTTCAGGCAAATCCACCAAATGAGCCACCCGAGGAAGGCAAGGCTCATGCGAAGGCTTCAGAAAAGAAAAAGCAAGCAAAACACCCCTCATCGATACTCTTGTGAAGTGCCACACTGTGATTCACAAAGAGAGCCACACCTTTTGAGTCATTGTTACTAAGTACTTCCTGCAACAACTTAGCCGTCCACTGGAGCTTTCTGCTGCTTTTGACTGTCTAGTTCAATGAAGAAATAGTTTGGTCTGAGGGTGTTCAGATTGTAGGATGGAAGTTATCAGTTATGCATTAAACAACAGGTGGCTAAATAGTGAGGGAGACTTCCCTACTCCCAAATGATGTATAATGCATCTGCAGTACTATGCTCTCCTCTTGACATTCTTGGAAAGCAAGGTGGAATAATAACTAAAAATACATTTGCAACTAAACTTAAATAAGGTTAAAAGCATTTACCTGAATACTTCCCTGTGCTTCCACCACTTGATAAATTTGATTGAGATCTGCTAATTTATTTTGTAAAATACACTCCTTCCTTCCTTCCTTCCTTCCTTCCTTCCTTCCTTCCTTCCTTCCTTCCTTCCTTCCCAGTATTATCTTTGTATAGAAGTAGCTTGGTCCTAACTTGTTTAAAATTACAGTATAACATTGATAATAAAGATAGCAGACTGGTTTTTTTAAAAAGTGGATGTTAACACCCTGACAATGATACTATGGGGAAATGATACTAATGGATAGAGTTGAAATTACCATTCAAATAAATTCAGGAATATCCAGTTAAAGAAATAATATTCACAGAATATTGAAGATATTTGACAAATAATTACCAATTTCGTCTAAATTCTCTTAGCCAAATCATACATTCTCATGGGTCCATTAATGACTACTAGAGTAGTTTCTGATCAAAATACTCTCTGAGCTTCTAGGTGGTTTCTGTGTTTCCTGTAGGATCAAGAGATTTCTCAAGGAACAATAAATAAAAATAAAAATATTTCTGATATATTCAGTTACAGTATTTCCATGCTGCAGGCTTAAGATTCTGTGTATAAATAGGCTAGAAATGAAGCTGGATAAGAACTCCCTTTCTGAACTTCAATTTTCTTCTCTGCTTTGGCCATGGCAATGGTCTGAGTTTCTGATTAGGTTTTGCTTACCAGCTCCGACTTGGTGGACCGACGGACACACCCACACACACGGTCTTCTTTTTCATACCAGCAAGCAAGTACCAACATCCTTCTCTTCTGTGGATGAGTCTTTGAGAACAGTGGTTTCCTTTGTTAGAATTTTTGTATGAAGTCCCCTCTGTGGACTCTCTTCGTACTTGATAGGTTTCTGACTGGTACTCCATCAGTGGGGAAGAAAGGAAGGAAGGAAGGAAGGAAGGAAGGAAGGACGGACGGACGGACGGACCAACCATTTTTCATGGCTCAGTCAATGAACTTAAAAAAAGTTGAACCTTTCACTTTTGATCAGTGAAACAATCAACTAACTGTTTTTTTATTATTATTATTATTATTGTAGCAACAAGGGTCACTTCCTCTTGGTTTTGGTTTTTTTCCACCAAATTGTTGAGATGCAATTACAACACAAGGAGGCAGGTGAACAAAGTGGAAACTAGAGGAAGTGGTAGGCACAAAAAATCTAAAGCAAACCTGAAAAAGTTCACCACTTCGCGGGTCCACTGGTGAAACCAAGAAGCAAACAAGTTCATCAACTGAGATCCATTCATAAGATGTCAGGCATTCTGGCTTTTCCTTTTCTTCCTAGTATTTTCCCACGAGTGCAGGGTCTGCTTTTTTCAGATCAACCAAGAGTTGATTCCATAACAAAATGCCAACTGGAAGGGAAGGGAATGACTGGAAGGAAAAAGTTTCCCCACCGTTGTTCATGATAGCTAATTGGAGTGGAGATCTTTCTCTATATAGAAATGAAGCACGGCATTAGGAAAAACATCATTTTTAGTTCATGACAGGAAAGGAGGGTAGAATCGGTCTTCCTGGTGGGCTGGGGGTGGATAGAAGTTGCCATCAGAGAAATGGTTAGTAGGACAACCTGGTCATACAGATTAACCTTAATTGCTGGGCATGCTGAGAAACAGGGTGGAACTGGATCCTGCCAAGCAAGTTTGGGCCAGACATATTTGTTACTAATAAGTTAAGGTGATAATTTGCAACCTTTTCAAATCACCTTCTTCAGAATGATAAGGTAATGCTCAGGAATGTTCTGGAAGAGCAGTAGTACTAATTTGAAGACATGAGCATGTCTGTTCCCTGGCTGAGGAAATGTCATTGAAGCTGGGGACAAAGAAGAAAACAACAACAGGGAGAAAAAAACCAGACAGAATGCATTATTTGTAGAAATATATTATATTGCAGCTCTCTACAATGCTTAAATTTTATAAATAGCCCCATTCCAAAATAATTTCTGTTTATCTAAACACCAAAATCTCCCTACTCATTGAGGCGTGCATAATTTATATATATTGTTCCTACTATATTAAATTAGTTTATTTAATATAGTATTTAAAGAAAGGTCTTCAGACCCCAATTTGCAAACCTAACTCTAATCCATTAGTTGCTCTTCCCTCATAAGTAATTTATATTTTTATAACCAACAAATTTACACATTCATCTATGTTCCTGTGACTAACAGGCGAGCCATGATTTTGGAAAAGATAAAGTAGACCTTGCCCCATCCATTGTTTTTCAAATGATCATTATCATTTCAGGAAAACAGTTTCCTTTCCCCATGTCAATTTTAAATAACCAAACAAAACCACCTACTCACCCCGCAGCCCAGCAAATTATCTAAACTAGTGTTTTTCAAACTCCGCAACTTTAAGATACGTGGACTTCAACTTCCAGAATTCCTCAACCAGCATCCAAGCCCACACATCTTAAAGCTGCTGAGATTGAGAAACACTTATCTAAACACTCAAATCTTCTTGAGATTCAAACTAGCATACAACAAATCACTGACAGCCTTAGAGATGAGCAGCTGGTTCCAAATCCCTTAGGAGTGGGTAACTTAACAATATCCACAACCAAGATGTTTTCAGTCTTTATGAAAGACTGAAATGTTTGGCTTCAAATGTTCACAGGCAGATGCTAAAGACAAATATGTGCATATGGTATTACTAGCTAACATGACACTACACTAATATGCACTCAGAATTCTGCCAGATTTTCCCCAGTAGTATTTGGTGATGCTTAACAATACCAACTGAGCTTTCATTCCCCTTCATATCATCCCTGCTGGCTTTCATTGTCAGGCATATTTGTGCTTGCACTGTTAGACCAAACAGAGAGGATTTGACCTGGCAGGTCCAGATCTGGTACAAACCTTGGCATGATGGCATTGTAGACATGCTATTCACAGGCCAGTTTCCCATCAAAGCTTGAGAGGGCAATGGCAAAAGCCTGCACAGCACAAAGTGGGTAATTGTAGTCCATGGTAAAAACATCATCAGCCACTCGGCCAAACTGCAAGACAATGTATTCAGCTGCAGGAAAGAAAGATGTCATTTATTGGGTGAGAAGATAAAAAGTTTACTATGGAAACCTTTGGTCCTCTGCAGAATGCATGACAGGACAAATTGAACAAAGGTGGATGTAGGTGGATTATTATTAATAAAGGTGACCAACGAGATGTTTTCCTTTACTTTTTTGGGTCTATTTTAGCATTGTTCATTCTAAAAGGAAAGGCATAAGAGAGTTTGGGAGCATGGATATTCACAGAACAGGGTCAAAAAAGTCAAGATGGCGGTTGTAATCATGCAACTAAATCTTTACCTGGTTTTTTTTATGTGTGTCATAGAGCTGTTATCACATGTCATGATTGGCATCTAAACTTTTCTTGACCACACCCTACAGATACCTTTGGCATGGGAGAATCCTGGATACAGACTCTTATGCCGCCTATGTACGTTCTGCAATTATACTATATCCAGCCCAAAGAGATTGGCAGCAAACCCACATGAGGTAAATAGTGTCATTAGATAATTTGCACAGCAATCAGTTGCACTGAAAGAAGTCTTCTAATCTGGGTCGGGGAAAAGAATTTGGGGAAATAAAGCTGAGTCTGTGACCTATTGCCCAAGAGAGAAGGAGGATACAATAGAAAGAGCAATTCCCAGAGCAATAAAAAGAGTTGAATGAAACTCCCATTCTCCCACAATAACACATGTACCTCATCAACATCCTTGCTGAATTTCTGGACTATGGCACTCAATTTAAAAGTAGGATAATTATTATAACATAACTGCTACAATTGTCAAGACACTGTAATCTGAATCTGATTGCCATATATTGTCCCTCAAAACAGTACTTGGTTTATAGTTTGGAATGTAATGTTTTTGAGTGGAAATCTTCTAGCATTACAAATACACAAGCATTGCACAGTTATTTCATCTTCTCCACATTCATGAATAATAGAGTAAGAGTAAGAAAGATTACCTTGACAGAGATACACACGACCTGCTGTCTACGCAAAAGGAACTTAAGTTAAAAAAAAAAAAAATTAAGTCCAGAATGTCCAGATAATGTTTGGAAGCAATTCAGACAGACCCTTCCCTGATTCACTGAATTTTAAGAAGGAGGAGGAGGAGGAGATGCAGCACAATCAGAATTGCAAGATTGATATCAGCTTCACTATAGAGACCAGATCATGAGATCAATTCCACATGATGGTTAAAACTACTTTTATTAGAACTGGCTATAATAAGAGAAACTTGCAAGAAGGATATAAAAAATGTGCCTTCTCTGCTGCAATGCTTGCCATATGGCAACCCCATTCTCATGAATTCTGAATGTCCCTTATCCTGTCAACCTTCTGTTAAAGCTTTTAAGATTTGACTTTTCCAGCAGGCATTAAGCACAGATGACCTCAGGTGCACTCAATTTGATTGCTATTATAACCGTTTTTAATTATTTTGGATTGCTGCTGTTTCAGTTCTTAACTTGCGTTAGCCTCCCATATCCCATTTGCCACATAAATTTTTTTTTTTAAAGAAAGAAAGAAATGTCCATGGCTCAGGCAAGGGAACTGTGCAATCAAAGACTCACTCCCTGGATCTCTTTTTCCAGTAAGGATAAAGGTAAAGGTTTTCCTGTCCAGTCATGTCTGATTCTAGGGTGCATTGTTCATATGTCCCCAATATATGCTCATTTAGAGCATGGTGCTCAGCTTGGTCAAGGGAGCCAGCATTGTTCGAAGACATTTTCTGTGGTCATGTAGCCAATATGGCTATACACCAAAGGCTCGTGGAACCCTATTACCTTCCTATTTATCTATTCACATTTGATGCTTTCAAACTGCTAAGTGGGCAGGAGCTGGGGAAGGAATGAGAGCTCACCCTGTTGCACAGTGCTAGGATCTGAAACCTGGGCTGTCAGCTTTCCAGTTGACAAGCTCAGCGTCTTTAACCACTGAGGCTGAAGATCATATGCAGCAAAACAAAAATATTCAGATGCTAAGGGAATGAGTGCATAATGGGACAGAGGAGAACCCAGAAGGTTTAGAAATTGACTGATCACCTGTTGGGCAATGAATGGCTGATGTCTCTTCAACAGAGTTACTAAGCAAGCCCTTTTCTTTTTTCCAGCTAAATGGACAGAGAATAAAAACAGGTTTGTGCCCCCTCCAAAAAATGTGCTCTTTCGCCAGACCTGTGTGTGTGTGTGGCCTTCTAAAGGCCTCTCTGATTCCTTGTTTTGATCGTGACTCCCTTTGTTTGCAGCGAGAGCAGCAAGAAATCTGTAAAAATAACTGGGGCCCTGAGCAGGTTCTTTCTATCCTGTAATCCTACACCCCCGGATAGTAACATCTTCTGATTGGGCTGGACAGGTGACAAGCAGACAAGTCACACAGGCTGAAAATTGCTCAGTGGCTGCTGTTTACTGTTCTGATGTAGATTGCAGAGTGTGCCTATGTCCCCAATATATACACAAAGTGGAAGGAAATACGATTGTGATAATATTTGGTCCCCCTTATGCATCAACATCAAAATAATCGCTTTGACCGAGCACCAAAAGAATAAGATAACATCATAAAAACCTAAAAACTAGGATCTCATTGACTACACAAAACACACCTTTAAATCCCTAGATCCCATTTATGTGAACTCAACATATTGAGTTCATATCAAGATTAATCCATAGAAACGACTTGTGGTCAATATCATCCATGTGCTTTCAAAGGAAGAGCACAATGAAGATCAAGTCCCATCATATAATTAGAATCTGAATGAATGGATTTTTACAAGTAAATAGATATAGGATTCTTTATTTGGATCAAATCCATGGCAGATAAAGTATAGGGATTATGACCTTTTCTATACATGCCATCCAATCTTGATTGGCCTTTGGTGTCTTCAATTTGCACTGGAAGAAAAATTTCCACTGGGCATTATTTTTGCCAATGAATATCAGTTATGGATGGCCTGACTGAAACTGGACAGTAATGGTGATTGTAGATACCGGTATATAATTCACCCAGAATTACCCGGAGGTAAAATGGGCGACCAATACATTTTATAAATAAATATACTGTGTGTATAGGGTATATAGGATCATCCTTATACCTAGCCAGACACTCTACTCTTATTTGAATAGAATAACAGAGTTGGAAGGGACCTTGGAAGTCTTCTAGTCCAACCCCCTGCTTAGGCAGGAAACCCTACACCACTTCAGACGAATGGTTATCCAACCTTTTCTTAAAAACTTCCAGTGTTTCACAACTTCTGGAGGCAAGTTGTTCCACTGATTAATTGTTTTAACTGTCAGGAAATTTCTCCTTAGTTTTAAGTTGCTTCTTTCCTTGATTAGTTTCCACCCGTTGCTTCTTGTCCTGCCCTCAAGTGCTTTGGAGAATAGCTTGACTCCCTCTTCTTTGTGGCAGCCCCTGAGATATTGGAACGCTGCTATCATGTCTCCCCTAGTCCTTCTTTTCATTAAACTAGATGTACCCAGTTCCTGCAACCATTCTTCATATGTTTTAGCCTCCGGTCCCCTAATCATCTTTGTTGCTCTTCTTTGCACTCTTTCTAGAGTCTCAAACCTCTTTTTTACACCGTTTATTTTTAAAACCACACACAGTTGTTAATTTTGTGAGTGGAATCTTCAGGTTTATGTCTATACTTTTTACATAATTTTTTTTACAGTAATGTATACTATTTACTAAGTAATACCTATTAACTTTCAATACAGTTTCACTTTTCCTGACAGATGTGGATCTAAATGAGCTTCTCTTCTCTGTTTTATACGTTCGTGAAATGGAATGGAGGTTAAAAGTCAAAAGCTTCTGGAGAACCAGGGGCTCTGCCATTCCCATCTTTTCATCCTGAGATTAGAGATAACATACTTGTTATCTCTGAGGGCTGTCCATAGTTCAGCAGAGAAATCTGTGAATGGCCCTTGTGATCAGCAACAGAACATTGATATGACTTGATTTGAAACTCTGGATCCATATCCCTCTTGACTATAGTAACCACATTTTCTTGGGGAAAAAGAATAAAGGACAAACCTTAAAAAGGGAGAAATCTGAAAGAAGTTCATAAAGATTTTTTTAAAAAATAATTGTTCATGTTAATGACTTTGATTTACAAAGAAAAATTCAAGACCAAAACAAAAAAGTTAAATAAATTTAAAGGGCAGCTTTCTGAAATAAAGGACTGTCCTTTATAATAATGGATATGGGGGTCACTGAATTCTTGACTGACAAAGAATGTACCAGTAACATTCTTTGGCATTTTGCCATCCTCAAAATATTTCTTACCACCAGCAAATTTAGAGAAGTTTTCTTGAATCAGAGATTACAAATCAAGTGCAGTAAATTCTCAAATTATGCCATTACAACTGTTCTGGGTGTACCTTATCCAATTCTGGAAGTTTGTGACTTTTTGGAAAACACCTGGCATGTTCTTTAACGTTTACCAGAGTTGTATGAGTTTATGCTCAATTGTGTGGACGGTACTGCAAGTGAGCAAAAAAAAAAATAAAGCTTGCTTTTTGGATGACTCAAACCATTCAAAACATTACTCTAGTCAGCCTCTTATAATGCTCCCTCTAGTGGACTGTTACTATATTCCATGCCCTACTATCCAGGACAATTGAATTTTTCCCTGTTCAGACCTGATTGCAATATTCACCTCGTGTCCCTGGAATCACGATAAATTATAGATTTCACAGAAGCCATTCTGAATTACCATTTGGAAATCGAGCATTCTAATGCAATATGAAAAAAACTTATTCCGAAACAAGTATGCCTTACAATTTCTTTGTTAACAAGTATGTCTAACATCAATTTCTTTGCTGTTGCTCTAAGCACTCTAAATACCATAACCAGGTTCAAGAGAACAAACAGGCTTATATCTCTTGAGACATACTCAGACTGAAATTACCCTAAGATAGTGGTTCTCAACCTATGGCTATGGACCCCTGGGGGGGGCAATGTCATCACAGGGGGTCCTCGAAGACTCGAAGGAATGTTATGATTTAAATCTTGAGTTCAATCTTGGGCATCCATTGCCATGGTTCATGGCCACAAAAAATATTTAAAAGGGGGGGGGGTATCTGTGGGGAAGAAAAGGTTGAGAACCATTGCCCTAAGCAATTAGAAGGCTAATCTCCAAGATCTGCTTTGGTTTTGGTTTGAGCGATTCATTTATGTATTTTTCAACAGTTACCAAAAGCATTTCATATAGCCACCTCCATATAGAACTCTGAAAAATCTTATGTGAGTGTGGAGATATTCATCATCTCTGATTCAGACAACTTGCTAAAGTTAAATGGATTGAGGACTTGCCAGCACTTGGATGGGAGACCCCTTGGAATTCTTTTAAACGTTGACTAGACTTTTGTGATGAAAATAAAAAAGATGGAACAAAATGGAAAAGAAATGAACTAATTGTTTTTCAATTAGATCTTAGAAACAACTGCTTTTTATACAGATGCAATTTCAAATGGCTCCCATGTCTCAGATTGTATGCATGTATCCGTTTGGTCTGATTCTGAGCATGTCATCATAAATCAAGGTTCCACTTTATAAGTCAAGGCAAACATTTAAAGCTAACTTTGTAGATTCCCCAAAGAACTGTGAATTAGTTCACATATTCCATTGAACCATGTTATGTTATGTTTTGAGTGCATTTTGTGAACCCAGCCAATTATGTTTTTTTTTCCAGCAAATCATGGTTAAACAAATCAGCTTTGAATCCAATCTTGTCTGTCAGAATAAAAGAAAACACTGGTCTGGTCACTCTGCCCCAAATTTTGATTGGATTCCTGTTTTCAGTAATGATTCCTGAGATTAACTGGAGTGGGATTTTCATTGGAACCATGTTGGGGGACATAGAGATAAATGTATCCTCCTGCTAGGTCAATCTTAATTTCAGTACTGTTTCCATGGCATATGTTTCAGTATTTGAAATTGTATATGTTAATTAATCATGAGAACCAGTTTGGTGTAGTGGTTAAGGCACCAGGTTAGAAATTGGGAGACTGTGAGTTGTAGTCCTGCCTAAGTGACAAAGCCAGCTGAGTGATCTTGGTCCAGTCATTTCTCTCTACCCTAATAAGGAGGCAATGGCAAACCACTTCTGAAAAACCTGCAGAAGCTGAAGCAGTTTTTCTAGCCCAGACAGTCACTAACAATCAATACTGACTTGAAGAGAAGTACATACAAAATTAACCATACCTATCTTACACCATATCTAATTTGTTCCTGTCTATGACAGGAAAGGGGGACCCATCCACGTGGAGAAAAATCAGCCACATAGAAATGCTCTTCCCTGCTCCACTGTCAGATTTAGACTTGGTGAGGCCCTAAACTTGGAGGCCTTATTGTTATAAAGTTACACCAGAAGGTCTCAGTAAGGATGTGTAATGAAAGAGGACATTGGGTTGCCACAAAAGCATCTAATTATTTCATAGCAAAGCATTTAAAGAAACAAATACAAATTAGTTTCAAATGAATGTACAGTATATACTGATTAGATGCTTATTGTTTGTCTTGATCTCTCTCACAGATTATAATAGTATATCCTGGAAACAATACTTAAACCTGAATTTTTGAAACAAACTCCCCCCCCAAAAAACCAAAACCTACCCTGAAATTTTGTGAGGACCTGCATATTGTGAAGCCCTAAACTGTACCTTGTTTTAGGAAAAGGTAAAGGTTCCCCTCGCACATATGTGTTAGTCGTTCCTGACTCTAGGGGGCGGTGCTTATCTCCGTTTCAAAGATGAAGAGCCAGCGCTGTCTGAAGACATCTCCGTGGTCATGTGGCCAGCAGGACTCAACACCACTCAACGGTGCATGGAACACTGTTACCTTCCCACTAAAGGTGGTCCCTATTTTTCTACTTGCATTTTTTACGTGCTTTCGAACTGCTAGATTGGCAGAAGCTGGGACAAGTAACGGGAACTCACCCCATTATGAGGCGTTAGGGATTCAAACAGCTGAACTGCTGACCTTTTGATCGACAAGCTCAGCATCTTAGCCACTGAGCCACTGTGTCCCTCTGTACCCTGTACCTTGTTTTGCTTATGCTTAAAACTGGCACTGCCCTACTCCCTAGTTGTATCCCAACTTCTGGGATAAACTTTGATCTAATATGTCTCCCTTGAACAAGTAGGAAGCTAACCACCTCTACCAAATTAATTATCCAGGTCCTGCCAATGTCCCTATTAGAAGGAGGGAAGACTGATATAAGTAATTCATTAGCATCAGACTAATCTTTCCCATCCATACTGTTTGGATACCTGAGAAATGCTGTATTGATTAGATAATTTGCATCAAGGGAAGAAGAGAGAAAAATGCAAATGAAACTTCAAAATGAAACTTTTTTTTTTTTTAATGGTAGATCTGACTACCATTAGTTTCTGTAAGTTTCCAGCCCAGGCATTTAATTTGCTGGGAAATACTTTGAAACTTTGGGTGCTTTGTCAATCACAAAGCATCCACTGGGCAACACAATTCAGTGGCCCATTCCAGTAGGCAAATCCAGGATTTCATTTTGAGTTTCTTGCTTATTTCCTTCTTGAATGGACAATGCAGCGCAATGCCTACTCTGACTCTGAATTTGCAAAAATGCCCGTACTTAGCCATGGGTCCAACTAGCAGCAGCAACAGTTTTTCAGTCAGCACAAATGTAGAAGTGTTTTGTTTTTTTTAAAAAAATCCACAATCCCACAAGACTTACGGTCATCACTGTGCACAATCTGGAAGTTCTTAACCGAGGCATGTGTAACTCTTCCATGGAAGTTCAGCACATAAGACTGAGTTTCATCGTTCCATACAGGGGCTTTGTTATGCAGCTCAATTAAGCTGTCCATTATCTTATTCTGCCATCTCATGAGTAACCCATCATTATCCTAGGAAATTGTGAGAAAAAGCATTACCACAAGTAATTCAAAAAGATATCTTCTTAAATATTTATTTGGTTATATTTGCATGAAGAAATAATGCATGTACATACAATTGATTCTCACGGAGTACATCACAAGAAGTCCTCTAATATTTTTGAGCATAATTACAGTAACATCTTAGCCTCGCTCCTCTTAAAAGTTGTGCCGCGAAACCTGATATTAATAGACTAAGAAACTAAGTATGCACATACTTGTTCCTCCAGGTTTTATGAGTGGAGTTCAAGGGAGCTTGTAAAGGACAATATTCACATATAAATTATATATCAAAGCTTGCAATCCTTAGCTTTTGACAACCTGGTGCATATTGAGTAGGAATTTTGGAGTGCCAACTCAGGTGGAGGTCATAGATCAAGAAACATTACCTTTGACCAGTGGTGGGATTCAGCCAGTTTGTACCACTTTGGGAGAACTGGTTGTTAACTTTCTGAGCAGTTTGGCAAACTGGTTGTTGGAAGAAATCATTAGGGCAGAGAACCGGTTGTTAAATTACTTGAATCCTGCCACTGCCTTTGACTCTTTCCTCAGATTTCAGAATCAATGTTTTCTGCTGTGAATGTTTTGAAGAAAGAATTATGTGCATAGTGATGCCTCATTCCTTTCTCCATCTGAAGCCCTGAGGTAATCATTTTATTTTAAACTATATATATATATGAGGTTTATTCTTTGGAAGGAAATGGCCAAACAGGGATCTGAAGATATATCTTCATATCAAACTAGATGACATAATAAATGTTTATATAGTGCTTGATTCACTCTTGTTTTGTCAATGGAAACACTTCATATTTATATTATATTGTTGGTTGAGATCCTTAGCTGCAGAGCCTTTTCCTGCAACTTAATGCTTTCTATATGTATTAATATACAGCTTTTAACGCTTTCCAACCATGATGGGAATTGCAATTCCACACACCTGGAGGATGCCAAGTTCAGGAAGATTGTTTTAGAAATGAAGCCTTGGTAATGATTGTTTTAGAAATGAACCCTTATATCTTCTAATCTAAAAGAAAGTTCTGCATTTTATATTTTTGCTGACACAAAATTTCATGGCAAAAATGCAGCACCCTTTGTGACTAAATGCCTTTCTGCACATTTGGATATTTTATTTTATTAAGCATGATAAACAGAACATGGGATTACTTAGAAGTAATGAAACCTTGTAGGAAGGTTTATGTGTAACTTACATTTCGGGGACGGATTGGCACCCTTTCATTATCAGAATTCATTCCAGGAATGACCACTGTCATTTTTCGAGGTCCTTTGAAACCTAATACATTTGTCTCCTGAAATAGAAATACCACAACGTTCATAACTGAGTTACCATCATGTATCTCCACAACATGATCAACTCCAACTGATCCTTAACAGTTTAAAGTCATTTTTCTGCTAGCCTGAAGCCTTATATTGCACATGTCTCAGTAATTCTAAAACCCAAGATTGAGTGTCCCAGCACATATATGAAAGAAAAGAGAAGAGAAGGAATTTAATAAGGAAGGGAATGTGTCACACCTGCCCCTGCCAATCTGCTTCCTTATCTCATCTTCTTCTCCTCCCCATCCTTTGATGCTGCTTCTCCCCACTCCCTACCACTGGGAGGTTGCTGCTTTCACCACTAGGGAATGCTGTGAAAATCCTGCCCCTTTGGTGCCCCAGAAAAGATGCTCGCGGAATGGTGTGAAGCTCAGTCTCTACTTTTCAGAGGCACAGGCGGTATTATAGGACGGATGTCTTTCTGTGGATCACCTCCCCTGACCAGAGGACTTAAGACTCTCCATTGATTTCTGCCTGCCTCAAATCCCCGGAGAATCATTGATGAAAACTCTCAGCTCTCAACCAACACGTATGTCTATCTTGAACTGTTAGTTTGATAGAATCCACTACATTATAATAAAGTGGCAATATGTCCTATTTAAGTGGCGCAAGATCTAGAAGGGTGGTTCAAGAAATAAGCAGATATAAAATGTAACTAGCGTAATACATTCCCTGACAATCTAAATTAAATTACATTGTTTCTTTGCAGATGACAATTCCTTTAATGAAAAAACATCTACAAATTAAATTATTCCCAACCACAACATATAGAACAGACATTCCTTCTTTTCTTCATATTGTAGTATATTTTTACTGACATTTGGATCAAGCTATATAGCTGTCAAGGATGATTTTTGCAGAGAATGGAAAATTCTTAAAAGTCCTTGGTACTGATAAGCAACCTGCCATCTTGGTATGGATTAGTCTAGTGGCTGCCTATTAAATAGAAGTTTAATGGGGAAATAGTTCACAGAATGGTCCCTTACATAAATAACAGCTGCAAGCTCCTGGCGTACATTGGACCAGTCAGCATTTGCTCTGTCTGGATTTACACCGTTGTCAAACACTGAGAATCGAGTACCCATTAAATTGGATCTAAAAGAAAAGACAGAAATCAGGCCGGTAGGACAAAAAAAGGGCAGAAATTGCACAACACCACTCTTCAGTCTGAACAAGTATAATTTCTTTGGAATGTCATTTTACATTATACACTGAAGTAGCTGCAACACACTTATTAGGTTTTTAGGGTGAGATAGAAGAAGGGAATGGAAAGGTCACTCAATCAGGGCATCTGCTATATTTCTAAACTCAAGGCCTATGAAATTGTGACATGCATGCCTCTCCCTTTTCCTTGGCTAAAACCTGCCCGACCACTGTTTCCTCTCTGCCCCCAGGGACAATCTCTGTTACAATCTGATAGCAAGATGGGTCTGCTTTGTTAGTTTATGCACTAGGTTGCTTATCGTTTTGGATCTAAGAAATCCTGAGTTATGAACTGAGACAACTCTCTGCCTAAGAAGAAGAGGGGTCTTTCTTTCTTTCTTTCTTTCTTTCTTTCTTTCTTTCTTTCTTTCTTTCTTTCTTTCTTTCTTTCTCTTTCTTTCTCTCTCCCTCCCTCCCTCTCTCTTTCTTCCTTCCTTCGTTCCTTCGTTCCTTCCTTCTTTCCTTCCTTCCTTCCTTCCTTCCTTTCTCCCTTCCTCCCTCCCTCCCTCTTTCTTTCTTTCTTTCTTTCTTTCTTTCTAACAGCTATAACAAAAGTCTGAGCTTTACCCTTTGGTAAGATTGACAATGGCCACAGCCAAACAACCAAGATAGGTTGCCTCCATGGCCAAGCCCTATTCTTCTTCCATAGCAAGACTAGCGAGTAATGTTTGGTGCTGTCAATATAAATTTCTAGTGGGATAAGTGAAAGAAAATAATGGGTGAGTTTCCTGGCTCTCTTTCTCCTCCCACTAAATGTCACCTGCTAGTGGAAAAACAACCGCTAATTCTGCCCTTAATGTGAGGTGGGGTGGAGCAAGTATATAAGTACTTTGAACAGCAGGCTTAGCCACCTGTCAACTTCTCTGACTAACTATATTGTGCAATCAGATCCCTCTCCAGAAGCCTTGTGTTTTGTCACTCCTGCAGCCCCAAGCCATGACGGCCAGAGAGAGCAGCGCCCAGCAACCAGAGGAGAGGGGGTGTGCCAATAGCTAAATGTGACTTTAAGCTGTCTCAGCTGTGGGGCAACGAAAGAGCAACGAAACTGAAGAAGTAGGAAGACAGATTGTCCGATCTGAGTTAGAACTGCACGGAAACTGAATTTAATTCACAGCATTATTAATGAAGAAACGATGAATTATATTTCTGTGCTAAAAATTAAATGGGTCTCTAAGGAAGCATTTACCAAATCAGATTTTCAGTTCTGCTCAGAATAAATTATATTAAATATAGAATGTCACAAAGTATAGATAAAAATTATTAATATTTACATATTGAGCCTTCAAATTTATTATGAAGTAACATCACATTTATAACATCTGACAGCTTCCACAGCCTGAGGCTATGACCGAGAATACTCAACATTGGAATCCAAACACATCTGGAGGGTACTAGGCCAGAGGTGGCTGGACTATTGCTTCCCAAATACAGTTCCCTGGAAACTATAGGTATTTTTTGTTCTATTTTTCCCCCCGGAAACTGTGAAAAACTGTTAGAAATCTACAACATTCCCTCTCCAAATGACAGTTCTGTAAAGATAAGATTTATTAAACCACTTAGATTGCCTAGCAAATCTGTAATGGGTTGAGTAGAATATTTGGTAAAGTTTGAGATCACTTCAGGCAATTAACTTAGAATGGTGTGAAACGGCAACACAATGACTATGACTGCAATTCTAATGTCTGTGATGAAGAAGAGATGTTGCTTGCGAGCTTTTCTGCCCTAGACAAGTGATTCACTGAGTGGCATTTGTTTCTTTGTTCCAGCAAAAAACTGTGATATGATCTGCTTTGTAGTCGAGATTTGTTTCTCCTTGGCTCAAGACACTTTAATTTACATTCTTGATCTGCTTAATTATCTGTGCTAAGAACTACTGCATCAGTAAATAAAAACTTGAATTGATACATCCCACCACTGTATTACACAGAAGGGTTTTTAATGGCACGGGCAGCATATATCTGTCCATTGAAACCCCCAGAGCCATAGGGGCAAGACGGTTGGCATTCTAAAATGTCCCTGAATTGACTTGCCAATGTTGTGAATGTTCCTTCTCTTGCAAATAGTAAGAAAGATGGGTGCGATGTTTTGCTCTCACAACAATAGCTTAAGAATACATACATTATAATGGTGCATACTTTTCCAAATGACTAAGGCAGGGATGGCTAACCTTTTTGCCATCGTGTGCCAAAAGCAGTGGGAGCGCAGTGGGGTCACACGCACGCGTGCCCACATCCATAATTCTATGTGCCCCGCCTCCCCATGCTCCCCCCGATTTTGACACATGATGGCACAGTGGGCCCGGTAGGCCCGTTTTTGCTCTCCCCAAGCTCCAGAGCCTTTCTAGGAGCCTGGGGAGGGCAAAAACAGCCTTCCCCACCTGCCCAGAGGCCCTCTGGAGGCCGGAAACAGTGTGTTTCCTGACTTCTGGTAGGCCCAGAAGGCCCAAAAATCAGCTGGCCAGCGCACGCATGAGTGCTGGAGCTGAGCTCACATGCCCACCGATATGGCTCCACGTGCCACCTGTGGCACCCGTGCCATAGGTTCGCCATCATGGGACTAAGGAAAGAGGAAAAAATTACATAGAACAGTGTTAAAGTATGGCAAATTGTACATATTTTTCATAATTTTACATTTTTCCCAAGTGTTCTCAAATATCCAGGGTTTTTATCTGTGTGGCAAAGTGAAGTCACCACCTGGAGTGAGCAAGCATTTCTTTCTGTCTGGGATCCAAAGTTTTGGTGCAACCTGCATAGGAGGGTAAAACAGCCCCATCCCCTCCTTAATCGGGGAACTGTTTTATAAAAGAGAAAATCGAAAACAAGCCTGCGTGTGGTGCCTGGGTGTGTTGAGAAAAGAATCCAAGAGGACAGCAGAAACACAGAAAATTCTTTCTCTGAGGAAAGAGAAAATCCAACCCGAAGTCAAACACCTCAGCAGGAGTCTGAGAGACAGCAAGAGAAAACTTCAATTTTGGAGCTGCAAAACTGATGAAAAGCAGAACTGAGAGACGGGGAAGGAAAAGAGCCCGACTAGAGTCTTGCAAACCCCAAGTGAGCCTGACAACCAAACCAAGCCCACTGGTTGCAGCAGCCCAGGTGCAGGACAAGAAGGAATGGATGGAAACTAATTAAGGAGAGAAGCAACCTAGAACTAAGGAGAAATTTCCTGACAGAACAATTAATCAATGGAATGACTTGCCTCCAGAAGTTGTGGGTGCGCCATCACTGGAGGTTTTTAAGAAAAGACTGGACAGCCACTTGTCTGAAATGGTTTAGGGCCATGATGGCAAACCAATGGCACGTATGCCGGAAGTGGCACTCAGAGTCATCTCTCCGGGCAGACCAGCCGTCGCCCATTATTCTTCTGGGTTCCCGTGCAAGGGAGTGCCGGAAACTGGAAGAGCAGCTTTCTGGCACGCATACTGGCCTTTGTGGGCGCATATGTGCCAGAAACCAGAAGACCAGGTGACTGGCGCGCATGCGCATGCTGGAAACTGGAAGCTCAGCTTCCTGCCGGGGAACTGCTCTTCCGGTTTCTGGTGCTCCCCCGTGCGTATGTGTGCAATCCCGTTTCGGCACTTGATGCCGAAAAGGTTTGCTAATAGTGGTGTAGGGTTTCCTACCTGAGCAGGGGGTTGGACTAGAAGACCTCCAAATTCTATTCTAATTGATTGAATGAAGAAACAATGGATGATGAGTACTGGTGGGGCTGGGGGTGGGGGGTGGAGGAGAGAAAAGTCCATTCCCAAGTGTATAAAAGAGTGAAAGGGGGTTTCACATGCAAATAGACTGAGACTGGGCTGAATAGTTAAGATAAGGAAACAGTGCAAAAGTAAGAACATGAACATAGAAACTTAAAGATTAAATAAAAATAGAAATAGAAAAGCTGTAAACTTATGGCTTAAGACAATAGAATAAAGATAGGAATAGAAGATAATAGAAGAAGATAGTTTACTTTTGTACAATTAAAGAGTTTTGTGTGGGAAAAACAAACATGGTATACAGTCTCTGTATCTGTTCTGTTTCATATTAAAAAAAACCCACCTAATCTGCCAAACTGTACAGTATTTACAGGGAAATTTGTTGGAATTGTTCCTGGCATAATATCTTAGATTTTTCGAAATCACTTTGATGAAACAATCCTAACCTTAGCTTTCCAATGAAGTTCTCCCCATCTCTGCTCAAGTCAGTAGGATCAGTGGAAATCAGATAATTAGATGTCTTGCTCTTTTTACGTTTTCGACCAGCCAACAAGAAGATCTAAGTGAAAAAAAGGAGATCCGAAAAGCACAGCATTGGTATGTGAAATCAACACATCTTAATTTACTAGCCACAGTCTCCAACCATAGCATCTACAGTGTCCTTTCCACTCTTCAGCCTATTTATTACATTCCTTGTACCACCTACTTGTTCAATTGTAGATGACATACAAAATATATGCATTAAAAATCAATGTAGAATAATGCCTATTTGCTGTCTTCAATTAAAATTTTCTCCACCTAATATCTTATTGAGGAGGACTGCCAGGTTCCTAAAAAATGAATGTGTGTATGGGGGGATGTCTCCTGAGTTCCAGGGGAGAACTGACCCCCTCTATCTCTGAGAACTGCATTCGTTTCCCACTGTGCCCTTATCTCTCTAGGATTGGGGACTCCCAGCACCCTCTCTTCTTAAACAATGAGGTATGAAACCTTGAAAACATTACAAATAACATTTCTTGAAAAACATTAGCTACAGTGTGTATGCATGTAGCTCTCTCTCTGTGTGTACACAAATATATGCATATAACAGTTTCTTCCTTAAAGTATATAATAAAATATTATACGCTTAAATATTATCTACAGAAAAGGGAAAAAGAAATTGCTATACTAAACTATTGTGCAGGGGCAGGAAGGGGGAACAAAAGGGAAAAAAGAGACATCCAAAGTATATCTAATTGTAAATATAAAATATGATGTTTTTAAAGAAATCAGGCCATTGGTTTTTCTTACAATACATAATTTCCTTCATTTTTAATTACTATGGTTGAAGTTTTGCACAACAAATTAAACTGTTGGAAGAAATATCCTTCTGGGTTCAGCTCCAAGTGGGGAAAAAGACACTGGAAACATGGAGACTGCTTGGAAAGATGGTTTAATGGTGGACAGGATCACATGGTTTGAGTTCTTGAAAAGAAAAGGGGACGAGACGCAGTGAGTCCTCGGGTTTTATGTCCTCTCTGGCTTTGAACTTCCTGGGGCCCAGAAAGAGTATCCTAATTGGTTGTCAGACTCCCAGTGGGTGGGGGTCTTAGCTAGCCTTGCTGGCTGATGTAATCTTCCCAGGTGCCATGTGGTGAGTTTCTGTTGCTAGATGGGTCCTATTGTGTTAGTTTCTGTTGCTAGATGGGTCCTATTGTGTTGCAGATGATGGTCCATTGACAAAGATTGAGTTTCTGCCTCTGGCCCATTGACAAAGGCTGGGGGCAGGAAGATGGGAGCTGCTTCGTCTTTAAAACATGCTTCTCCATTTCTCATCCAGGGAAAGTGTAGAGCTTTATAGGTAGCAATCAACACCATGAATTGGGCCCAGAAGCCTACAGACAAACAGTACAGCTTCTGTAAGATAATTTTTTTCTGCTGAGCGACCTGGTTCTGGAACAAGCACAACTGGTGGATCCACTGAACTGGTTAAATGCTGTCCTAGTTACAGCTTTGACCATTTTTGCAGCAGATGCTATTAGTTTAGGAGAACCCCAAATTACACATTAATTCTTTCAGAAAAGTTCAAACCCATCTAGAGCAATTGATAGAAGATCCATGAAAGTAAACTGTTTCTGAACTAACAATAGTTCATCTCAGTCTGCTACACCAAAAAATCTTAGATGGCACTTAGAAAATCTGGACAAGAATTTCCATCTGTCAATTGTAAAAGGCCACCTTGCTCGGATTCGCACGTATACTACGCTGCTATATTGCAACATCCTAAGTTCTTGGAAAGTACAAAGCTAAAAAACTGGCAGTTGTGACTTTACACTGTTGTCAACAGATAATAATAACAACAAAACCAGCAATCACCTCTGGTTAAAGTTGGATTGCAGGGGACAGTTGGGTTGGTTGCTGTTCTCACATCCTCTCTGATGTTCAGGATCATGTATGCCTGGTCTGCTGGATTCTGTGGCTAAGCATGGAAACTTGGGGATGTCTTTTCTACATTTGTTTTCAAAATAAGGATGCCCAAAAGTGGGATTCATGGGGATCAAATTAGTGAGCAAATCCGTCTGGTAAAATCACAAGATTCATTTTTCTCGCCATGTACATGTGTACATCCAAACTAGACTTTGTTGTTTCTCTGTGTCATATAATATATGTGGGTATATGCATATTTATTTATTTATTTATTTATTTGTTTATTTATTTATTTATTTGTCATGTTTATGTAGTGTATATTGGAGGTGGTGACTCTCTGAGAGCTGTATGCAATGAAATTTCATTTTAATGTATGCCAATTAGTGTACATTTAAAGTGACAATAAAGTTATTCCAAGTCTAAAACATCAATGAAAGCTCCACCCCTTCCTATCCACTTATGAGGCTCACACATATAGAAAGGATGATGCATGAATGCATGGTGGAATTCACCATTTTATCTCTTCTCCCTTGCTTGCTTTACAGACATCCTTTAAAATCACAGTGTTCAGAACTGTACTGATTTACATTGGTACAGTGACTCCTCAGGAGCACCTGCTGACACATTCAATTATGGATAATCTCATCCAGTTTAGGGATCACAGTATTTACCACACTGCAATCCCTTGGCACGATAAATTAATTTGTGTAATCCACACAGGAATAAAACAAATGATTTCATATGGGTTAGGATAGGGCAAGAACCAAACAGCCATTGTATTTTAATGATCCCATTAATATTTTACTTACATAATATAATTTATGCAACATATTCCAGTTGTGCAGTGCCAACTGCTTTCTGTGGGCTTGCCCAGGCAAAATGGGATCGAGTTTTGACAATGGTCCAGTTTGACTGTACAAATCAGGTTTGCCCAGGCAAAGCTGGAGCCCCTGGCAAAACTTGCTCAGGGCTTTGCTCTCTGCTTTACCTTCGAAAACCAGCTTGCTAGGTGCTGCCAAACGTCATTCCTGGCTTTGATTTTTGCCCCTGAAAATTGCTCAACTCATTCCCCAGTTTGAGAAACCTGCATTAGTATATTCCAGGGGTGAAATGCTCCTGGATTGGACCGGATCGCCCGATCCGGTAGCGATTTTTCCCTGTGGTTCGGTGATCCGGTAGTGATCACCACCTGGGTATCACTACTTCCTGGTTTTAACAGAAGGTGTGCGCGTGCATGACATGTGCACGCGAGCGAGCGAAGAAAGCGTGCGCGCGCGGCACATGTGCTTCTGAACCGGTAAGGAAGGTAAGTAGATTTCACCCCTGGTATATTCATTATTACAACATTCCTAGAACTCTATTTTTATAATTTAGGTTCTAGATATCTCTTACAGGGATGTGTAGATTAAAACTCCCTTTGAATCTCCTATCTGCATTTCAACAGAAGCTCTCAATTTTCTCTTCCAAAAAGCCTTCAGCTGACATGCAAAACAGCTGGGTTTTTCTTTTCTTTTTGCTAAGACTGTAGCGGGGGTTGGGGGCGGGAGAGAAAATTAATCTTCATGTCCCATTTTCTATGATTTACATACACTGGTTCCATTTTCATAAAGACCGTTTCTTCTTTGGCCCACTGAAACAGGCTGACATTAGATCTCTCTCAGAGGAGATATATTTAGCATCCCATTTATCCATTCCTATATGCCTAAAGGACAGTCTTCTTTCTTATGAGCCATGCTGTAATGTCTGAACAGAATCAGAGGCTTTCCTAACCTATCAAACTGCCTAAGACCCAGAGAGAGAGAAGATTGGCATTTTGCTGTGTTTTTCCACAACAGTACCCTGACTGAGGTTCTCTTCTTCCAAAGACAGAGAGGAGAATTTAACACCTTCAACTTGCTTTACAGTAAAGACTTTCTGTGCCACTGGGGGTCTTAATATCACATGGTTTTGCTGGATCATTTTTGTTGCATGGGCTTTTAATGGGCTCTATTTTTATTGTACGTTGCCTTTGGTGCCTGATAGACAGAGGGTGTAATTTTATATTAAATATAAACGTATGGGGCAAACTTTGCATATTCACTAAGGCAGGGGTCTCCAACCTTGGCAACTTTAAGCCTGGAGGACTTCAACTCCCAGAACTCCCCAGCCAGCTTTGCTGCAGCCAGAATTCTGGGAGTTGAAGTCCACCAGGCTTAAAGTTGCCAAGATTGGAGACCTCTGCACTAAGGCAAGATTGCTTCCTTTAATCACGCACCTTTTTGTCATTATCAAGATGAAGGTAATAGGTAGGGTAGAGACCACGATCCATTCCTCTTTTGTCTCGAGTGAGACGACACTTGATGGTCATTCCATGAGGAGCTGGCTGCAGCACAAATTCCTCAAGATTGTCTTCTTCAATGACTGGAGAAGGTGGCCTTTCTTCTTTCTGTAGTTCAGAAATAAGAGAAAGAGGATGTTGGGTTTTTTTTTTTACCCCCCTCTCCTCAAAATCTCTTATCCTAAGCATTCCAGCATGGCCACTACAAAACCATCATTGTTTGTTTTGAAGATTGCAATGATGATACTTCATGTATCACAACCCAATCATCTGTGTCTATGATAGTTCTTCCTGACATAGTAGGTCCCATAGTATCCAAAAGCTGATTTCTGAAAGGTGCTTTTTTCTCTTACTCTGATGTGTGCAGTCCAGGGGTGGGTTCTAAAATTTTTTACTACTGGTTCTGTGGGCGTGGCTTATTTTGTGGGCGTGGCTTGATGGTCATGTGGCAATTATTTAGGATTTAGCAGAGGTACTGGTCTACCAGGCTTTTAACTGCTTGCAGAGCTGTACTGATCTACCCATTTATTTTTGCAGGCACTGATCTACTCATGTATTTTTGCAGGCACTGGTCTACCCATGTATTTTTGCAGGCACCGGTCTACTCATTTGTTTTCTTTTAACACTGATCAGCTGTAGGGCGGCCCTTTGAAGCCCCACGGCAAGAGTTTAAACAATTTTTTTCCCTCTAGCCATCAGCTGGGACTCAAGAGGCAGCAATAGATTGGGGGTGGGGCCAAATAAAAGGTAAAAATAACACGGGGGGATGGGGGGTGGGGGGGGCGGGGGGATGGGGGGGAAGAAACGGTTCAGTGACATCATATCATCACCGCTACCAGCTTGGCGGAACCGGGCGGAACCAGGCGGAACCCACCACTGGTGCAGTCCTGAAAGCAGATGATGACAAAATGCAGAGTTGCATAAGTGTGGGAGAGAATGAAATGAAGATGGAGGCTGGGATTAATCTCTTCTTTAGTTATTCATTTATTTCAAAAATTTATCTGCCGTTGTAACAAAGTATCAGGGCAGATTCCAATGTGTAAAAAGGAACTTTCAGGTGTATAAGTAGTCCAGGGGTGGGTTCTACTTACCTTTACTACTGGTTTGTAACGGGGCTGCACACACGCTCTTCTGCGCATGCGCAGAAGCGTTCTGATGACATCAGGCTCAGTGGGTGGAGCCTTCCTCCGGTTTTACCACTGGTTCTATAGAACCGGTCCGAACCGGGAGCAACCCACTACTGAAGTAGTCCTTGTTTACTGATAATAGTTGCAATTGTAAAATGAAATGTCATGGACCATTCTGGACTTACAGGGTTGGTTCCACTGTGGTCATGAAGCAAATCAGCATAGGTTGCTAAACGAGATATTACATGACTGCAACTTGTGGACTTCCTGCAGGCTTCACCACTGACCTTGCTTGTCAGAAACTGGCCGTGAAGGTGTCAAATGGCAATCACATGACTGGAGGATGCTGTGACTTTTGTAAATGCATGCAACATCCGAATCACAATCATGTGACCACGAGGACACTAACGAAAGCTACAAGTTCAAGAACCGTAAGTCGTAAACCTACTGTTTCAGCACCCTTGTAATTTCAAACCGTTGCTGAAGGAGGCAGTAAATAAGTGAGGACTACCTGTAATTGATTCATAAATAATGAGTAAAATCAAACAGAAATATTAGAGATATAAACTAGGGAAGCTGGGAATATGAATGTATAGGACAGGAATCCCAATTTTCTGCTCTAATATGCCAAGGACGTTGGCTTCATCCTTTAGGAATCTCTCACTAGTTACCTTTTTGGATTTCTTGACTTTCCCTTTCCGGTTGGAGTTCTTATGGACTACCTCTTCCTTGCTTTCATTTTCCATGGTTTTGGCAGGAACTGTGGAAAAAAAGATTTTAGCAACCACCTGATGGTTATACAGATGACAGCAACATCTAGATCAGTGGTTCTCAACCTGTGGGTCGGGACCCCTTTGGGGGTCGAATGACCCTTTCACAGGGGTCGCCTAAGACCATTGGAAAACACATATTTTCAATGGTTTTAGGAATAATTTTATGGTTGGGGGTCATCACAACAGGAGGAACTGTATTAAAGGGTCGCAGCATTAGGAAGGTTGAGAACCACTGATCTAGATTATCCTTCATCAGCAATCTCAGAATTTCCTTTTCCCATTTTGTCACTGACAGAAAAGCAAATATTTTTGTCACTGATCTGAGGATGCAGCCTTTACTTTACCTAACAGATTTTCAGCCTGTTTTTTTAAAAAAGTGATAAGCACCTTTACCAAGTGAGTTACAATATGCTTCAGATATAAAATACATAGTATATATAACAAGCAGGAAACAAATAAAGATAAATACCAGATAAAACCTTAGTGAGACGCATGTTACAGTATAATTAACTACGTAAATGGTGCCTGTAATAAATATGTCTTGAATGTCATTTTAAAGCAAGGTATACAATTCACCTTTGGCTCAAAGGCCACAGTCTATAGGCATGGTAAAGAGAAGGACAGAACATGTATCTTAGTGGCAATTTAAGAATGAAAGAGTATTTGCAAATTTTAAGACTTGAATTTCCCCTCTTTAAAGCAAAAACTGAACCTTTCAAAATGCAAAAAGCTGCTCGGTTTTGTGCCCTCATCTATTTTGCAGGCTCTAGAGGCCCCCCAAAAGATATACCAGTAATTAGTCTGTACTTTTTGCACCCTGTCCTAAAGATTGCTAAAGAGGAGTGTATTCTATAGAAAGACATCTCACAAATGTTGGGTCACTTCAAAAAAAGTTCTGTTTCTGCTCCTAATTTGCAGCTGTCACTGACGGACCAGATAACAAGGCTTGCATATTGATTTTAGTTTCAGCAAGTAGCAAGAAGTCTCTGACTATCTAAGTGGGGATTTTTCAAAATAACAGAAATAAGAGCACGATGAATCACAACTCTCACTTATAGCACATCAGTACTAAACATTCTGAGTGTGAGGTCATTTGAATAAGTGAATGTATCTCCTTTCGGTATTTCTATCAGCAAATGCTGCACCTACCCTTCTTTTTAGCTTTCTTCTCCTTGAGGCCTTCTCCTCCAGTCTGAAACATGGACGCCGCACTCTTCTTTTTCTCCGATTTGGTTGACTTGGCATTGGAACTGGAATCATCTTCTGTGTCGCTATTTTTGAGCACTACAGTTATTAAGTGAGAAGTTTTTAATCCAGGGAGAAATTAATCAGATTAGATTCTTTCTATTAATATCTAATTTCCTAGCAGATATGCCAAATTTGTCCTGAATCCTCTGAAAAGATGATTTATCCAAGTAATGTCATTTGATGTTGGATTCAACAGTGACATCATGAGGAATTCTAAGAACTGTGTCAACTTTGAACCGAACCTGGCCGCAGCCATCTCTCTGTTCTTCAGTTGCCACGCAAGGGGAAGGAGGTTGCAATGCATTACTAGACACAACAAGGAGCTTTCTCGTGAGAACCAAGGTCGTCTCTACTGGCAACAGACAAGGTTGGGGAAGGAGTGCCTGAAGAGCCTGCCAATTAATCCAATTGGCCAACGTGACCTGTGACACTTGGGGATACAGTTATTTCCTAGTTTAATTATACTGAAACCACAGGGAAGATTTAGAATTGGTTTTCCATTGAAGCTGTGCCGATATGATGTACTCAATAAAGAAGACCTTTGAGAAGGAGCCAAGTCTCAGAGTTCTGGTTTGCTTGGGTTCATTAGTCAGAGCCTTGACAAACTGCTCATACTTACTTCTAGAGTAATTTTTGAAACCTTCATGCACTTACAAAGGTAGGAAACAAATGTGCTTCATGGATTGCACGAGTGAACCTTTCTAAGGGATTTGGGGGGCAGTCTAATTACCTCTAAAGGCACCATGCAATGATACACCAGAGGCTGCATTTTACTGGATCTGGCTGAAGCCAGTGGAGTCATACCTACCCTATTTGGGGATACAGACAAGTGTGGCACCATATCCTCCTCCCCATCATCCCATATACAGTATTCACATACCAGCTCCAACCCTTTTTTCTATTCACACACATATTTAAAGTGCAGTCACATCTACTGTCTTCCCCAGATTCTCTGTCACATATACATACACACGTAATCATAAATCCAATTGTGATACCTTCTCTGCCTCATTATCAACAGTTAGTATCCAGAATGGCACATATTGTTAGACAGATGCATTTTTAAACAATGGGCCTGTAATGTCAGTGGAGCAAATATGGATGTACATGTAAAGCCTTTCACCTTTGCTTTTGACACGTTTGCCTTTGTTATCCTCATTCACGTGGAAGACAGAGGTTGAGTCTTTTTTCAGAGTCTTTGTAGTTGCTGCCTTGATACCAGCTTCCGTCTTGTTTCCTGTCCAAGGTGAAAGAATGAGAATAAGAATCATTCCCAGGTCCCTGGAATGTTGGAGGTGCAGCCACAACCAAGGGATGTTCTACCACATGTGGTGGACCTGCCCTAAGATTAGGAAATTTTGGTGGAAGATAAAAAAATGGCTGGAAGAGATAACTGGGCAGAAGATAGAAAGAAAACCGGAACTATTCCTCCTGGGTATTTTGGAAGGGAAAATGGGAAAAAAATTATAATATATCATATTACATATACTAACTGCGAGTAGAATTGTCATAGCACAAAATTGGAAACAACTGGATATCCCCCCAGACCAAATTATAGTTTAAAAAATATATGAATGTGCAGAAATGGATAGATTATCTATGGAAATTAAGGAAAAGGAAGACACCGAGTACTATTTAATTTGGAATAGATTGTATTCCTGGTTTGAGAGTAAATCTAAAACGTAAGCGATACTTTGTCATGAAACTGAATTGTGAATAGAAGTTCTTATAGCTTAGATAAGGATGTAAGTTAAGACAGTGATAGATAGAAGTAGAATTTGTGTATGAAAGTTAATTAGGATAGAGATACCGATGTAGAAAAACTGTTACTAGTGTTTAAGTTTTGATGTGTTCATTTTTGTTTGATTGTTTTTGTTGTTGTTATGGTTTTCTATTTTTTGCTCTTTTCTATTTTTTGTACTGTGTATTTTAATGTTTGAAAATTGAATAAATACTATTTTTTTAAAAAAAGGAATCATTAAGCAAATACTATGGCCATTAAGCAACTCCATTTTACCCAATGGGTGATGATTTTTTTTTTTTTGCCAGAAATTGGAAGTAAAGGCTAGAAATTGGCACAAAAAGTCAAAAATTGTGGTCATGTGACCTCAAGATGCTGCAAATGACTGTAAAGATGAGCTGGTTGCCAGGTTCTGAAAAGCTACCGTATCATGTGACCATGGGAGTGCAGCTGTCATAACTTCAAAATTGGATCATAACTAGCTTTTGGGGGATTTGTTATAACTTTGGTTGCTAAGCAACCAGCCGCAGGTTGAGGATAACCTGTACAGATATACAACTGTTTTTGTTTGTTACCATTTATTAAGTCCTACTCTTTATCATGTACTCTTTCATTTCAAGTCGCAATCTTCCATTTGTTCATCCTCCTTATCCAAATAATAAAGTAGTTTTTCAGACAGAAAATGGTCTATCACCGGTACTTTGCATGAAAGATCTGAGCAATATCGCTATATAATCAAGTATAATTACAGTCATTAGTATGTATCAGGAAGAACAATAAACATTAAACAATATTTAATTGAAGTCCTCTTCTATTATTAAAATTCTATGACATATGTGTTGCTGAAGACTATGACTCATGCCCTTGTCATCTTTCAGAAGTCTGCAATTTGCTTCATGTGAAGTAACTCAGAAACTGCAGCTGGTAGAGAGAGTCTATCTGCCTGCTTGCTGAGCGAGTTTGTTACATGGGCTCTCAGTAGCTTTCTGAGGCTGTACAGATGGGGCCCTCATTTCATTCATTCAATCAGACTAGAGCTGGAAGGGACCTTGGAGGTCTTCTAGTCCAGCCCCCTGCTCAAGCGGGAGACCCTATACAATTTGAGACAAGTGGCTGTCCAGGCTCTTCTTAAAAACCTCCAGTGATGAAGCACCCACCACTTCTGGAGGCAGGATGTTCCACTGGTTAATTGCCTTCACTGTTAGGAAGTTTCTCCTTAATTCCAGGTTATTTCTGCCCTTGATTAGTTTCCATCCATTGTTCCTTTTATTTTTGCCTTCTGGTGTTTTGGAAAATAAGTTGGCAGCCCCTCAAATACTGGAATACTGCTATCATGTCACCCCTAGTGCTTGTTTTCTCTAGACTACCTATACCCAGTTCCTGCATTCCAGATATTCATTCTTCATTCATTCCAGACCTTCTCCAAATACAATCTGCTCACCTTGCACAGCCTAACATGGAAAGAATGCATTAGGTGCCCACCCTGATGGAAATTGGAGGGCTGGGACCAGTGGTGAAATCCAAATTTTTTTACTACCGGTTCTGTGGGCGTGGCTTGGTGGGTGTGGCAGGGGAAGGATACTGCAAAATCTCCATTCCCTCCCCACTCCTGGGGGAAGGATATTGCAAAATCTCCATTCCCACCCCACTCTGGAGCCAAACAGAGGTGGTATTTGCCGGTTCCCCGAACTGCTCAAAATTTCCGCTACCGGTTCTCCGGAATCTGTCAGAACCTGCTGGATTTCACCCATGGCTGGGACTCAGAGAACTGTGCTACTGTTTCAAAAGTAGTCACTTTCTTTTGGGCAGCTTTCAAGAAACATATTTCCTCCCCAAGGGCATCCAAGCAGAAAGGTCTTTGTAAGTTTCTTTTAATTTTATTTTTACTTGCTGTAATTTTATATACCATAAACCAATGGAGTCACGAGGGGGAGGTTGCATAGGATACAAATATAGCAATAGCAATAGCATTTAGGCTTATATACTGCCTCATAGCACTTTACAGCACTGTCTGGGCAATAATGTTTGCATATTGCCCCCAACTGTCTGGCTCCTCATTTTACCGACCTCAGAAGGATGGAAGGCTGAGTCAACTTGAGGCCCTTCAGGATCGAACTCCAGGCTGTGGGCAGAGTTTGCCTGCAATACGGCATTCTAACCACTGCACCACCAGGGCTCCTAATATGCTAAATAAATAAACATTCAGGTGAAGGGAGAGAGGAAGTTACGCTTTTAGCTCTAGAGGAGGAAAGTGATTGCTTGTTTTACATCTTCTTGTTGTTTGCTGTTATGAATGTCTTCCCATCTTGTGTGGAATCTCAGGCCTATTCGTGACATTAGATTTGCGGAGGTCCTCCCATGTCATAACATTTTTCCACTCTTTTTGTCTAACTAAACTTGCAGAGTAGTCGCTTAAAAAGCAAATTCCACAACAGTTAAAAATATTTTTAACTTTAACCAGTTTTAAAAACATGCACATTGAAAAGTCCACTTATCCAAAGCACTAGAAAACAGAAACAAACTTTTCATTCTGGCTATATCTATTCTATAGGTAGCAGCTTATGTGTATGGTTTCCCAAGGGCTTTTAGGGAATAGTTTAATTATTAAACTGGAGATGAAACCAGTAGTGAAATGCTACCGGTTTGCACCGGTTCGGGTGAACCAGTAGTGATAAAAGCTAAAAAAAAAGCTACCGGTTCATCCGAACTGGTATTCCGGTATTTCCGATGATCAGCTGTGTCGCTTGATTTATATTCACTAGAAATATAAATCTATTGGTATGCACTGTGCATGCGTGCACAGCATGCTTTTGGTGTGCACTGCGCATGTGTGCATGCAGTGTGCTTTTGGCATGCACTGCACATGCATGTGTGCGGTGCACATTTACAGAGCACCATGCATGCATGGGCAGCGAACCGGTGGCAATCCGCGGAGGATTTCACCACTGGATGAAACCACATCTAAGCCAACTTGTCTATGACCGTTAAATGATCCTGAAATTCAAGCTTACCTTTACTTTTGGCCTTCCTCACTTTACTTTTGTCCAATGAAGTAGCTTTGACGAGCTTTCTTTTGGGCATTTTTGGTGGCTCTTCAATTTCAGATTCCTCCTCTTCCTCCCACTCTTCCTCCTCCTCCTCCTCATCTTCATCATCAGACTCTTCTAAAAGTTTGAATAAGTAGAGATCAATAGATAGAAAATTAAAAATGCAAATGTTTCCAAGCAATTAAAAGGGGAAAACAGAAATATTGCATACAGATAGATTCTGTTAGTTGTAGAGCTAACAATGTTCATGTTCTGCTTTGGCAGTAGCTATTGTTATAATGATGAAGGATTTGTTCACAGATCACTGCAATTTCACAATTACATTTATCTCATTTGTTACCTCTAGATGAGATGGGCAGCATATCAATCAATCAATCAATCGATCGATCGATAAAGAAATAAAATTTGCATGATACTTTCACTCCATGTGTGCTACTGGATAGATTAGGAGCAGAGATGTCTATAAAATGTGGTCAAAAAACATACGTTTTCACCTGGAAGGAACACATTTTTATATGTGTTTATATTGTCCTGGCTGCCATTTTGATTTTTTTGACCATATCATGTAGGTGTCCATGAGAGAGGAAATACTATATTTTCAGAATTTTTCCATTTCATCAGGTTGGAGATTAAATTAATATTTTTTACATTTTTAAAAATGCAATCATGATGTTGGAAAAGCACAGTTTCCACACTTGTGATGATTTTTTTTTTTAAAGTAAATTTACAGGTAGAAAAAAAATTTTTTTGACTGTACACCAATGGTTTTCAAGCTTGCCTATGAAACAGCAATTTGAAAATGTGTAGACTTCAACTCCCACAATGATGTCCACTCCCACTGATGTTCCATTCTCCATGTTCCATCTCCCTGCTGGCTGTGGAATTCTGGGAGTTGAAGTCCATACATCTTAAAGTTTTCTGTTCAACAGAAAAGTCCTTACTTGTAACATAAGAGCCAGGAGCTGGTGGTACCTTACCGTGTTTCTTTTTTGGTGTCTTGCTGATGCTGGAACGAGAAGAAGAGGTTTCCTTCTCTTTTTTGGGATCCTTAATTAATCTGGCGTATGTAACTTTCTCATCCTGTTCTCGTGGCTTCTCCTTTTTAGTTTTTTTTACATTTCTGACAAGAGCTTAGGAAAAGACACTAGAGTCAAGACAGGTATTTGAGAAATGAAGGATAGGGTATAATACAGGTACAATACTAACAATGAGACGAATGCAGTGGTGAAATGTAAAATTTGTTACTACTGATTCTGTGGGCATGGCTTGGTGGAGGGTAATGTGACTGGGTGGGCATGGTCAACTTTTTTTTTTTACTTTTTTAAAGCATTTTTTTACAACCTATTTGGCGAATAGGTTGTAAAAAATGCTTTTAAAAGGTAAAAAAAGGCTCTGACGATCACAGCTGTGGAATCAGATCGTCAGAGCCTTTTTTTTAACCTTTTAAAAGCTGGAAGTAATGACATCCAGGCGGGTGGGCAGAGTCTCGTGCCACCATCACTACCGGTTCTCCGAACCACCTGCCACAATCGCTACTGGATCGCCTGATTCGGTCCAAACCGAGAGCATTTCACCCCTGGATGAATGGAATGGCTTTGGAAAAGTAGCAAATACCTTGACTTTTGGGATCAAATTAGATTGTTCTATGTTTTGCTTGACCTGTGTTGATTATTGAGACAAAAAGATGTGCCCCGGCTAATGTGTGTTTGCTGAATGAATTTGACTACAATATGGTATCTGCACTCTTAGGAGCTGATCACTCTTAAGATCACATTTGATGGGAAAACAGCATTTTCGAACACGTTCAGGAGAGATTCCCATAAAATTGGGGGATCCTTCCTCTTTTGGACAGCAAGTACCACTAGTCTTAGCATTTTACCAGTAAAACTAGAAACATCTGTATTGGAGATAGTTTAAAATTATGGGTGGGGGGGGAAGTTTAGCCCCTCTTACTCTTTAAATGGCTTCTTCCTTACTCTTCAGGGATTCAGATGGAACCTAATTCTGACATGTGAATTTTCTTTTCTGATATTGTCCCATTTTGTTTTCTTTTAGATGAGACAATGGCAAATAGTTGGCTGAAAGTCCCATCTTTTCACCTACAAAATTTAAATGATCTTTTCTCTAAATCCTGACCTTTCTTGAGTATAAATTGATTTGATTTCTGTGTTCCATTTTATACATGTTATACATGTTATACATATAATACATATATGTATTATAATATGTCATAATAAGAATGAAAGAATTTAAACAACCAACAACTGTATATTTATAAAGGTACAATCATGTCTATTCCACTGATGGTATGATTGCACAAAGGTGTATGGAGGATCTTATTCTGGTTATTTTTGCTTCTTTTTCCTTTATGTACTAAACTTATATGCATATCTTTTTTTCCAGCAGATACAATCAGGTGTTTATTGCTCTTCAGAACAAATATATTTATTAGCTCATTAAATGAAATACCTTATGGAGAATCAACATGGTATAGTGGCTATAGCTTTGGACTAGAACATAAGAGACAAAAGTTCAAGTCTACCATCAGCCACAGAGGAGTCATTATGGTGAGGAAGGATTATGATGAGTATTACCTTGAACTTCTTGAAGAAAGGTAGCATATAAATCTAGCATGTGTAGTAAATAAATATTAATTAGTAAATTGAAAACATTAAAATATTAGCAATCCTACTTTCATTTGTCAACTGTTTTGAAAGAAAGAGATATTTTTGCCTATATACTAAAATTTCAGTTGTTCAGAAACCCAGGAGAAAGAGAAGGATGGAAGTTACACCTCTGAGTATGGCCTAGCCATCTTTCCAAGGGGACACAGTGGCTCATGGGGTTAGGGCACTGAGTCCAAAGATCATTGAGAGGTCAACAGTTCAGTAGTTCAAAACCCAAGAGTGCAAGCTGTGATGCAATGAGCTCTCATCAATTTGACCCAACTCCTGCCAACTTAGCAGTCTGAAAGCATGCAAAAATGCAAGTAGATAAATAGGTGCAATTTGATGGGAAAATAATAGGGGCATGAAACGAGCCCCCTTGGGTGTTCCTTGGGTGATGTCACCAGCTAATCCTTTCAATTTGGAAGCGCCTTGGTAGGTGCTTCTGACACAAATGCAGCAGTAGTAGTTCCCATCACCCATCCCCACATGCTTCTTGCCAACAGGATGACCTGAAAGCTCCGTGAGTCTATGCCCGACTGCTACCAAATAAGAAGATAACAGCACTGAGTCTTTTTCATGGACCAATATCTATATTTCTGGTATGATAATGAACTTTTGCTCCTCTCCTTACTAGTAACTGAAGCATTATTGGCTTCTTCTGCAGAGCTTGATTTTTCCTGCTTTTTCACTCTGGATTTTTTAGGCTTTGCCTCCAGTGTAGTGTCTTTCAATTTCTTCCTCAGCTTCTGCTCCAGCAGATGGGTGGCTGCAGGTAGAAACAAGTTGCAAAAAGTGATGGAGATGCAGTATCTTAATGATAAAATGGTCTCTACATTGAATTATGTTAATTTCACAACATGATAACTATCCTACATAAAGAATACCGTCAGTGTCCTCCTACAAATCAAGTACCTCTGTTTAATAAACATCTGCCCCCAATTGACCACAGGAGAAAAGTTCTGATGACAGATATGGGCATTTATTGGAAATCTCTGCAGAATTTTTAAAAATTGCTTAATAATACTCAAAGAGAAAATGCAGTCTTTTACAGTATTATCATATGTTGGATAGACCTCTGTAACTTGCTATGGATATCAATAGTTCTATCTCTGGAATCTCTGCTTCAAAGCATCTGATAAAGAGCATAGAGAAACACTAAGAAACTGTATTCAAAGTAAAGGTTCAGAATACCAGACTTTGGGGTAGTGTGGAGACATAGGTCCACATAGTGAGTGGTAGGGGATAGGGACATCGGCAAACAAGCCATTGACACCTGAGCTGACCATGGTACATTAAGTTAAAGGTAAAGGTTCCCCTTGCACATATGTGCTAGTTGTTCCCGACTCTAGGGGGCGGTGCTCATCTCTGTTTTAAAGCCAAAGAGCCAGCGCTGTCCAAAGACGTCTCCATGGTCATGTGGCTAGCATGACTAAACGCCAAAGGCGCACGGAACGCTGTTACCTTCCCACCAAAGGTGGTCCCTATTTTTCTACTTGCATATTTTACATGCTTTCAAAATGCTAGGTTGGCAGAAGCTGGGACAAGTAACGGGAGCTCACTCCGTTACGTGGCACTAGGGATTCGAACTGCTGAACTGCCGACCTTTCGATCGACAAGCTCAGCATCTTAGCCACTGAGCCACCGCGTCCATGACAGATGTAATGTACTGGTACATTTGGATCCACAAAACAGCTCCTTCCTTCCTTCCTTCCTTCCTCCCTCCCTCCCTCTCTTACACCAAAAGTTAAAAATCTGAAATAGATTCTATAAATCTTGCCTTGTAGTGATAGTTTTCCTCTGTCCCAACTTTGTGTTCCCAACTTTTCTGCCTTCAGTGTATTTATCTAGTCTTTACTATTAGAAAATGCATGAGTATATTTATACCCAAAAAGCAAAATTAATGTTACATTTATCCTGAGGAGAGAGTTTATAAATGGCTGATTTACAGTATTTGAACTGTAGCTTTTGACCTGTGCTGATGAGAACATATACAATGGCATGTGCTGGATGCTTCTGTTTTTGTTAATGTGTGTCTATTTGTGTCACACAAATGTAACCTGCACTGGTTGCCTGAAAAAAGAAGGGAGATGTAAGGGTTGGCTCTGAATCAAAACCTAAGAACAAACCAGTCTTTTATGATTGCACAGTGTGAAAAGATACTATAACTCAGGCCTACTTACAAGTGACAAATACCAGGAGGAGAAGTAAATGAGTAATTTCAGAGAGGCTTGCAGCCATGGGCATATTACAAAATAAACAAAGCAGCCAATATATAAAACCAATCTACTACTGCCAACCCCACAAGTTAAAAGTTAAGGGTTGATGCCTCTAAAATTATGAGTTGGTGAAAAAGATTTTTTAAAATATAGTTACTGGTTTTTCAAAACATATGAAGTAAGCCATAATCACATTATCATGGTTTTTTTCTTCCTAACCAACAAGGTTAGAAATTTAAAGAAGAAGAAAAAAAGAGGAAGGAGACGGGAATGGGAAGCAAAAGCAAATAAAAATAAGAAAGGTGATGAAAGCAATGCTAATAATAATTACTTTCAACTCAAGTTAAAGTTTTTAAATTTTAAATGATCAAATAATAAGCTGTTATAACCCCCCCAAATGATATTGGGTTTCATTCCTTTCCAATTAAAAAGCAAAATAAAAAATAAAAATGTGATGAAAATAGGGCTGTGACTCTCTGCAGCCATTAAATCAATTAAGGCTTCAGGTATCTCTTTGCTGCCATCTAGTGGTCATCCAGATTTTTGGTAGCTGAGCTACACCTAGTGAAACCATCCTGTTATGAACAGTGATGAACAAGGACAGAGGCAACTCCGCCCATCTTTAATGAACCTTCAATTATTCTGGGCTGCACAATGATTAGCCCTACTCTGATGGCTAATGAAACCTATGAAGAAACTGTCTTAGTCAGTTTCATAGTAAGTCATAATAAGTAATATGGATTTACTTAGTCTCATTGTATCAGCTGGAATTTTGCCATAAACTAATGAATATGTATCATTCTTCAGATATATTGTGCAAAATACATGTATGTAATGATATGGTACTTTATACAGCAATTTGCTAGGTAGGAAAATTTTGTGGGAAAAGTTTAAGATTACATAAATATCACAATGTATTCTAGTTACCTGCTCTATATCTCCATTTCTTCTGCTAAGAATTGCTGTTTATTGGGTAGATTTGCCTCATATTACTAAACTTCAGTACATTAAAATGGATTTGATTCAGTGTGTTATAGGATCTCAGCCACTGTCTTAATATGATGTGTAAACCAAGACATCATAACAACTCATAATATGGTTTCTTTTGGTATAATGTGTTATGCAGTGGTGGGATTCAAATTTTTTTACTACCGGTTCTGTGGGTGTGGCTTGGTGGGCTTGGCTTGGTGGGCATGACAGGGGAAGGATACTGTAAAATCTCCATTCCCACCCCACTCCAGGGAAAGGTTACTGCAAAATCCCCATTTCCTCGGGAGGCAGAGAATAGATGGGGGCAGGGCCAGTCAGAGGTCGTATTTACCGGTTCTCCGAACTACTCAAAATTGTCCAATTATTGGAAGCCAGGGCAAAATTAGTTGAGGAGACGGTATTTGTAAACTATTTCCACTACCTCAGCACACTGAAATAAAAATTTGAAATGTGGCACAGAAAAGTAGGAATGATTTGTCCCAGATATGGCAAAAATACTTGGTAATTATTTGATGAACAACTTTTATTAAGGATTGTTAAATAGCCCAATGAGGACTGAGATGATATCTTTGACATGTAAGTAGGATAATGCCTTTTCTTTCATTGTCAGGGGATTTCAGCATTTGATAAACAGTACAGTAATAAAGTTTGTAACATTTTTTAGGCAATGTTTATTACAACGGCAAGAAATCTGACTTTGCTTTAAGATGCAGTTTTGTGCATTTTCTGTGAGATCTGCCTTTGGGTAAATATGTTTAGAATTGCACTGAAAACCCTCCACAGTGGTTTCTAAGGATGTATATTCAATCCCTGTATTTGGAGTCAACATCTGATGTTCTGTGTTTGATATCTGACAGAATTTAACAGTCAGTCTCCATGGAAACAAAAAAAATATAATGTTTATATTTTTTTCTTGCACCAATAATTTCAAAAGCACATAGGCATGTGAGAAGAAGCGGCAGCAATGCAGAAACATCTGGAGTATCCTTCATCTGAATGACAGTAATATCTAGAGTGCTTATATGAAAAACTGGTAGAAAATTTTAACTTATTGCTACCATTTTCAACACCATCACGCTTGCTTGAATTTAACTGGCAGTGTTTATACAACATAATCTCATTATTAGAGTCACTGATTTAAAAACAAATGAAGACAATAAAGCCCAGAAAATTCCATTCCATAACCAAAGTTTAAAGATAGCAATGATCCTTAAAACAACTTACCAGTCAGAGTTCCAATTGATAGCAAAGAAACAAACAAACAAGATACTATTTATTAAATTGGTCAAGTAAGGATATCACTAGCAGGGAGACCGAACATTGCAACTCAGCCTAGATGTCAGAGAAAACACGATGGCTTCATTTGCTTATGTCATGGCAAGACCAGTTGTTATTTCTCTCCAATTGCAGTGACATCCTTTTCAACAAGCCAGTACAAATTTGGGAATATTCCTCAGCTTTTTTGCTGCTTTGTAGCTACAATATTGGAACTGTCCGATATTGATATAAGAAGACTTAAGCAGTGAAAGTTATTGATTCCTATTTACTTATTTATGTAAAGTGATGCCCACGTGTTCAAAAGAACTCACACGAGGAAGCAGAATGTTTTAAATATAATTGCAGAGTTTGTATGAAAGCCAAGTTATACTGTGATGTGAGACACGACTCCTGAAACATTATTTCTTCGTGAAAGTGGCTATGGAAGGACTCCAGGTACAGCAACCCATACCCATTCCTTAGGTTTGTTGTGGGGAGAGAGTGTGCATTTCTTTATAGGACAATGTTAAAGCAGTTACGTCACCTTTGCTTTCAATTGATGGGGCTAATCAACTTGAGTATATGCAAACCATAAAAAAGCAAGACTTTTAGACAAGGACAGGTTTACCAAGGTCCTTGATAAATAAGAAAGCATGCAGGCAGTGTTGTGTTATGTGGTTGTGTGTCTTCCAAGCCGTGATCTGCAATTTTAAAATTAGGGTGAGAAAGCACATTTTCGGCTGGATTTGGATGTTTTGGAGACATGGGGTGCTGCAGTTGCTACCAACTTGATACAGCACTTAAATTTTTTGGAGGTTGGGAATGTTGTTGGGTAAAACCATTCAAAGCCTTGCTGACTATTTGTCTTTATACAGAGGGAAGAAGGAAAGGTTGCACCACTATGTCTTATGGTTTGCTGCTGAATTAGGAATGTTGCTGGTATGATTTATGGAGAAACCAAAAATGGGCCTGGATAAGATGGTGGAGATTGTTCACCTATTGTGAATTGCCTATCTCTAGGTTCTCTTCCTCTCCCTCCTTCTCCCTCTCCCTCTCCCCCCTCTCTCTCCCCCCCAGCTCTCCCCCCCTCTCTCTCTCACATACACACACATACAGGTTCTTTTCAAATACAAGGAAGCAGAAAGAATTAACACGCTCACCCACTATTAGATGACATAATAAGGGGTGGAGGTAGAAGACACCACTTTCCACCCATGTACCTTCCTTTATTACACAATGGTAATAGCATAAGGCTGTAGCATATAAATGATCAGATATGAATACACACATTCATTCATTCATTCATTCACTCACTCACACACACAGTTGGTAGATCTGAACCATTGGCTACATTTATTAAAGAGTATCAAAGACTGTTTACAATAATCCTGGACATGATACAGGAGTTCAGATAAATGTGATTGGGAGATTATGACTCTGTGTTTCATTGAAAGATGGAGAGAGGATTTGGTGCTGGTGGATTGTATAATTTTAAAAATAGGGAATAACTATTTCTTGCATCACAGCAAAATCTAGAATCTATGTGAAACATCACAGACTTTGATGACACAAGCTTTATGGCTTCAAGGCCAAAATCTCTACCCCACCCACCTTGATCTTCTTTTTGAAGTGCCTTACCTTTTGAAGAGATGTGAAGCTTTCAAAAATTTACATTGATTATGCCCTTTAGGTGGGTCATTGCACGGTTATTGCTCCATTATGTGTTAAAACAGGATTGTGAGACTATACAAGATGCTCTTAAACACCACAGTTCCTCCAAGATTGAGGTCACTCAGAAAGACTTCACAGAGGAAGCAGATGGATCAAGATTACTTTACAGTCAATCCCATTAGTCATAAACTATAATTAATTGTGACTGATCAAATGCAGGTCACGCAGTTGAGAAATATGCTTGAAAAATGGTGCTAGTGCAGAGTCTGTAAATAAGGGGTTGGTGATGTGAATGATGCCTGCAATCTTCTTTTATGAGATTAATTTGTTCAGATTAGCAATCTCAGCCTTCTGTCTATGCAGGGAGACAGAAGGTAGTTTATCTAATTAAGGCTAGATGTTGCAATAATGTAGGATGATAAACAGGGATTAACTGTGGGGATTGTGCCCACCTATCCATAAAAAATATGTGTCTACATGAGAAGGACAGTGATCTCAGCATAAAGCTCTGAGTTATGGAACAACCTTATGCAAGTGCCTGTTGAAGGAAGGGTGGGATTGAAATGCAGGAAATAATGATCAGGATGTAGTTATTGGCCATTTCAACACTAATGATGTTAAATCCTGTTTATTACCAAGTTATCCAGCCACGGTGATGATTGAATGACATTTTAAGACATGATACTTCACAGGTGTGAAAATCAACATTCTAATCTCAGGAGCCACACAATTTGTAAACAGAGAAATTCAAAATGGTGTAGAGGCATATGCGGTATGTGAGGCATATGAGAACAATCTAAAGGTTGGATAAGAAGGTGTTTCTTACCTGTTTAAGTTTCGGAGGTGCAGATTCCTCATTTGCACTAATGAAGGGGGAATTAAAAAAAAAACACCATAAGGGATTGGGAAGGTCTACTTTAAATTGGAAACTAAAATGTTTATGGAACAAATCTGGGCCATCGCACCCTCCATGAAACAGAAGTCAATTTGATTCCTATAGTTCAGGGCTGTCAAACTCCCGGCTCGTGGGCTGGATGCATCACATGCTAGCCACGCCCATGCCTAGTTTAGCGAAGGGGGGAAAAGCCTCAATATGTCACATGATGCCGCCATGACGTGAGTTTGACACCTCTGCTATAATTGATGTCCCTTGTTCTGGGGTTTTATTTCAATTGCTCAGTCTTAACCTACAATCCTAACATTTTTGTTATTCTGTTTATTTATTAAATATATAGATATATTAAATATATAGATCTCACTTGAATGTGTCTCTGAGTGGCATATTCCCTGAAAGCTTTAAGAATATACCGTATTAGATGTCTATTTGGTTCTGCTTCCAAACCCACATGCTATGATCAAAGAATATATATATATATATATATATATAAAACATGAGGATTAAAGGTGAAACCTAAATGTGCCAGCAGATGGCAGTGCAAACATTAGTAATACAGCACATACTGTTCATGCAATGGGACATTTTGTTGCTAGCAGGTGAAATTATAGGCAATATTAGGCAATCATATGGTGGAATCATTCCTCAATTTGTTACATATGTACCATACTTCTTAGTCCTTCTCTCCTTCTATGATACTGATTCCAATTTATTTTATTTTTTTATTTTATATCAAATTTATATACCGCCCTTCTCCCTGAGGACTCAGGGCGGTATACAGCCAAATAAAAACATAAAGTACAAACATTATAATACTATTTAAAAGATATATATAAATTTAGCCCCGTAGTTAAAAAACAATGACAAACCAGTTAAAAACATTTAAAAGTGTTAAGCCAGCCCGGCTTGCTGAAAAAAGAAAGTTTTAAGGACACGGCGGAAGGCATCGAGGTCTTGGATTCTCCTTATCTCTGGGGGCAGTTGATATTCCATGTTCTTCATCCTTGATGTAAGGAGGTGTGCCAGAATGAATAAATCCATGCTGAACACTGATATTTCCCCCCTTCTTAAATGTTAAACTGAACCTTCCATGTCTGATCAATTCTAGCTAGCATTATTTTTATATCAGGCACCCAAAGTATTTTATATTGCTGATAAGCTTACATAGTTTGGATGCAAGATACCTGAAACCTTACTTTCCTCCTCACAGACTTTTTCTGGATTGCAAACAACTGGGTCTCTTTGTTGCCACCTGTTGGCTATGCTGATCTATGCAGCTCACTCTCTGTTTGTCCTCAGAAGCCTTGATCAGCATACTATATATATCAATAGAAATATATTTGGTGGGGCAAAAGCCTCTTGGCTATCTTATTCCAACTTTGCAATCTTCTACCCAAGAGGCAAGTTGACCCCTTCACTGATCAATGTTAGTTAGTTTTTGAACAAACTATGGCTTAATGCAATGTGTAAACCCAGAAATTGTCTTGGATCCAGGCTTGAGATTTAAGTGGATCATAACTGGTTTGTGTTTTATTTTTTAAAGTTAGTTTCCCTAAATATAATTAAGACTGTTCGCCACTGTTGAAGGATACTATACAGGCACTAATGGATTTGAATTAGCTGATGGCAGTTTTGGAATGAATATTAGAAAAAAATATCTACCAGTAAAACAAGTTTCACATGGTGGGATCCCCTTTCCTGAATTTATACAGGCAATGAGTGGATAGCCAGCCCTCTGTCAGGAATATGTGTCCAACTCTCTGATTCTATTTTATTTTTAATAGCTGATCCTGGCAGTCTCTTTGTTGATTATCTTACATTGCTGCTCTATGAAAGATAATTTAAATAATATTTAAGTTGCCCTGAATACTTCTTTTGCAGTAGAAGGGCAGGATATAAACAAGCTGTTGCAACTCACTGATGGCCAATGCTATTGAAGAATCATGGGTGTTTTAGTCACAACAGGAGCCAGATAGGAGAAGAGTGGCCTATTAAATTGTAGCTAGAAGGGAGAAGGAGATATATTGTAGTAGAAACAGGAAATGGCCTTGAAGGACAGGAGGAAGAGCCACTATTAGGGCAATGGTTGGATAAATGGGGCTTCAACTCAGGCCAAGAAAGTAAGGTGAGAAAACATCTTAGACAATCCCCTCCCTAGTTCACACGAAGATAAAGGGATGGAAGGGAGAAGCCACAAGACTTAGTTGTTACAATAAAAGTAGTTCTGACCTATATAACTCTGGACTATCTTATATGGCGGATGTATATGGCATTCTCATAAATAAAAGACATTTATGAGAATGCCATATTAAGTAGTGATCAGTATACTTATGTTCAAGACCCAAATAATTAGAACTCAGGGCACCTTGTTCACTGGGGTGGCAATAAATATTAGAAAAGCTATAGTTTTCTAGATGGTAAAACCTACATCAACAGTTTTCTCTAGCATTTATGAAATGCATTTGAATGGTCCAGAGAAATTTGCATCCAATAGAAACTTACAATAATACCAAGCCGGCAAGTTAGGTGAGTAATTCCATTTTGCAAATGGGTGCAAACTGAGAGACACTATCTGGTGAATTCATAATAGAGATGGGGGTCCAGCCATAACCAGGGAAGGATTTCTTCTGTTTTAATCCAGCCTTTCTAAACTTGATAACCCTGAGATATGTTAGAGTACAACTCCCGTACCTGCTTGTCATCAAAGAATGATAAGACTGATATTCAAAACATTTTGAAGCATGGACATAACACAAAGCAAAACCTGCCTCTTTATAATAGGCCAAACTATCTCTGTTTGCCATGGCTGTAGTAAACCAGTAGCTTTAAAACTGTGTACATATCAATTTGGCCTGAAGTTGTTATTTTTCTTTTCTCCCTGGAGTATATGGAAGTTTAATTACTAGACAAGTGAAGTGATCTTTAAGTACCGACAAATGCATGCCATTCTAACCCCTCTTTAGCTCCCTATAGCTCACGACATCTAAGGATTTAATTTAAAACAAATCAAGTTCTCATTTTTTTAAAATGGGAGCAAAACATCACAAGACAGCCAAATCATCTCAGATAATTTAATTTTTTCTTAGCAATGTATTATTTATTTAATACATTGGATGTATTAAACACAACATTGGATGAAATTGTACCACCATTGATCTTTGCTATAATTAATGAAGATAAAATAAAGGAAAGAAATTCTTCAATCGATCAAGCTGCCTGTCTAGGAAATAGTTTTGAGGTCAGGCCGTTAAATGGTTGATGTGAAAGAGCAAACTTTACGCTTAGAGACTGGCAAACTAAATTAGTTTTTCACTCATTTCTCTCACTTCACTCCCTTTGCTTATTTTGTACTAGAAGAACCCATAGGAAACCATCTGGAGCTACGATATTATTTACTGCAAATATGATATAATTGATAATGTTGAAAATCTCTAACATTTTCATAATCTCAAAGGTGCTTTTTCAAGAGGCAACTGGACTGTCTTGTTTTTCTTGGAAAACATTTCGCTTCTCATCCAAGAGCTGAAAAAGCTTCTTGGATGAGAAGTGAAACATCTTCAAAAAAAACCCAGAAAGTCTAGTTGCCTCTTGAAAAAGCACCTTTGGGAAAACCATGACCTGGATGATTGAGAATCTCTATAGACATTTTCATAAACGCATCCTTAAGAGCTTCCTATTATTTTAATTACAAGAAAAAAGATATTGAGAAGGACTTCGGGTCCAGTAAGCATAAATACTCTTAGGACTTACTGGCCAGGTTGATTACTACCCTTCCCCCATCCCCCCCCCCCACAATTGGCCCTGACTATTTACTTTCCTTCCTGAGCATACAAGCAACAATAAGACAGATTTTTCCCTTTCCTTCTAGAGGAAGGGGATAAGCAAATTTATAGTAGTAATAAAGATGAGAAGCAAATTCACCCAGAGATGGTGAGTCAATTGAAGACATCTTGTCTAAGTTTTACCGCATTCCAAAACTGGAGGCAGTACTGAAAGACCCGATAAAATAATCTTCTTTCACTTCCAATCTAGATTGCCAATGTCATGCCAAAGATAGTTTATCCTTCCTTAAGGAGAATATACATAGACTTACCCTTCGGATGCCCATACTTCACGGAGGATGTCTGACTGAAGAGGCATTGTAAAGAATGTAGAACCACTAATTCAAAGAGGAAAAGGTTTGGTCTTGGAGAGAACTGCCACCTTTTTTGCAGTTGTATGGGAAGAATACAACTTATTCTCCAGCACCAGCATAAATAATGTTCTGTAGGATATAGGACTTCAATGTCTTGTATATCAAGCCAAAGACTTCACTGCCTCCATCTTGCAGGTGTTCCTTTTTTGATTTACTTAATATCCTTGTATCACATGTTGATTAACCTTCAAAGCCTGAATACCATTCATTGATTCAAATATTGATTCAAAAATATTCTGAAGCAGTATAAAACATCAACCCAGGATTCTTCAGCTAACTAACGGAGATGTTGGTGGAACGATAGGGAAGAAAAGGAACTGGAACGCTAGGGAGATTATGTTTATTCCTTCAAATGACCTAATAGGATTTCAGGGGCTGATGGACTGTTACTAGACGAATGGGACATCTGTCGCTGCAATTTATTTAAACAGGGCCAAGAGAAGATTATTGTAGCTTTGTAAGATTGTCTGTACTATGCCTGTCAAATAATGCAATAATGCAAGTGGCTCTTTTGTGCAATTATCCACACTAATGTTGTAGCCTAGAATATTTTTTTTCACTAAATTCTCACTGGCAAATGTCTTTGGATCATAGTGGCATTGATAGTTCCATAAATTCTAACTCCAATTTTTTAATGCTCACTTGGAACAAAGAAAAGCTATAATCTGGTTTAGAGATTCCTAATTCCCTCACAATTAGCAATCACAATTAGCAATGCATGAGATCCACACCAGTGGTGGGTTGCTACCGGTTCACCCTGGATCAGGCGAACTGGTAGCGATGGCCGCAGGAGGCTCTGCCCACCCGCCCAGACATCTCTGCGCCTGCGCAGAAGCATTGTGTGCGAGCGTGCACACATCCACAAGCAAACCAGTAACGATGGGATTTGAAACCCACTACTGATACACACTCAACATATAAATAAGATTGGAAGGGCCACTGCTTATGCATAGAAGATCTGCTTTGCTCAGCAGAGAACCTACCATATATAAAACACCATGTTAGGCTAGGAAAACTGGTTCTGTACTCCAAAACTCTGGGTTCTCGTTGGATGAAGTTAAGAGCTTAATAAGCAGTCATCTGGACTTTTGCAGCCCACATCCAATAAATCTATTTTTCTGTCTCCGATTCCCTTTCTTTTAATTTGCCAGCTTCATCTCTTCTCCAGCTGTGTTCCAGATAAAAATAGACTATGAAGCATTTCTGAAATAAATAATGCTCTGATTTGGTCAGAAGATTACGATATAATATGTTGCAGACCCCATCAGTTGAAGAACTCTTACTGGTGGAGTCTAAGAAGAGAGATTTTTCTGCCATTGTTCCCACCCTATGGAATATATCTTCACCCAGAAATTAGGCAGGCCCCCACTTTCTGGGTCTTATGAAAAGGAGTCAAAAAAATGGCTTTGTGGCACTGTATGAGGAGCCCAAAGGAACACACAGCCATGGGGCTGGTTAGTCCCAGAGGTGGGTTTCAGCAGGTTCTGACCAGTTCTGGAGAACCGGTAGCGGAAATTTTGAGTACTTCGGAGAACCAATAGTAAAAATTCTGACTGGCCCCACCCCCATCTATTCTCTGCCTCCCAAGTCCCAGCTGATCGGGAGGAAATGGGGATTTTGCAGTATCCTTCCCCTGGAGTGGGATGGGAATGGAGATTTTACAGTATCATTTCCCTGCCACACCCACCAAGCCATGCCATGCCCACCAAGCCACGCCCACAGAACTGGTAGTAAAAAAAATTGAAACCCACCACTGGTTAGTCCCCTGAAAGCCCTCCCTTCACTTTTTTTTAACTAATTAAAACTAATTTTAACAGTGTTTGATTATTCTTGCCTCCTAATTTTTTTAAATTTTATATACTGCATTTATATTTTAACATGTTCTTGTACACTATGGAGAGTCCCTCTCTGAGGGAAATAGGTGGTTCAAATCAGGGCTGAAATTTACTTATCTTCCCTACCGGTTTGCCAATGTGCGCGCTCCGTGCGCCATTGTCTGCGCATGCGCAAAGCCTTCTGCACATGTGCAGAGGCTTAAAATGTCACAAAAAAGTGACATCATGATGTCGGTGCGGGTGGGCGGAGCCTCCCGCAGCCACCATTACTGGTTCGCCCGAGTCGGATAGAACTGGCTGGATTTCACTCCTGGTTCAAATATGTGAAAATAAAGTGAATGTCAAGTTTCGAGGTCGTCTCGAATAAAATGCATTTCAAACAAAATCTTTGAAGAAAAAAGTCCTATAAATATTGAGCATGACATCCTAACCTGACTCCAAACGAAGCCAACACTGACTTCCAGCCCCAAAATCCTCCCTTTCCGTTACCCACTCCCCTGCACTCATTGGCCATCTTCCAAGTCTTTCTATCCCTAATCTACTCCAGCTCAAAGGAATTCCCCCCTCCCATCTCATCTCCTCGGAAACATTATCTCCAGGGAAAATAAGTAGGTGAAAAGTCAGCCGTCCCTTTCCAGACGCCTTCGCTTCTCCTTCTTATGTCAGCACTAGAGTAAATGCAGGTTGAAGTGCTGACAGTGAGTCAATAATCCATTGTTCGGATGAGATGTTTTTCCACGATCCTCGTAAATGGAGCATATGACTTCATCCTTTACACAAAAGTTGGGCTGCAAATTCTCTTCCTCAAGAAAAGCCCTGCTTGTGAAAGAGATGATGTGAATTATACAATTACATGAATTACTTATCATTTTAATTTTACTTCTAGATCATGGTCAAAGAGGAATGTTGCAGTAATTCTACAAAAGAGATGGATAACAATTGGCAGGTTGGGGGATTTATATGACACGTGAAATTCAAAGCTGGACCCCAACAACTGGGCAAATTGAGTTAAAAGTAGCCATAGTCAGGGCAAAAATGACCAATTCAGTTCAGTTCAATGAATATACAAATATTATGGATCCCCATTGTATTCAATCAAGCAATCAGAATAGAGTTGGAAGGGATCTTGGAGGTCTTCTAGTCCAACCCCCTGCTCAAGCAGGATACCCTATACCCATGATGGTGAACCTCTGGCACGCAGCGCCCTCTGTGTGGGCACGCGAGCTGTCGCCCCAGTTCAGCTCTGCTGCGCATGTGTGCATGCCTCCCACCGGCCAGCTGGTCTTCGGGTCTCTGCCATGCATGTGGGGGGGGGTGCGGGCCGCGCATGCACATGCATGGGGGCACATGCAAGGGGGCCATGCATGCATGTGCAGGGGGCAGGGCGCATGCACGGGTAGGGTGCATGCGGGGGTGCATATGCACGGGAGTGGATGCATGCATGGGGCCTGTGCGTGCATTGCATTTTGGGGGTTAAATGTCAAACGCTAATGCACGCTTTGGGCGCTCAGTCTGAAAAAGGTTAGCCATCACTGCCCTATACCATTTCAGATAAGTGGCTGTCAAGCCTTTTCTTAAAAACCTCCAGTGATGAAGCCCCTACAACTTTTGAAGACAAGCTGTTCCACCGGTTAATTGTCCTCACTGTTAGGAAGTTTGTCCTTCATTCCAGTTTGCTTCTCTCCTTTATTCATTTCCATCCATTGTTTCTTGTCTTGCCCTCTGGTGCTTTGGAAAAGAATTGACCCCCTTCTCTTTGTGGCAGCCTCTCAAATACTGGAGTACTGCTCTCATGTCCCCCCTAGTCCTTCTTTTCTCTAGACTAGCCGAAGCCAAATCCTTGAACTGTTCTTATGTTTTAGTCTCCATGCCTTTAATCTTCTTAGTTGTTCTTCTTTGCACTTTTTCCAAAGTCTCAACATTTTTTTTTGTAATGTGGTGACCAAAACTGGATGCAGCAATTCCGTATGTAGCCTTATTAAGGCTTTATAAAGTGATTCTAATACTTCACATGATTTTTATTCTATGCCTCTTGTTTATACAACCATTTTATTAGTTTTGCATGCTGCCGCACACTGCTGGCTCATATTTAAGTGATCATCCACTGGAACTCCAAGGTTCCTCTCACAGTTACTGTTGTTGAGCCAGGTTTCACCTAATCTGTATGTGTACCTTTGATTTTTTTTTTTAAAAAATTTTGATTTATATGCCGCCCTTCTCCGGAGACTCAGGGCGGCTTACAATGCATTAAGCAATAGCCTTCATACTTTTGTATATTTTATACAAAGTCAGCTTATTGCCCCCACAAACTGGGTCCTCATTTAACCTACCTTAGAAAGATGGAAGGCTGAGTCAACCTTGAGCCTGGTAAGATTCAAACCTGCAGAAATTGCAGGCAGCTGTGTTAATAACAGGGTGCATTAAACCACTGTACTACCAAGGCATTTTTCCCTCCTTAAATGTAAAACCTTGCTTTTCTCTGCATTAAATTTTGTTTTGTTGGATAGGGCCCATTGTTCAAGTCTGTCAAGATCTTTTTGGATCCTGAGATTGTCTTCTGGGGTGTTGGCTACTCCTGCCATCTTAGTGACATCTGCAAATTTGTTGAGTTCCCCTTCTATTTCCTTATTTAAGTCATTTATGGAGATATTGAAGAGTGCTGGGCCTAAAACAGAAACTTGTGGTACCGCACTGCTTACTTCCCTCTATGTAGACATAGTACCATTAAGGACGAATCATTGAGTACTGTTTATCAGCCAGTTACAACTCCATCTGGTGGTGATGCTGTCTATCCCACATTTTTCTAGCTTACCAAGAAGTAGATTGTGGTCTACTTTGTCGAATGCCCTGCTGAAGTCTACTATGTCCATTGCATTTTGCTAGTCTACTAATTTAATCATTTTGTCAAACAATGAAATAAGATTGGCTTGGCATGATCTGTTTTTAACAAACCAATGCTGGTTTTTAGTTATAACTTTGTTTCTAGATGTTCACAGATTTGTCTTTTGATTATCTTTTCCAGTATCTTCCCAAGTATTGATGTTAGGCCGATTGGTCTGTAGTTTCCTGGGTCTGTTCCCTCCCCCTTTTTCCCCCCAAGATGAAAACCACATCAGATCTTTTCCAATCCTCAGGTATTTCCCCGGTGTTCCCTGGTGAATTTATTTGAATGGGTGAACAACAATGCAGAAAATATGAGCAATATAAGAACTAAAGAAATCAGAAAATATTACAAAAGAGAATGAAAAGTTTGAAATATGATTCAACTTCTGAATCATCTTCACAGTATATTAGAATCAATGAGCTATGTTATAAGGCCATCATTAGCCAGAACTCAATAAAAGTAAAATTGCAAGCTGCTTTTATCCTTCTCTTTGTGAGAGCCAACACTTTCTGCCTCAGACAATATTGATCTTGACAACTGATGGAAGAAATACTGATCTAGAACGGTTATCTCCATTACTGACCACAAGAGGGCACTATATGGCCTAGGCCAGTGTTAGCGAACCTTTACGACACCGAGTGCCGAAACGGGAGCGTGCGCGTGTGAAAGGGGGGCACAGATACTGGAAGAGCAGCTCCCTGATGTGCATGTGTGGGAGTGCTGGAAAGCGGAAGAGCCATGTGCGCCGGTACCTGGTCTTCTGGTTTCTGGCGTGCATGTGTGCATGAAGGCCAGCTGCCCGGCGTGCATGTGCATGCTGGAATCCGGAAGCTCAGCTTCCCAGTGCGCACATGCGTGCCAGGGAGCTGCTCTTCTGGTGCTCCCGCAGTGCTCTCGTGTGTTCAAAGACCAGCTGGCCGGTGCGCATGTGTGCTCCGCAACCCAGAAGAGCAATGGGTGACAGCTGGCATGCCTGGAGAGATGGCTGTGCGTACCACTTCCAGCACACATGCCCCAGGTTCACCATCATGGGCCTATACAAATTAACACCTACGACTCTTCAAAATGACAAGAAATGAAGATGCTATGAATTATTGCTGGAGACATTTCTCCCTACTCATAGCATTCTGCAATAGGTCAGATTTTAGTAGATCCAACGGAGGGTTAGTTGGGTCTGTTGCTAACCCAACACAAATTGAATAAATCGCTGGTTCCAGTGACCGACCCAAATTTGATCTCGCATCATTATCCCAGGACATGTATATTTGCCTTCATTTGTACTGGAATTCTGCAAAGTCTTATTTTATCTGTCCTTTATCAGGAAAATAGGATCATCTCCATCTTACCGTTGATCTTTTTATAATCTAAGCCATAGCTTGCCAGAGCAAAAGAGAGAGCAGGGCACCCCAAAATAAGATATCCATTAAGTATAGAACAAAACTGCTGATGAGAGAGGAATCCCTTAAATACACAGCCTTAGTAGATAAATACCTAAAGGTCAGTAATAGCCTGGAGAAGCTGACATTAAATTCCAGTTAGGTGCTGATTAATAAGAAATCAGACTCTGATTGTTTCAAATTGTTTTGAGTGAGTTATTTGTTCTCTGAATGGTAAAACCATTCAGTCCAGAGTCATGATGTGGTCATGATGTGATTTGGGCATGCAATATCCTGAAAAATAGTATGTGGAATCTACAAGCAAAATATAGACGCTAGGCTGCTAACATATCTGGAATGTATTAAGTCTGCACTTCTGTGATAGTTGCTAATTGTTTTCCCAGAAACGAAGTGAGATTCTTACTCTTTCCCCTTATTGCTATGCTAATTTCTCATATGCAAATATTGTTCAGAAAATATAGTTCTTTTATAAGATATTAGAACACTTTCAATAATGAAGTTATGGGAGAGGCAACAAAAAGGCTCTCTTTTGGGATGGTTTCTTTAGCTGCTAATTTAAAACTAAGAAATGGAATAGGAATGTCTAAGAGTAGGCTCCTTATAAATCCCGTTACTTTCTTATTACTGATGTTTTATAATCATTTAAAATCTACAAAAGACTTTTCTATTCACATGGATTATTTGCCAATATTAGGAGGTATTCAATGAGAGTATTTCTAAAAATAATGTGACTGAGCCTCATTAACTTTGGCTTTTCTTGAAAAAAGTTCAGATTGGGATGGGGGTGGGGGGAATCCTGTAAGGAGGCAACAGCAAATCACTTCCAAGATCTGGATTGTTACCTAGAAACCTACATGAATCTCTCTATAAACTTGATTGTTAACTTTACCTCATCTACTCTTCTAATGGAACAATTCTGCACTGGGCTCAAAAATAAGCCCATAATTAAAAACACAGACCCTGTGCTTATCTTCGTTTTGATGGAACTCATCTTGTTCAGTTAATTAACTGGTTTCATTTCAGGACTAGAGGAATATTTTTCCACTAGATGGCATTTTACTACTATGGTATTATCCAGATGGCTTTCAAAGAATCAGCTGCAGGCAAGAAAGGAAATTCAAGTTGTTAGGTGATGGAGAAAGCAAAGGAGCAAACATTAAAGACAGAATAATAATCCCCCCAAATTTTTGACTGGTATAAAATTTGTGACATCCTTCAAGCATACAATCACATCTTTGCAAACCTAACCAAGATTACTTTCCTAATGTAAGAGCCACACACTCATCCCTCTCCTAAACAATGGAAAGTATCTATGATAGACAACATTGATGTTTCTGTGAAGAGTGTACACTGGAGATTTATGGATTGTTGGAACACATCTTTCATATTCAATATTGTATATAAGAATCAAAAAGCTTGCTTACTCAAAATAGGTAGCTCCACATGGTGTCATGAATTGGTGCTCCGATATGCCACTGTGCTGTGGTGTCACTTAATATTCTGGAGCAGTGGTGGGATTCAAGTAATTTAACAACCGGTTCTCTGCCCTAATGATTTCTTCCAACAACCAGTTTGCCAAACTGCTCAGAAAGTTAACAACCGGTTCTCCCGAAGTGGTGAGAACTGGCTGAATCCCACCACTGCTCTGGAGCCATTTGCCCTCACAAAGTAATAGAAAACTTCAATGTGTGGGAAATTAGCATTTTTGAAGGATATTTGAATGGGAAGGCAAGATAGATAAGGGGGTGGTGGAGAGAAATAACCCCCCTCCCAAAATGCCTGGTCGCAAGTATTTTTCCACTGTGATCCTATGTGCATTTTATATAGTTTTAGTATGAGGTCGGGCTCCATTGCCTATGGTTTGAGCAAGGACAGTTGGGTCTATGATAATTCACTGTGGCCAACTCGCCACAGCCAACTTGCTGCGGCCAACTTGCCATGGGCCAACTTGCCACAGCCAACTCACTGTGGGACAAGAGTTACACTTATATCAAAGAAATGGTGGGACGCAAAAGAAGAGACAAAAAGAAATCTGAATGACAAAAATTAAAACAATTTTTATTTATTTTAAAGAATTAAATTGAATTGATAAATTTTCCTGTGGCGAGTTGGCCGGTAGAGAGTTGGCCATGACAAGATGTCCCATGGCTAGTTGGCCGCAGCGAATTGGCCATGGTGAGGTGACTACAGCAAGTAGGCTGTGGCAAATTGTCCTATTCCGAGGGCAGTTCTTTCCATTGTACACTACCTTTCTTCACAATCAGGCATGCCTATTACGGTACTTTTGTCCCCCTTTTTCTCATGGTCTCACTTGCTACTTGAATTATGTGCCACAACTCACAAGATGGTGCTCTCACTGACTGATACAACAGACTCTCTCCAAACTATTCTTTCATAATAAGGAAATATTTGTTCTAACCAACCACCAGAAATCTGTATCTGTCAGTTTTACCAGGCAGACCAGACAGGAAACATGACCAGATAAGCTAATTCTACTTTATTGTAAAGCTAAGTTAACAGAAACTTGCACATTTGAAAGTATAATTCTCTCATTGCCTCCTTTACAGCCCTAGAAACTAGGGAGAGTCCCTTATCAGCCTTTTGCCTATGCGGTCCCTTATCTGACAGTTTCCAAGGCAGCATCTCTTCATCCCGTTTCCCAGATCTTTCTCACACAGCAATACAATTTCACAAAGACTCTTCTAGATAGATGCAAATTTAACCACATAGTGCATTGACTACCAACAATTATATGGTGTTTGTTGATCAGTGCTTACAATCACTCATGTTCCAGTTGAGGTTTCAAACATTGAACATTTGGATTAATTCTTGCAAAAGTGGCAGCATCTTTTGCTATGTGAACTCTAGAAATCTTGGTGGGAAGCCAATTAACTTGGCATTTCCATAATTATCCCACTGCTTTCGGTTAAGAAATACAACTCTGGAGATCAGAGCCTTCTCTCCTCTCTTTGCTCTTATTTTATACCATATGTAGCTAGGGAAAGGGGATGCTAGTCAGAGCCACTCCATTTTACAGCTATTTTAGCCTCCTGTCTTGGTCCAAAGGCCAGCAAGCTAAGTTAGACACAGCTTAATCCCCTTCCTGGATTTAAATGACATGCTGTTCTGTTTCTATAGAAATAACAGCTCAGTTCACCTAGTTTATTAGGCAGACAATACATGTCATGGCAACTTGACCTTGGTAAGGACACAACATGATCTCTCCTCGCTCAGATAGAAGGAAATTTCACTTCTCATTTCAGTCTTACTTGCAGTTCGGGTGCTCATAATCTACAATGCTTTTGTTATTGCTAATGGCTATAAATAACTTTAATTAAATTATATGTTTCAAAAGTACCAATATGCTATATATCAGAAATCATCACATTCTTTTGGTGTCAAGTTAAACTGACATCTTTATTTCCCAAAGCTGGTTTGCCTTGACTTCCCTCCTCCAGTAAATGCTCTTCACACTTCTACTTCTATTAGGTAGTACACCTTGTTTCAACTGATGTGTGCTGTTGTGAAGAAAGCATACATTACCAGATTATAATAGTTCCTTGTTGTTAAGAATTTGTGGGAGATATATAGAAAAACACAAAGCATGACATGCTGAGAAAAAAGGTCAGACTTTATTTTTGTTTCGTTATTTCATACAAATAGGGGTTAAAATAATTTCCCCAACACTTTTAAGTGCTTTAAGTCACTGAAACAGGCATTTTGGGAAGGTCTTGCCTTTCAAAGATACACAAATTTCTAGATCATGTTTGGAACAGCCCATCTGTGTGCAATATATAAGCAATATGCTAATTTAAGCACCACAGAACTCAGCTTCCTATTCAGTTATGGGATTTTTTTTAAAAAAAGTTTTTTTTTTTTAAGAATTCAGGTTTGTTATTTTCTACTCAGCACAGCCATGTTCCACTAGAGATATATTAATTTATTGTGCTATATTTCAATATGTCTTATAGGGTGATGCTACTCTACTGCTCTTTTGCAAGTTAAAATTCTATTGGAAACATTCCTTTAGACTCTCTTGCTGGACAAAAAATAAAGGTAGCTAATTGACAATATGCATCTATCACAATTATTTTGGGTGGATTTCAATATGAAATGGGATAACTTCCTTTTTTAAGATAGTGGTTTTCTTTACAGTGTTAACTTTCATTTTTCAGCTAGTCTATGATGAATTACAGATGGATATGAAAAAATGACCAAACTCCAAGAATTAAGTATGTATAAATAGCCTCACAGAATGAATACCTATTCTGTATTTAAAGAGCTGGCATAACAAATACTTCACCAGTAATCTAAATCCAACTTTGCAAGCTTTAGGTCAAGCACTGGTTCAACCATCACCCTTGCCTTTCTTCTCATATTTGGGGTGAACTGTCCATTTGCTTTAATGTGGCAAACATACATGCAATGGCGCAATGCATGTGCATTCATGCACATGTATGGTAGTCATGGAGGTGCCAATTGACAGAAGAAATAGCAAAGTTTGCAGAAATGCTTTGTGAAAAATTTCCTTGCAATAAAAAATGTGGGTTCCTTATTCTAAAAGGAATCCACAAAAGGAGGGAAAAATCTTCCACTGATTTAAGGCTGTACTGTGGCTGTATCTTTTTTTTTCAACTACCTATAGGAGAGCAATGATATTATTTATCATTATAGGCCTCTAGCAGCATGGAAGAGAAAAGAATCAGATGTCCCCTTGAGTAGCAATACTTTAAGGCCAACTAGGTGAGAACTAAATAGACTCTATAAGCCTCTGCCTTTATAGGGGAAATTGAGAGGGAGACACACATCCAAATAGCAAACCACCAACTTTATGGTAGTGGTGTCTGTTTTTGTTGCATTTGCATCATGGCTTGAGGGCACTTCAGAATAATATTATTTCCCAGCTCTATTGCTTCAAGAGCTCTTCAAGGTTTTCAAGAAAATATTGGGTAGAACTCATTACCTCACCAGAGACAGCCAATTCCTCTGAAGCAAAGAGGTGCAGAGTCTCTGCTCTGAAGTCAACAGCATATTCAGCTTTTTTCTCTAAGTGGTAATTGAAACACCGGTTATTTTGCACGTGCTAATCCATAAGGCATGAGTAACAAACAATAATGGTTGTGTTAACAGAACAAATTAAGCCAACACACACACAATTTAACATGATGACATGATGCTGTGATTATACACAAGGCAGTAATACATCCTGTAGTTCGATTAATTTTTGTATTAGCTAGCATACTTCGTTAAACAGCGTTTACAGTTTCACATGCTGGGCAAGCAGAGCTTTCAGTCTTTTCTCCCTTAAGTGGCCTTGGCTTTCATTTTTATCCTGGAGACAAAAAATTCATTATGTAGCCTACATCAAGATAACGTGTGAAAGGCCACATCTGCATTCACAGGAGTTGAAAACTCAATCTCAGTGACAAGAAGATGGATGAGGAATATGGTGACGCCCACAGGTCACTAGGCAGTCTTGGCAGATGTTTTACTTATTGTACCTTTGAGTTAGTGTTGACTCCTTGTGATTGCCTAGACAAGTCCCTATGATTTCCTTGACAAGATTTCAGAAGTAATTTACTATTGCCTGCTACCTAGGGCTAAGAGGGTATGATTGGCCTAGCTGATTTTGTGCTTAAGGCAGAGTCTACAACTCACAGTCTCTGATCCTAAATTGATGCCTTAACCATTATATCAAATTGGTTCTCTTCTTACAATAGCAAATGTAAAGTAAGGTAAATGAGTAATAACACAAATATAAACAACCTGGCTTCTCAAAAGAAGCAAGCAATACAGAGCATTGATATAGCCACAAAAGCAGTTTTTCCTCCCTTAAACAATTTTGCAATTTGCAATTTCAGGCTGGATGCGGAACAACTGTCCTTGGACAACTGTCCTTGCAGTAATGATATCCATTACTTGTCTCAGCAAAGTCTTAGAAGTGTAATGTGGAGGCTATTGTATAGCTCACTCCAAACATAATAGTTAATCCTTTAAGAAAAAGTGCACAAGCCTTGCAGCATCAATATCGTAACTCTTTATATATTGCAGAAAATCAAAGTAATAGCATTGCATTATGTGTCTTCAACTGGGATTCAGTTTCCACTGTTGCCCTGTGCTTTCTGTCACTGAAGTGTCAGTTGCATGGTTAGTAAAGGAGGCGTTCCATTTTAGCAGTTTAAACTTTAAAGGACTGTTTTATAATTTTTCTGATACATTTAATACTATTAAAATGAGTTGAGGTTTCTCACATATCAACCTCTGAAGCTTGAAACTAACTTCAATCTTACATCTTGCTGAGCTCCAATATACAGCTTCTCCAAGATCGCTTTTACAATTAGTGGGGCAGAATCTACCAGGATTCAAGAAAAACACGATACACAATACAATGCCTGGATAATTCTGATGTGCTTAGTACATATTTATATACAAGCTAAACTTTGGAGAATGAAACAAGTAAAACATTGCTTGGAGAAATTAAAGCTAAAGCCCATTATTGCAACATTCTGTTTGCCACATTGAGCAGGTAAATGCTTTCAGAAGGATGACTCACAAAGCAAAATAAGACAGCAACTTCTCTTTATTTCCCTCCCACTGTCTGTTACCTAAGATACATTCTTCGTTAAGATAGAAGCTGCATCTTAGTCAGTAGTTTTATTTACAGACCTATCCTTCACAAATCCATCTGTCCCATTTGAAAACTCTTCGAACTGTTAACTTGGCACTCCACTTTACAAGTAATTCAGGATAGGTGAGGACTTAGAAAGTAGGAAAATAGACACAGCAATAGACATTACACAGGATAATTGACCATTTCTACATATCTGTAATATTTATATTTCTACACATCTGTAATATTTATAGAGAAAACCCTCAGCAGCAATATTCCTTTGGAAGGACTGTTAGCCTATTTTTTCAGGCATTATGTTCTTAAGACACCAACAGGCATTGCTAGGGCACGCTACCCAGAAAATACTTCATGTGGAAAGCAAAATCAGGTTGGTTTGGACATAATTCTGTGAAGTACTATATAGATCTGCATTTTAGTCTTGAGTGAGTCATTGAATTTAGCATGGCTAACAGGCACAAAGTGAGAGACTGGTAATCTGCAAAATTAGGATTTAGAGGCACTTTGAAACAGTGAAATATTCTCATTCTTCATGAATATCTCTGAGAGTCCATCAGAGCTATAGGCACAAGTCCTGGTCTTTTCCTGTGACCTAAGAAATAGGCAAATTGACACAACTGCATGTTTTGCTAGCTACCAAGGTCAAATATAATGATATATCTTTGATCAAAATCTATTGATCCTTTAGATAGGACATCACAAGGGGAAAAAGAAAAAAAGCAGTCAGGAATAATGGGCCAGATTAGTTTACTTATTGACTGTGGAATTAAGGCCTTATGGAAATAGATGAAAATATATTAGGTATCATATAGATGTCAAAGTTTGCCTCCGTTAGCAAAATGAAATAGAAAAATGAAGATTAGAGAGAAATACAGGAATTTAAGTATTTGGTATTCTCTGTTTGATATGAGCATCAAACTGTGTAAGCCAATAGTTAGTCAGTCATAATGTAAAATTTTGAAATTGATATAATGTGGATTACGGCCCATGTGAGTAGAAATCACAAAGCCCATGTGAGTGAGTAGAAATCAAAACAGCAAGATTGCACAAATTAGTGAACAATTCATCTATTTCATGTTATATAAGATCCATTAGTGGAGCATTGATACTGGCAAACCTGTTCCTGGTGAGAGCACTATATATTAGCATTTCTAAAAGTCCACAGATAGTAAAAACATTTGTCCAATCCAGGGGCAATTTAAGTTAAACAAAACAATTATTGTTTTTGAAAACAATTGATATATCTAAGAAAACGGTTCCTGAAGTTGTGTACTGTACTGCTAATGATTATATTTTTCTTTCTTCAACAGGAGACCTCAACAAAAATAGCCTTTGAGTAGTTTACTAGCAACTACATATGTATAGCAACGTCTGGATAGCAAAGGATAATTGATTCTTATCAGTAGCAATCATGTGGTCGTTTCTTTAAAAAAAGATAGTTGAGAAGAAAAATCATATAGAAATCTCACTGATGGCTGAACTGAATTATTTTATTTTCTCTCTCTATACTATCTTTAGCAAAATATAATCCATATATATGAAATAATAAAACTGAATTTCTCTTCAGCATTTCTCTTCAGCATAGAATAGTTCTGAAAAAACTACTTAATTTAGAGCAAGTAGTCAAGCATCAAATGGCTGAGTTGAATAACAAAAGAAAAGCCACATTACTGAGGTAGATGTAGTTATCTTGATGTTCCAACAGTCATGTAACTAAAAATAAGCTAAGAATCTACAGGATGCAAAACAGGAAATGTTCAACATCCACCTTAGAGGTATATATTTCCAAGCCACATCACACTAAACAGATACCCTCGGCAAAGTTGTGAGTTTAGTGTTAATTTGGTGAGAAACGAGAGTAATGGTACAGATATGAGAGAAAGGGAAGATTAGTTGAAGCCCAGGATTCCATGTTAAAATTATGATAGATAGCATAAAAATATAGGAACTGGTACAGGTGGAAAGTCTAAAACAAATGTGACTTTATTTCAGTCACAGATTTTAGGCCCACAGAAAGTAACCTTTCTAAAAGAATTGGAACACATTTTGGATACCACATAATATTTGGAGGGCAATAGCATATGCTAATCCTCCCTATCTGGGAGATGCCTCTACTCATTAAAGTTTTATGTATTTCAAACAGAAAATCTTTCTTGTAGCGAAAACATTCATGGTGAAACTGAAACCATAGCTAGCATCGTAAATCAACATCTTCTGGAAGATCAAGCTGAGTCTTCTCAAAATTCGCTGTTCAAACAAAACAAAATAACATATCCATCTATAGTCTAAGACTGACATTCCATTTGCTCATGTTCCTCTTTGAAAAAACAAATAGCAGGCAACAGGACACATTACTGCTTGTACTAAATTGTGTCAGTGGTGAAATATTGCAACACAAAAAAAATCATTCTTTTGCTATTGTTGGATAATTTTCATTCAGAACGAATTTTTATCTTCTTTGTTTATTGTGGATGCTTATTATATTAAGACTTTCAATAATTCATACAGTTTATGAACACAGAAAGCAAAAATGAGAATTATAACTTGCACTCTAAATCTGAAAGAGTTGCTCCCTACTATGTCAATATGGCTCATGAAAATAATGTTGAACTCTATAATTTGGTATAGAAATATAATATAATCAGCTATGTAACAAAATGAACATTGGGACATGTATCCGAAATTGCTGGTCAGTCTACTCTAGACAGCCCCATTATTCCTTCCATATCTTAGCATCCTGTACAGAAATTTGGGTACATGTGGAGAGGTATATAACAAATCAAAAGCTACATTAACCGTGGTAAATAAAATTTAGTTTCTGTTAAAATGAACAGAATCTACCAACAAGAATCTATCATTCAGATTTCAGATAGCACCATCAGAAGATCTGCCTACTCCCAATAGATACTGCTTTCCTAATCCGAGACTGGGTATATCTCCATGTTATTAAAACAAAGGAACTTAAAGTTTCACGTAAGTGTAAAAATAATGCCAATGAAGTTTTATCTCTTCTCTGTTCATGTTAATACGGGTAGTCCTTGAGTTACGACCACAACTGAGCTCAAATTTCTGTTGCTAATTGTTGTTAAGTGAGCTTTGCCCCATTTTACGACCTTTCTTGCCAGCATCGTTAAGTGAATCACTGTAATCATTAAGTTAATAACATGGTTGTTAAGTAAATCTGGCTTCCCCATTGACTTTGCTTGTCAGGAAGTCACAAAAGGGGATAACATAACCCCGGGACACTGCAATCATCATAAATATGAGTCAGTTGCCAAGTGTCTGGATTTTGATTATGTGACTGAGGGGATGCTGCAATGGTTGTAAATGTGAAAAGTAGTCATAAGTCACTTGAGTCCCCTGGGAGAAGGGCGGTATAGAAATCCAATAAATCCAATAAACTTTTTTCAGTGCCGTTGTAACTTCAAACAGTCTGTTTGTAAACTGTTGTAAACTGAACTGTTGTAAGTCGAGAACTACCTATATATAATTAAACAGTGGAATAATAGCAGAAAAGAGAGAACAATGATTTCAATGAGAAAAGAAAGGAAGAAGAAAAGAACATAAAACTGCATTTTATCAGAGAAGAAAACCACCAGGGAAAAAAAAGTTAAGCATGTGTTAAACTCCAAGAGAAATTAACATTGAAAATACTAAACAAATTTAAAATATAGCAGTGTTGCCCATCTGACATACAGGAAAGCAAAATGCCCTACACATTCTGTAATGGAGGTACAGCTCTATGCACGATGAAATGTAATGTTCCATCACAGATCAGTAAACATGTTGATCCAGACCCAGAGAAAAAATTAGTTTCATAAGCACCACTGAAAGCAATGAGGCAAACATGCTGCCAATGGGGCTTAAGTAAAATTATATTTCCCTAGGAATGAACACTCAAATGAATTTCAGTGCTATTAATGAATGATTGAGATAGAATGCAGACTGATATGAGCCATCTGCAGCAAATACTCACTGCTTTATCCTGAAAAAAATATTTAAGAAATATTTATTAGGGCTGAGTAGTGTTTTGGATTTGAAGGCAAAATGGTTTGGCACTTCAGATTCAAAGCCATTTTCCTGAAGCAGCCTCATTTTTTTCCAGGATCTCCTGAAGGTTTGGTGTGCAATTCTGGAAAAAGATGAGTTTGGTTTAAACAGTTGCCGATGGGTGTTGTTTGCACTTTTGTGCACTCTGAATCAGCTTTTTCACCTTCACATCTAAAACACTGCCCGCCCTACCATTTATAGCATTGAGAGTGGACCCACTTTGTTTTACAAAGCATTCAAAAACAAGCTGACAGCTTCAGGGGGATCCAAACAAGAGTTTAAAGAAGGATTCCCAGAATGAGCAAAAAGTTTTAAAACCGAATTACGAATTTAGTTTCTAAAAGTGTTTTTAATGTTACAAAACATGTCACTGTATTACTGATAAAACTAATCATAAAGATTTTTTTGAAAGAAAATGTTTTTCTTTCTTTTTTAAAAAATATCCTGATTGCTACTATGTTATAAACTTGAGCAATGCATTCAATAGGTCTCAACACATAATTCAAGTTGATTACTGCATACATTTGTCCCACACAGCACAAAAAATGCATTAAAAAGGAAAAAGGCTACTGTCCTCGAGCATCCCTATGTCCACACTCAACTGATCCTGGAAAGGGGGGGGGGAAAGTGGCCTCGTTCAGTCCAGCTAATCCTGCAGCAGCTAATCAGCGCTGTTTGGTGCTGATCATATTTATACCCCAGTGGGGAATGAGAGGTGGGAAATGCTCATGCCCAGAAGCTGGCATTTCTGCTGTACTCAGTCATCAATTGATTGGGGACCTTGCCAGCAAGCAATCATTTAATAACAAGAACAACAATAATAGCACGATTTGGACTACTCAGTTCCCTGAGAAACTATTGTGCTACAGAAACCCATTGGAACTACAAGACAGAGAGAATAACATCCCAGGAGTCTGACTTTTAAAAATGTTTTCCACTTGATTCTACTAACACGAGAGTGGCACCTTGAATTGGTAGCACTTGGGCCTTTCTTTCTGACATGCAGAATATACCCATGTGGTGCTACCACGAACACAACCAAATGCAACTGACAGTTCCTGTATTCTTATCACTGTAGGGCCCTATCCTGGTCACTGCCTGATGCAAACTGAAATGAGCTCTGAGCCATCTATAATCAAGAACCATTGTGGGTATTTGTTACTGAACCATTTGTTCCACTTGAAGTGGTCCCATGCTGTCCTTGGTTTATGGTACACTGCTGAGCATGGTCACAGCAGTAGCAGTAATTTTATCATTTCTTGTGAAGCTTCTGGATAGGCTTTTGCTTCCACAATAATGCCTATTGAAACAAACTTTACATTAAACACTGTAGAATTTCTGAGTTCTTCAGAAACCTGTCTGGGTGCAGGCTAAATTCAGGATTGTCCTTCTGCTGCACAGTCATACATGGCCCTCTGATTCACTGCCTTCAGTCACTGTCTTCTTAAGCTCAATTTCTGAAGATGGCTTTTCCTCCTTCTCTTCTGTAGTTTTACTGGCCTCCTCCTACAGCCAATAACAAATGCCCCATGTGGGCGTTAGGGGAGCGGTACAAGCATAAGTTTAAAAAACAATAGGCTTTTCAGTCTAAACAGATCAATGAAAAAGAAATTACATCCTAGGAACACTTTAAAATTTGCTAAGATAAAGATGGCTATGAGATCAGAATGGAAAATGATAGTTGTTTACACAACTTCTGAATCACACAGTAATTCACAAAACCTCTGAACTTTCTAAATATATATCTGGTATAAATTGGAAGTATATGAAATATTATGTATGTTCTATATTATAAAGCTGCACTTTGAGCACATGAAAATGTATAAAGTGATCGAAGGGAAGATACCTCACTGTTCTTTGTTAACTATTTTGATTACCGGTACATATAAATAAAGAGAAACCCTTTAAAGGAATCATTTCTACTGTCATAATAACACGACTGCAATTATTTCATTCCTACTTTTGTATAATGGTTACAAGAATTTTAGCAGTGCTACCAGATTATTGGAAATAATTTATAATAAATGAATGTGACTGAAGCTTGACATTTTATATGCATCAAACAAAGGAAATTGTATTATTACAATACTTCTGTACAATTCCATAAGAAACCCTGTAATTTAACAATGATTGGAAGGGGGCCATACTGGCAAGGTGCAAACCTTTGCATCTCTTTCTGCAAATTTCTTGAACATGTTGGCATATATCTTTCGGTCCCGTTCATTGTGCTCCTTTGTTTTCTTCTGACACATGGTAATTTGTGACTTGGCTGCCTTATTCTGTGGATTCACTTCTAGCACTCTCTGAAAGTCACATTTTGCCAACTCAAATTCATTCATGAGCAGTCTTGCCTCTCCTCTTCGGTACAAGCCCTTTTCATTGGCTTGATCCAGTGCTAATGCCTGTAAACAAACATTCTTATAATTAACATAAATTAAAGGTGGGAAAATTCCCTCATAATAAACGACATGGTTACTAATGCCAGTAACAAAACTATGAACCTCAGCTATTTTTAAAATAGGAAAGTAAAACTAAAGCTTCATACTGCATATGCTAAATGTTACAGTATTAATTATCAAAAACAGAAACCAAAATTCAGAAGCAGAATGTTTTTACCAGATTGTTTTACAATGCCACATATACTTCTATAGAAATAAGAACAATATTACTGTAAAAGCAAAGTATTTAAAAATGTATCACAGCAATCTGTCTCTCAAATATTCTGTCATTACAATTATGAAAAATCTCTTACACTAATCTTCAAAATGGATATTTTTGCTCCAAGGACTGGATATTTAGATATTGTAGAGCACAGACCTGTACAGCTACAAATGAAATATTTTAGAAATAGTAATATGATACTATGACTAAATGTAAATGGATATAATGTTTAAAACTTCCAAATGGAGGCTCAACAGAAAACTTACATGCAAAGTTTATATGATGACTCATAAAGCCCAGATATTTATAGTGTTGTCCAAAAACACATGCCTTTCTTTTATATAATTAACTCAGTAACATAAATGTTCTGTCTCACTTTTAACACATTGTTCTAGCTGTACTATATTCAGAAATCTGTATGCTTGAGGAATATCTTGGGAGAAAAAGCTTTAAGCATGTAATGGTGAAAAACAATACTGAACAAAAATCAAGATATTTAATACACTGTTCAGAGAAATGATACAAAAGTCAGCCACGAGTTTTATCAACATTTTTTTTAAAAAAAGTTTTTTTTTATTTTTTAAAACAAACAAACATTTTAATCAGTGACTTGGATGAAGGAATTGGGACATTCACAAACTATCCAAATGAGAAAGGACTGGGTGAGGTGGCTAATTTAGATCAGGGGTGTCAAACTCACATCGTCATGATGTTGTCATGTGACGTATCACAACTTTTTTCCTCTTCGCTAAACCGGGCATGGGCATGGCCAGCGCATGATGCAGCTGGCCTGCGGCCACAAATTTGACAGCCCTGATTTAGATTAAAGAGAAGTTTAAAAAGTATCTACTGTAAGCCTTCAGCACAAGACTGGTATGAATAGGATAGAATTTAGCGAAGAGAAATTTAAAGTTTTGTGTCTGAGTAGGAAAAATACAAAGCACTTCTACAACATGTGGGAGATTTGACTTAGCAGTAGTATATGAGTGTCCTTGTCAGTCACAAGTTAAATACGAACCCAACAGGGTAATGCATCTGCAATATGGCAAATGCTATCTTGGAATGTGCTAATGGGAACACAGGCTACATCATAGGAAGCAACTGTTCCATTCAAATCTGCTTAGGTCAGCCCCATTTGAAGTACTGTCTCCCGTTCTGATTAGCAAAAAGGACAGTGAGGAACTGAAGTAAGTTCAGCAGAGATCTACCAAGATGACGTAAGCTCTGGAAATTAAGTCCTCTAAGGAACAATTCAAGCATCTGAGTCTACAGAAAAAAAACTGATGGGCAATGCAATAACAATCTGTAATGGTATGTGGAAATGACCTTGGGGGAGAGGAGGAAAAACCACAGACTAGACAACTGTCAGCTGAGTCTGCAGAAGAAATGGGGACTTGATAAATATCTCAGAAGGGACCTCTCTAGTTTCTTGGACTGTAAAGATGAGGGGTGAGAGATATATTTTGTCAATGTACCCTTACAATAAAGTCAGAGTTAGTATTTCTGGGTGTCTTGTCTGAACTACCTCCCAAGGCTGACACAAATCTATATTAAACATTATATTAAATTTTATATAAAATTATATAATGCAAATGTATAAAAATAAATTATAAAGTTGCCTTTAGCTCCCAAAATGCTTCAAAATTATTTTATTTTGTATTTTAATTATATAATACAAATAATTATCCAAGAACTTTAAGAACTTGTCAACTTTTCTATATTTATTAGATATAGAAATATGTATCTATTTGCTTTGTAAAGCTTTTTATTTATTTATTTCTAGTATATTTAATTATCTGGAGAAAATTAAAAAGATTGAGAAAATACTGAAATCAAACATCACCAGTGCTTCCCCAACTCCACAAGGATAGATGTGTTTTTACCTTATTGCAGTTCTCAATTGCTGTAGTGTATTCCCGTAGCTTTAAGTAGCACATAGCAAGGTTGAGGAAGGCTGCCAACAATAAAGATTCTGAAGCTTTAGATTCCCTTTCTGATAAGCCATATTCCATTTCTAACCAGGATACAATCTTCCCATACTGAATTACTGCTTGCAAGTACTTGCCTTCCTAAGAATAAGATTAAATGAGGTTAAAGAGGAGTATTACGTTGAAAAGTGGAACATATTTATTTCTTAAATGTCGGTTATAATTTGAACAATCAGTAAGAGAAGAATGAGGGGAAAAGGGAACATTTCAATAGGAAAGAAGTAGGCAAGCTGCAGTTAAGAATTTTAACACAAGAAAGCTGTAACGTCAAATGCCCCTATTTTGGCTACATTATGACAGATCCACATTTACTAGATATCAACTCCTCAGAAGCTCTCCAAATCAATGCTTAGAGACAGTTCTACTTTTAAGAAAGCTGTATATCACTGAAAGGTAAACACAAATGTTAAGAAGGTGAGATTCTCTGAGCAAAAAACTACAGAAGCTTATCAATAGGAGACAAGTTTTTTAATGTTAGCATTGCTAGAATGCTGACACATACCTTAAAATATACAGTTCCTTTTTCTTTGACAACGGCAGCCTGTTCTAGTTTCTCTTTGGTGTCCATCTCCCAAGATTCTTTGGCCTATAACCAAGTATTTATAACAATAATCAAATACCAGAAAGTGATGTAATGCTGTAAAACTAAACTATACTTCATAATAAGATTTGTTGACTCTTGCTAATTTCAAATTTAGTATTACTTAATCCCAATGAGGAGTCTTTTTAAAACCACTGCAAAAGTTAATAGCAAGCAATGAAATTATTATATATAAAAATATTCAAAATTTTCAATTAAAAATTTATATTTGGCTTTAGAACTTAAGGCAGAGTGAAATTTGAACTAGCCCCATATTGATATCACTGATATTTTCTTTCCAGTCCAAAATATATTCAGCTCCACTTAAATCTGTCCTGAAGACAGAGGAGTTAAAAAATATGAAAGGATAACCCAGAATCATGAAAGAAGTCTATACAATCCTCCTGAGAGTAGACAGATTTCTTTCATTTAAGTTTCCTTCCTGTTAACATTTCCCATTATAGATTGGCATCAATGCTCCACCTTATGTACATCTTGTTCCTTCCCTGTACTTTACAGAGATGGTACATTCTCCATCACCCTAAAAAGGGCACAGCCTGTTCAGCAATTTTGCCCTGCCCTCCTTTCAGTACTGTTTGGCAGGACATGTTTTTTTTTTCTACAACCAGAAAAAGAAGTACAAAAGGAACAAGCCTAGGACAAGTCTTGGACCCCACCCAAAACAATAAAACACACACAAGAACACTGTGATCCTAGCTGACATATCTTTACCAACTTTTGTGACAAACGTGCCGGATGGAGCTGGAAATGGATCTTCTTAAATGTATTCACTGTAGAAAAGTTCCTCTGGGTAAACATCCAATGTGTACAGGATGGTTTGTTATTTGAAGAAATTCCATTCTCACCTTTTCAAAGCTTTTCAATGTAACTTCATATACAAGTTCAGCATTTGGTTCTATGCCAAATACAGGCTTTCCAGCTTCACCAAACCCATATCTAAAACAAAGCATGGGAAAAAATAATAACAGAAATGACTCAGGATAAGGCACATTATTCAGCATTCTGGATATTTACACTCACAGGGAGATAATTGGTTAGCTACATATCAGGTCCTGGAGACAAAACATGGGTTGCCTAGGAAACCAATGTCTGAGTAGCTCATTTGGGGCAAAACACTTATATACTATACTGGACTTAATGTTTCCACTTTGTATTCAGACTGGATGCAATTATATATTGTGCATTCTCTTCAATTTTTCATGCAATTGTTATCCTTTAATGTTTTTCAAAATCTTGAAATTACATTAAACAGTGGATATGCAAATGGTAAGAATATTGGAAATAATGGCTTAATTCTATCTACACACAATTTCAAAAATTTTGCAAAAAACCCCACCCTGTATAGGCTTCTCCAGGTGGATACTGGAAGCCAAGACTTGAGCTAAAGACACCAAATAAATAAGTAAATGGGGGGGGGGGGGGAGGAGAGAGAACAGACACATTTCTTCACATTTCTTACTGTGTTCCTATATGCAAGATACAGTGTTCTCCCCTTTGCATCTTCTCCAGAGCTTTGTCAATTCCAATGGGAATGTCATGGTCTTCCCCTTCTCCAACAGTGAACGCTACATCTCTACAATCAAACATTCTGCCATCACAAAACCCTTTCAATTGAACTGTATGGGAGACAGAGAAATGTTATGGAATGTAAGGCAGTACCAACATTTCAATATGCATTGAACAGCATGATCAAAACACATTATTTGTTGGCAGTCTTATCTTCACCATAGCTGGCATAACAGAAGAACTTGGTCCCAAAACAAACTTCAAAATCACATTGTTTTTGACTTTTCCCTATTCCTAAAACAAGTCCATGCTTAAACTGATTGATGTTAACTTTTTTTTTAAAAAAAACCCTAAATTTTATTTACTTATTTATTTATTACATTTATGTGCCACACATCTCGTCTAGAGGCAACTGTTCTTAGCCTACAGAACTGAAGACAGGTTTACTCATATTGTGGACAGTTCTCTGAGGCAATGATGTGAAGATGGCAGCTCTCAGTATCAGGCAGCAAAATCCTGCCTGAGTTTGAACCCAGACTAGAATTCAATGCTGCAAAAGCTACTAACATTCTGCCCGAACACAAAAAGCTGCCAAATGGCACTGCATTACATTGGCAGGATATAATTTCTTTGGTACTCTGGGGAGAACATGGTGAATTTAGATAGGAGCAAGAACTGAGAGGAGTAATTTGCTTCAAAAGGAAGAGCCAGACAGCTTTATCTTTGTTGCTAGGCAGAGTATTATGTCTCTGTTCTATCAATGTTGTGAACAAGTCACCGATTGTTTACTTTATTATAAGTACTATAGATTGATATTACAATTTATAAATATGTTTATGTTTATTGGACTTCTATACCACCCTTCTCCCGGAGGACTCAGGGCGGTGCACAGTCATATTAAAACACATATAAATTTACAAAATTTAAAACAATTTAAAATCGAATATATAAAAATTTGGCCCACAGATTAAAACAAACATACACCCATTATAAAATTTGTATTAGGCCAGCCCGGCTTGTTGGAACAAAAGGGTCTTCAGGGCGCGGCGAAAGGTACGCAGGTCGGGGATGAGACAAACCTCTAGGGGCAGCTCATTCCAGAGAGCTGGTGCCCCCACAGAGGAGGCTTTCCCCCTGGGTGTTGCCAGTCGGCATTGTTTGGCCGATGGCACCCTGAGGAGCCCTCTCTGTGGGAGCGTATTGGCCGGTGGGAGACTGTTGCTGGCAGAAGGCGGTCTTGTATGTACCCCGGTCCTAAGCCATGGAGCGCTTTAAAGGTGGTGACCAACACCTTGAATCGCACCCGGAAGACCACCGGGAGCCAGTGCAGCTCGCGCAGTAGGGGTGTTATGTGGGTGCGCCCATAACCACCCGCACGCATTCTGGACCAGTTGGAGCCTCCGAGCGCTCTTCAAGGGGAGCCCCATGTAGAGAGTGTTACAGTAGTCCAGCCGGGACGGGACGAGGGCATGAGTGACCGTGCGCAGGGCATCCCGGTCCAGAAAGGGACGCAACTGGTGTATCAGGCAAACCTGATAAAAAGCTCCCCTGGCCACAGAATAGCTTCTGTTTCTGTTTTGTTATTTTGTAATGGAACAACAACAAACGACAAGATTTCAGTTCTTAAAGAAAGCTATGTGCAGATTTTAATGGAATAATTCCCTTTGCATTATAGCTCATGAAAGAAAAAGAGAATATGTATACATGCTGCCTAAAATATCACTATGAAGGTCCATGTATAGTCAGGATAAAAGAAAAACAAATGCAAAATCTTTACAATTACACCTGCTAAGTAACATGAAAGAATAGGTATGCGAGATTTTTTTCTCTCAAAGGTAGATAAAGTGATATTAAGTTGTAGAATGCTCTAAGAATACCAACCCACATAAATATGATCCTAGATATAAAACAAAGTTATAAGGTTAGTAACAAGGAATTAAATGGTTGAGAATTCTGGTGTTCACTGATCATTAAAGCTAAGGAGGGTTAGACCTGATTAGAAACTGATTATAAACTATCATGGAAACATCAAGGCCATAGGCTAGACTGGAAGTCGAAAACAATTCATGGAAGAAGGCAGTTGTAAAATACTTCTGTTATGTTGCCAAAAAAAGAATAATAATAATAATTGGAAGGCATCCAAATAGGGAAGCTAAGCCAGATTGTTGTTGACAGAAGTTATGTATATGAATACGCATATGTAGGAACTGGCATTTATATGTGTGTGAGAATGACTGACTGGGCATGACCTCTCTCACTAACCCTTTCCATCCTCTTTTGCAATCTCCAAAGCATTCGGTATAATCCATCAATCCCCAAATTGGGAGTTTTAAATTACTCAAATAACATGAATTATGTATTCATTCTAAGCCAGTAATTGGCTATACAGAAGGGCAAGATGTCTCTCAATGACTGCAAAAGGAAAAGCCCAATGGCACACTGGCATGGCAGATTGTCAACAGAGCTTAAAGCCTACATCAAGAAAATATAGTAATTATTAATTTACAGTGTGTTCTACAATGGAAGTACATAAGGAATCTTGCAATCATATAATGGGCACATTCAAGGTCAGGCCACTATAGGAGACTTACTTATCCATAAAATGGCTGCCTTGGCTCATCATAAAAAAATCATTTACCAAAATAGGAAGTATGTCCTGCCTCACCTGAGAATATAGGATGCATTCTACCATTCTATTGGATCTTGATGGGCACAAATAGATATAATTGAATGAGTTACTTATTTTGGCAGCATTTATTTATTTATATTTCATATATCTTAACCATCCATCTCCCTCAAAGGGCTCTGGGTGGTATACAATATAATACCATATCTCTAAAAATCATTTAGTAAGCAACATAGACAGAGATGTGATGGAAATCAGAAGAGATGCCTGGGAACATTCTAGAACCCAAGACACCAATTGCCTATCTCTGCACAAATTTTGCTTTAATTTATCACCAAAACCAGGTCACATATGAAGTCTAAACTAGAGATTAGTCTATAGACTAGAATCTGCAAACAAATCTAGAATTGTATTCAGGCAACACTGTTCTAAATGCCTAGCATATTATCAAAAGATTGTTCAATTGCCCATTGTGCAATGTAACGTTTGTATTCACAGTGAATTCCATACTCTTCAACCAAGGAATGCTCAAGACAGTTATCTCACATAAGTAAAAGATTCAGGTCAATCAGCATGGTTTGAATTTAAGTGATGGAATTTTACTCTGTTCTTTAGTTTACCAATGTCAGAATGTTTCCTTATCTTTAACATTACTATTTGAATGGTCCATGGATTAATTTTACATACACTGAGCATTTTGTCATTTTACATCTTTGTTTACATTACTTACAATGGCCAACCTTTCCCTGACAACTTTGCTAGCTTAAGAAATGCTTTAGGCATTTCATGAAAAAGTTTCTAGTCTAGGAACATTCATAATACAATACTTTTATTTGTCTTTAAGGCACTACAATTTCTTGTATTTGTATTCCGTATAAAAATTAGTTGAACCCTAGTAATTCTTTGCTTCTTCCTTGTAATTTCTAAATCTTGGCCTTCTCATACTGAAGTAATTATTTTGTGTTCTAATAAAAAAAATTGCCAATGCAAATATAAAACAAATATAAAACCAAACAACCTTCTCCTTCTTAAAAGCCTTTTGCACTAGAAGCCAACATTACGAATTTTAGGTATCTGTGGATCATCAAGTATGCATATCATGAAAAAATTGAAATGTAGCAAGATGCCAGAAACTTAGCATACAATGCTATAAAATGAAATTGGATGGGAATTCAAAACCACTTTCCACCAGAGATTTTGTTCACATAAACAAAGAGCTCAAGTCCTTTTGAAATGTGAGCTTCATTCCATTATTATTAATACACATTCTACATCTTACATTTTTCTTTCTATTTGACAATCTCTTGAGTGCAATCTCTTATACTACTGTATATCAATAGACAAGTATATTTTTCTGGATGGAAAAACAGAGCAAAAAGCATGTCCATCTAATTCACTATTATCTATATACTGTTTGGTAATATAATAAAGAGAGGATTGCAATGTGGCTCTAAATTCTAGGAACTCTCTTTATGTTTGAGAAACAACACTTTTTGCCACAAAAACTTAAGATTCTTGGAGGTATGCTTTTCACTTACCAAGTCCTGTCCTATGACTCTCCAATTGCTTGTAACAATTGTTTGTCTTTTGGAAAAACAAACAAAAGGAAATCCAAACAGAATTTTCCTTTTCTTGAGCAATGTGAATCTCCTTTCTCAGTATCCTATCTGAGACAATATTTAGGTGTTGTATTGTGTAATTTCCCTAAAGTATGTTATGAGTGGCCTGAGAGAACATGAAACCTGTCTACAGTGATACACAGAAGATTTGCAGTAGTGAAGTTGTTAGTGGCTGTTATCACTGGAGCAAAGGAGTCAAAAATATGATGGCATCACCTTATGTGTTACGATACTTTTAACTAGTAGACATGTATCTAAATTAATTATCTCCCTGTACTCTTAGGCAGCATTATTGGGTTAGCATCAACACAGAATCTACTCATAGCTGTGAAGGAGTTTCCAAAGATTCTATTATTTTAAAGACATTTTTATTTTCCTGGTATAGTTTTGAGTATATATTATGTACAACAATTTTCCTGATGTAAAGTATCACCGTATATTATTGTTTTTGTAGAATTTATGCGAGCTGTCCATTGAAATTAAGAGCAAAAGCAAAATATTTTGTATAACTGTAACTGGGCAATAAAATGTCATCTTAATTTAAAAAGTAGTAGCAAAACATAGAAGTTCCATTCTTTGGCATTTAGTGTAAACTTTGAAGCTCCTTTTCCAGATAATAAAATGGGTTCTTGCAATGTTTTGTTAACTTTATAATTTTTACTCAGTATCTTTATCAGGAGGTATGAGGTGTGGGGGATGGGGGATGGTGGCTAGAAAAAAGTGTAATGTACAAATTTCAAAATAATTAGTTCATATATAAATATAATATTAGATATATACTAGTTTGGGGAGGTCCCATTCTGTTCTGTGCCAACAAACTTGATCGACTAAATTCACTCATTGATAGAATGATTTTGCATAAATATAGTACAGGAAATACTTCCATAACATGATTATCAAAGCTTACTTAAATACTATCTGAAAGAGATCACTTGGGTTGAATTACACTTGGATTGCACAGTAAGAAATTCCAGCCAGACTAGGGAACATCAGTTCAGCTGTTGAGTTGACTTATTGTTCTCTCTGTGCCTAGAGCAATTTTGTTTTGAAGAGCACAGAACATTGTGTTCTTAATGTGGCTGGCACATGAACTCTGTGCACTGACAGCAATTTGTACAACTTGATTAAAACAGCAGAGGGCTGCATAGTAACTTGAAATGCAAATATCCAAGCACAGTCTGTGTTTTAGGAAACATAGCAGTGAAATATGCCCTATCATTCAAGTTAATAAGACTGTCTTCATAAATCCTACCCGAAGATTTTAACAGAACTACATGTATGTCCTAATTATAGTAACGCCAGGAGTCTTTGAATTAGCTTCCTAGCTAATGCTGGGTTTTACTACAACAACAAAAACACTGTCAGTTAATGATTGTTGTGCAAGTTTAATCGTCCGCTTGTCTTCAAAGTACAGTCAGAACTACTTTTCCGGTTTTCCGCCAACCTACTATATATTCATATTAAATCAACCAAAACATTTCCACTTCGCTATAATTGACAAGAAATCTGAAATGGGTTCTCAATCCAAAGACTTTTGTCTCCTAGAATAGAGGATAATAACAGAAATATTATTTCTAAATAAATAATATTTATTTAGAAATTTTATATAGCCATCTACTTGCTCACAGTGACTCTAGGTGGCTTACAAACAATAATAACATAGTATAGAAAACAAATAGAAATAATAAAAATCCCCTACCCTGGGCAACAACACACAGCCAAATAAGCCATTTAATGGGCTTCATCCCACTCTGGATTTCCCAGGCTCACAGGCACAATATATTTACTTCCTTTGGAGCATCTTATTTCCATGCCACTCACAATTTATTTTAGGGTTGTTATCATAATTTTTGACAATACAGATACAATCTAAGGTCAGAAGATGTGGAAACAATACTACTTAATAGTATTGAATGGGCAAGCCCGAGAAATGAATGACAGAACAAACAGGGAATCAGAATAGGCACAAATAAAACTCCAGTCTTACAGGGATAACAGCCTACATGATCAGAGAAGGAAGCCAAGGGGAACAGTGCATGGAGGACAGGCAATCAACATCACCTATTTGTTTCCAAGATAAATTGTTTTTTTTTTAAAAAAAAAAAAGCAGAAAGCTAGCAAGGATGTGGAAACACAATGCCTTGCCAGTTGTAGGTCTGTGCACATATAATAAGCTCCAGGGGGTTGATCAGGAGAAACTAAGATACAGAAATAAAGTGTAAATACAGTGAAAAAGGATAAAGATGTGATGGAAGCATCCCACATTCAATCTGACAGTTCTACTGCTGTTACAGAAAAAGGATACCACTCTAAGGGAACACAAAATTATCCTTGAAAATAGGCAAACTCCTTGGGAAATGGACAACTACGACACCTTCATCTGGCAAGAATATGTTTGTCAGAAACTGGGATTCAGTATTAGAAGCATAGTGTGGTGAGTGTAATGGACAAACAGCCTGTACACGCTGATCCTACAGGTATGAAGCCTGTTGAATATCACATGCCATCTAGATGTTCTAGCATAAAGAATGAAGAACCCTACCCTACAGTATCAGTAGAATATTATTCTTCCTCATGTGAATAATATTCTTTATAATTTAGAGAGCAAGTTTATAAAAAGGCAGGCTTTATTTTCCCGATTTTTTTCCCTCACAAGCGGGAGAAGAGAAGCCCTGGGAAACTCCAGCTTGATAAAAAAAAAGTGTGTTAGGAAATTAGACTAATCTCCACTACTCTGCCTGGATCTTATCTTTTAGTATATGATTCAATTGACTTTAGCATCTATTTCCCATGCCTCATCAGTAATAAAGCAAGACGAGGGAGATGAGGTAGTTGTTCTCTCAATTAATGGAAAATAGTAACAGACAGCTGTCCTGTGCTTTTTATTGGTTTATATATTTTTTTTAAAAAAAACATTTTTCTTATGTGTAATTGGAATTGCATGCTGCCCAAAGAAATGTGGTTATTGGACATTTCCAAAGAATAGACAAACAAACAATTTAAGATACCTACAAATATGTCTACAATGACTTATGGCCTGGATTATATAATCAGGAACAAAACATATTAAATTATAGTAATCTTGCAATCATAATCATAAAGAAACAAAAAAGCCATAAAGGTGGCAATGATAAGAGTGTGAGAATAGCATTTGCAATATTAGAATCTTATTTTCTGAGGAATTCATATTTAGTCTAAAAAAATTCAGAATATATGTAACTTGCCAGTATATGCTTAGTCTCCTGTAGAGACCATTGTAGAATTTAGGTTTGATATAGTGTAGAGTTGTATTCAAAACCACAGGAAGAGAGAACTTGCAACACAATATTATTATTACCGTAACTAGCATGTCATATCAGCAAACTTTTGCCTCAACAGATAATCTCTTTTTAATATTTTAACACATATACACAGAGGAAAAAAGAATCACAAATCAGAAATATTATTCATATATTATGGTGGGGGGAGAAGACACACACAGAGAGAAAGAACAATATTGCCATGGATTCTACTTTTACTATTATAATGTACTTTAATAAGACAGTACAACTGTTCTGTGCAATGACCTCAGTATTTTATATAGGCTGAAGAGGATACTCACTCTGAACAGCTGCTCCTTCATTGGGGTTAGAATATCCTTCACCTTTTTGCTTGATTCTACGAATGATGCCTCCATTATCAAATAAATCCTCCCCTTTGAAATCAAGCAATTCAATCTAGATGAACAAACAAATAGCTCAAACTTTAAATAATGCAACTTCGCATATAAAAGCATATTGATAAAACACAGATATCTAATATCTAAAGACAAAGTTAAATGATGACTCTTCCAGCGAGTCTACTTTCCTCTATATTTATAAGAAAAGGGATATATAAAGTATTTAGTTCAACTGTTGCATCTTTTCAGTAGCAATATTCTGACAGGTTTATCAGGCAATATAACCAGAGTAATCATGGGAATCAGCATTATACCAGACTTTATTAGAGCCAATGATGTGTCAAAGTGAAGTCACTCTCATCTTGAAACATTTTTCTCCCAAATTTAGGATGATTTTTCTTTTTCTTTTTCTTTTGTAATAAGCCCAGCTAAATATCAGCACCTAGTCAAACCTGACTGGTCTTAAAATATTAGAGGAGCTACCAAAAAAAATTCAAGGCTATAGTATAGAACCACCACATTAAAAACAATTGAAAATCACTTCCATATTGTTGCTGAGAAAATCAAACTGTTGATTTAAAGGTGTTTATTTTAACTTTTTTAAAAAAAAAAAATTGCACGTATTTCACTGATTCTTTATTCACTAAGCCTTTCCCAGGGTTCTGAGCAAAATCAGTGCATTCCTCAGGCTCTGAGCAATGCAGCTTCAGGCATAGGCTTCCACATCCTTTCTCAGTCTGATTATGATTTGGAGTTCCTAATTTTTGGTTTGGTTGTGATTAGGGTTGGTTGTGGTTGGTTTGGTTATGATTTGGTTGCCTAACAGCATTTAAATGATAATATTTGCAACATATACCATACGTTATTTGATGTGTCAAGAGCATGATCCTTTTCAAGCCTGATACAATTTTACCCCTGCAACATGATGTTTGAAGCATTGTCATTGCCAGACTGTAAAAGATAACTAAGCAGCTCACAATTCTAACACAGAGTAGTTGGGGATATATTTTAGGTCACTCAATTAAACTTCCCACTACTGTAAATTTGTCTCATAGTTTTTATAGGACATTAACAGAAATGTTATAGTTAAATTAAAAAAAATCACAAGACTAATGCAAGATAAGAAACTCATAATGTTTATTCCTGTGAAGGAAACATATTTTTATTGGCAACCCTTTCAACAATTTTGGAAACGTTTTGTGGACTGCAAATAATTTTGTGGCTAGTGTTTTTTATGCTACAAAGTTTGAAAGATAAGAACAGATCAGGTTTTTATTCACTTGTTAGCAATATTTAAAAGATTTATATGGATAGAAAGATAATTTTTTTATATCTTTAGTTATAGGATTATGCTTTACAAAGTAGTAATTATATGAAAATTTTACCAGAAGTTCTGTAGATTTAAAGCTACCTAGCACAAATAACTGGTTCAAATTACTGTTTTATCCACTGAATGAAAAAATCAGTTTTCTGTTTCTCCATTTTTTAAAGCACCCATTTCATTTCAGAAATTATACTTCTGTTTATGCAACCTAAAAATGCATTTGCCTTCCTTGCAGCCATATCACACTACTGGCTCATATTCAACCTGCAATCAGCTATTGTGCCAAGTTCATTTTTGCAAGTACTGTTATCAAGGCAAGCATTTGGCATTCTATATCTCTGCACTTGATTTTTGTTTCCTTAAGTATTTTGCATGTCTCTCATATTTGATACTGTTATTTTCAAACAACTTACCCCACTTTTCAAGATTATTTTTATTTTTATTTATTTCTTCCAGAGTATTAGCTACCCCACCCAATCTTCTCTCATTTGCAAAAATGATTAAGCATTGCTTCCCCCTTTTCATGCCATATCTTATGTGTAAAACTGGATTGCCTACAGACTTTTACTTTTTAAAAATATATTTATGATTACCTTCTACAAATATATTTTCCCAGAATAAAAAATACAAATGTCTTATTGGAATATTATTGGTTTTATCGTTCACTGCTCCCATATTAACTATTTTAGCAAATAGATATATTAATGATATAAAAGCTTAATTTACATAGTTTTTATACATTTATATTTTATTGCAGTTCCTTTAGAACCATGGAATTTGAATACCTGTAATAAATAAACAAATTTTTTTTTTTCATAAACTTACCTCAAAAAAGAGGGTTGCATTTGAGGGGATCTTTGGGACACTACCAGCAGAGCCATATGCATATTCTGGCCTACATAGCAAGTGGCAGATCTCTCCTCTTTTCATGGTGGCGACCCCAATATCCCATGCTTTGATAACCTGACCTAACATAAAGAAAATTTCAATTTAATAATTTTGTTCAGTAAGCTTTTCTTGAATCATCTAGAAATATACCAATGTCATGGTCAAATGACAAAATAGGGCACTGTATTAAGCTTTAAACTGTATGTCTCAGTGACTTTTTTATCTGACAGTTTAAATAAACTGGAAAGGGCTTTATTGAAGTGGCATTCAATTCAGCAAGGTAGTTCTGCACAATCATCCAATTCAGACTTTACACTATACTAGAGCTTAGCATGATCTGCAGAAGCTTTTCTGCACTGAAGCCTACAGCTGCTTGTCTTCCATGTATAAAGTGGCTGGAAAGGAAGATAATTTAGGAAGTGTTTTTCAGGGTTTCAACTCCTTCCTGCACTTTGGTCACAATGACATCCACGTATTCTGTTCTGTCCTCACTACACATATTTTATCCAGACTATGGTCAATGTGATCTCTGATTAGGTATTTCCTCCTTCTTTCTGCTCTCACCCATGCCATGAAAGCAAGTGTCATTACTTTTCCTTCTCTAGGCATGGCTTTTGAGGACAGGTGAAGGCCCCCCTTGCCTGTCCCAGTTTTACACTTCTATTACTTAGGCTAGAAAAGGATACTTGGCAGAATTCTTGTCAATTCTGCCTAGTTGAAAGAAAAAATAAAAACAAACTTGGCATTGCACTGGTCCTCTGCTAAACCTGTTCAAACAATAGTATTTTTTTTAAAAAGGCACAGCCAACATTTCAATGTTCTACTACTGAACCTGAAGAAAAGGCATTTCTTGGCAGGCAGCCCAGTACAAAATGGCAGGCAGAGGTGGGGGTGGAGGAGGGTATAGTGCCCATCAGAATAAAGGACAGCCAATTGCAAAAGAGGCATTTGTGTAAGTCAAAGTGAAGCACAGTAAAAAGAATAGGCTGTTAGGCTTATTGCAGGGGAGAAAAACAATTACTTTTGATGGAAAGCAGAGGAAGTCAGGTAAGGTCACCTTCCTAGGAGCCTAAAATGGCTAAAAACAATGTGATCTATTTTTGCCTTACCAAGGGGTGGGTAATCTCTATTCTAACTGGGCCAAGCAAGAAGTGATAAGAGCAGATCAGCTCTTAATTTCAAATGTTCATCTTTCCTTTAAGCATGTGACACCATGCTGGCACATGGTGTCAGCACTTCAAGGTAGAGCAGACTATGAAACGAAAGGTATACAGGCCAATAAAACTTTCATTATAAGGATATAGTAACAGAATCTTGCCAGTCTGAATGAGCCCCCCCCCCGCCCCCGCCCTCCCACTTGTCAGAACTTGGGTGTCTTGTCTGAGTCATTTTCTCAGGCTACAAATCTACCCTGGAGTCAGCTTTATTTTACCTGACCACTGATTTGGTAATGGCTCTTTCTACTATCCCTCAAGATCATTCCCTTATCCCATATATATGACCTTTGCTTATGAAATCAGTACCCTACTTCATCCAAATATAGGAAAATATGTTTTGTAATGAACCAGCAATGATTAAATGATTTAAAATACAAAACTAAACTTGTGTAAAAACTGCCAATCTTATAATGTAAATTTTAAATATAGTTTCATGGCTCAATGGAATTCCACCACTGGAGAATGGTAATCCATCCACTTTCTAAGGCAGAAATGTATATTACAAAATGTATATGCTAGAAAGTCAAGTACATAATAAATATACAACTTTTATCAAGCCTTTGTATGTTTGCCAAAATCAAAGATCTCATTGCAGTTAAAAGAAATTCAGCTTAAATACTTTTGAATTATCTACTGATGGAGACTTCTTCACAGGACATAATCGCACATAAAAATGGCTTTAAAATTAAAGAATGTAGAACTTAGTATTACTGCTTTTGTTTAAACTTAATAGGCAAAAAAAATCAGTCAAAAGGTTATATACATTGCCAATTATAAACGACAAAAACTTATGCTGTTACAAGAGATTTGTTAGTGTTTGTGTTTATTGTTACAGATGTACCTTACTATTTACCTGAATATTATTTTTTTTAAAAAAATGAAAACCTACCACAGCTAAAGTTTTCTTATAGTGCTTAAGCAGATTTTTTTTTAAAAAAAACCCACAATTAATAACTATGTTGTTTTATTACACTTTGACACATCAGAAAAAGAAAGAGGAAGACTTCAATGGAACTGCAACCTGATAATCTGAAAGCATCCCCAGTGTCCAGGAATTAGGGCAGAATCATTTTCACATGAATAGAAATAGCAGGATGCCGTCCTCTTTTTTTGCTCAGGTTCTCCTTCCATGTTCAAAATCTGCTCCAGAGCAGGTTTTGTTAATGAACGAATGAATGACAGGCTGAAATAAATTGTCTCTTTCCATTCTGATAGTGGAAACCATTGTAGCTGATAAACATCCCATCCATTCTACTTTTAAAACCTACTGTTTTACTCTTAAAATTTAAGAAATATTTGAACGTATTTCTTTAAAATGTTTGTTTCTTTCTATTGTCGAACACATTTTCAGTTAGGTACATTAACAGTAGAAGGTCTGATGAAAATCTCTAGAAGTACTACAGGTCAAAACAAATCTTGAGAAAGACTTTAGGCAGTTGATTTTATTCAAATGACAGCTAAATGTGCTCCGATGCTTAGAGGGCCATTTGACAAAAATCATTGTAAAGCAGCTTTATACATAGGTTGAACCAGTGGTGGGATTCAAATTTTTTTACTACTGGTTCTGTGGGCATGGCTTGGTGGGCATGGCGTGGCTTGGCTTGGCTTGGTGGGCGTGGCAGGAGAAGGATACTGTAAAATCTCATTCCCTCCTCACTCCAGGGGAAGGTTACTGCAAAATCCCCATTTCCTCCCAATCAGCTGGTACTCTGGAGGCAGAGAATAGATGGAGGCGGGGCCAGTCAGAAGTGGTATTTACCGGTTCTCCGAACTACTCAAAATTTCCGCTACCAGTTCTCCAGAACTGGTCAGAACCTGCTGAATACCACCTCTGGGTTGAACAATGAACTTGTCTTCCTTCACAGTTCTGCAATCATGCTGCTTGGCAGCTATGCAAAATTCCTCACATGAGAGAGAACCTTACTCTGTCAGAATTGTAAGATCCGCCTTCTTAAAAAAAACCAAATGAAAAAGATATAGTACTGTCACTAGCCAAAGTATTTTTCCACAGTCAAAATAAACAGTAACATTCTGTTTCATGTAATGTATGTTTGTTTATTAAACTATTTCAGATTGTAACTGATGGGAAAGGCAGAGACAAAACAGAAAAGCATATATATATAACTAGCATGTCAGGAAGAAAGGTCAGGCATTTGATTCCCCACCCATAATCAGTAACAGATACATCACATGAGGCCACTGATCATGTAAATTTTATTCACATCTGAAAACTCCAGGCTTGCTTTAAAAGTATTTATAAATCTACAAGAAGCTGGCCACTGAACAATGGGTGGATGAAGATTTCACCATCTGATAATTCTTAATGTTTACAAACAAAGCAAGTGTTGTGTTAGCCTTGATGGTAAACTGGAAATTTAGTCCCTGCCTGGAAAAAGAAGGGAATGAGCATATATGTTTTGCAAGAATGATACACGACTAGTTCATGCTTGCACAAAAACATTAGAAAACATCTTTTTCAATTAAATATGGCAACATACTTTCTGAATTATAGAAGTGATGGTGCAGCAGTATATCCCATTTTCACAACTACTGAAAAAAAATCTACCCTACAAATCTGAACTATTAGAGCAAAAGCAAACTGGTATATAATTTCATTCCAGAAAATAAGAAGTTGAACATTATAAATGCACATACAAAAATTTTTCCCCTAAAAGGCCCCTAATCTTATGACAGAAATATAATTTTCAAGTCTTCTAGATTGTGATGGGTAATTGTTAAGAGTTAAACCATTTTGTAATGTTTGCATCTTCAATGCAGCCAAAAATACCATTGCAAGTTAAGGTCAGCGTTTTATAGCAATATTATGAAGAAATACAGAGTGCCTGATTTGCCCGGTAGTGACAGATCCATATACTTGCTAATTCAAAGTTTTCTCTGTTTGCTCTTATAGTCTTTCTGAAAACAGGATTATATACAAATATATTGTAATTTTGTTGGGAAAAAAACCCCATTCATATGCCTAAAGCTCTCTTTACCTTTCTCCACCTTTTCCACTCTTTACCTTTGCCCAGGCTGAAGATAAATGGCTCATTCCTGTCACGGCTGGAATCGAACTTTTTTCCATTGGCCAATTTTCCTTTGTAATGGACATAAACTTTGTCTCCAATCATAGGAGATTCATCCTTATTTCCTGGTCTCTTCACAATCTAGAATTAGGATATGAAAACAGGTAAGTTAAGAGATGTTTAGCAATTGATCAGTTCTAAACTTTCTTCAATATTATCCAAATGCATGGATTTATCATTTCATAATTTGCATCGATTCATCACAAAAGATAGATGAAAAACAATAATAGATGAAAAACTATAATCAGAATATAAGTGCATATGGACCACATCCCATAAAATTCTTTGACTTCCAATTTGCTCCTTTATAATGACACAACTGGTCCTTAATTGTACAATTTAGGATTGATACACACAATACAAAGATTACTCCAAGGACTGTCCAATTCCTGGCCTATCATGATCCATAATAAGAACTTAATGATAAACAAAAACTTGGTGAACAATACATCAGCACACATTACAAGTAACTATAAAAATGAATCTCTCAAATATATGGGGGATTTGATAGTTGTTTCATTCAATGTAGAGAATGCTACAAAATGCTATTTATTAAGAAACTTCCAATTTTGCTGTAGTATCCGAACTGGTTCTTTTATTTTACACTATATTCAACTACAATATCAATTAAAGGTCTAAAAAGCCCAGGTAGTTTGACCACAAAATACTGAAAAGTCATATGCAGTCCTCTATGTCATTGTGGCTTCTACATCTAGCTAAATCCCCCTTTTCACATTTATCACAAGATTAAATTTGAACTGTAAAGTTACTGAAATACATATTTTTCAGGAGCTAGTTTTTAATTCTTCTGGAAACACTCAAAATGGTACAAATATGTTATACATATCCCACTTTTTTTGCTTATGTTAAACTTACTACAGACAAGCACTGCATTATTATAATGGAGATGGGATAGGGAAAGTGTGCTGCCCATTTGAATTGGGATGTTTCCAAACTGTTATGCTTGGGAAAGAACATTAATTTCTCCTACAATCTCACCTTCAGAACTCCTCGATCTTTATTTGGTGTTATATCTTCACCTTGTTCAGCAAGAGTTGCTGCTTGGACCTCGCCTTCCTTCTTTGTAGCCTCATCAGTTGTCATGGTCTCATTTCATAGGCAAAGCCTTTGCAAACAAATACAAATTTAAATGAATTATGATAAACTGCCTTATTAAACGTTACTCCAAATGCTGCCATCTATTACTTGACAATTTCTCCATATGTTAATAATAAATGAATATAAACAGTAGAAATCATTAAAAAATTAATACATGGCTGGAGACCAGCAGGAGAAAATCAGATTCTGGGATGGAAAAAAGAATGGATTCAAGGAGCAGGTAGAAGGAGGAGGGATATATCCTGGATCAGGAGGTAAGGCTGATGATAGAAAAAAGAGCAACAAAGTGAACAGGCAGCAAAATGGGTAGAATGGGAGTGGGTAGAAAATAAGATGGGGGTGGGTGGGATTTATGACAGGGAGAAAATGCAGCCAAACAAGATAGAAAAGGGGGTGGGGAGAGAGAAGGAAGCAGGAATACTTTGTGAGGTGATGGAGGAAGAAGAGAAAAAAACCTTCTCAGGTAGATATTGTTTAATGGTATTAGAGGTATCATTGCAGGATGTAAGCTGTTCCAAGTACAATAAAGCTGCCTTTTGCAATTGACTGATGGTGATTTTGTCAATTCCAGTGGTGTTCAAGAGCTGCCCCACTTGGATTGCATCCAAGGATTGCATCCAAGGCACCTATTACTATTGGCAATATTTTTGCTTCTTTTTACCATAGTCCTTCAACTTCTATTTGCAGGTATTTGAATTTTATGGTTTTCTCCAATTCTTTCTTCTATTCTACTATCTCCATGTATTGCACATCCACTATCCAGACTTTTTTGTCTTTCTTATTTATTATTATTACAATACAATACTGTATTTATAAGTTTTATTTTCCCTGCCCAGGATCTCTAGAGCTAGACAATTCATAAATGTTAACCAATAAAGAAAAAATATTAAAATAACTCAGCTGCACAAAAAGGGAGTTTGGAAAAATCAAATACAATTTTGTTATAGAAAGCAATATTAGACATGTGTTTTAAGTGGAGAATCATGCCTGATCGTTAATAAAAAAAGACAGATAATTGCCCAGGCACATATTATTGACCATCTGTAGTTATCATTTCAACTCAACTAAAGAAAAATATGTTCAGAAAAGCTGAAGAACACAATTCTAGCATTTTAATTGTTCCAAATCTGTTATTTGAAAAACATAACCCAGCACATTAGTAGAAGACACCGAAAATATTGACAATCATTTAATATTTTATTTTTTTCCAGATTGAGATGACTGACAAACAATACACCCTAGCAAAATGAAGTATCCATCTGTGCTACTATGATCATAACCCAGAATTTGAAATACTAAAGCATTAGGCCACTTTTTTTCCTGAATCATATTCTATAATAGAAGTCACAGATGAAGAATCTTTTTTTCTTGTCTGTATAGCACTTGCCTATAAAGTCACCAAGTCACCAAGAATCGGACATGACTAAATGGTTAAAACAACAAACAACATGATAGGTTATATTTTAGTATCCAGTCATGTGGTTTCTGATGCTTCCTGCCAGCTTCCCAGAGGTAAAGTAAATGGGGAAGCCTGCAGGAAATCAAAAGTTCCTCCCACTCTGATTTTTTGCCCATCCATGAACACTATGTTTATCTATTTAGAAGGGAAAATGCTGATCCGGTGGATAATGTGTATCAAATCTGGTTTAAAAATAGAATTGATGCCTTTCTAACACTATCATATTTTTCACTGAATATGATTATATTTATATTATTTTGTTTCCACATTCAGTCCAATAAAAATTGAATGTAAAAAGGACATGACTTAAAGCTGAACATTACTGAACATTAATCTTGAACTATGGGGGGGAGGAGGGGGGGGAGAGAGAGAGAGAGAGAGAGAGAGAGAGAGAGAGAGAGAGAGAGAGAGAGAGAGAGAGAGAGAGAGAGATAGTAAGAAATACAGAGAGAGAAAGAAGAGGGAGGAAGGGAAGGATTGCTTGATTTAATAAATGCAGAACAGGTTCGAATCTCACCAGGCTCAAGGTTGACTCAGCCTTCCATCCTTTCTAAGGTAGGTTAAATGAGGACCCAGTTTGTGGGGGCAATAAGCTGACTTTGTATAAATATACAAAAGGATGAAGGCTATTGCTTAACGCATTGTAAGCCGCCCTGAGTCTCCGGAGAAGGGCGGCATATAAATCAAAGTTAAAAAAAAAATGCTAGTAGGATCCATGAGAAGAAGAAGCTAAAGGGTAAAAGTGCCTAAGGACACTGATAATTACTAAAAACAAGAGAAATTAAAAACCTAATTACAAATACTTCCAATGAAGAAAAAATAAAAGACAGCTATCTCAAAAAATCTCAGCGAAGTTCTGAAAGCAAGGATATCTTTTTTGTTTAAATGTTAAGTAGTAGAAAAGAGGACAGATCATCAAAGAAGAAATACACTGAAAAGGAACAGTAAAAACAATGTCATAAAAGTTCAAAATGAGCCAAAACTGGCCAACAAGGTTAAGAATAGAGAAAGGATTCTTCACGTATGTTTAAAATAAAGAGAAAATAAAAGAATAAAAGTACAGTACCAGCTGCTCATGAAGATGGCAAGATGCTAACAGATAACAGAGAGAAAGCAGAGCTATTTTATGCTTACTTTGTTTCAATCTTCCACAATAATAGGAAGATATTTTGCCAGGGAACTTGAAAAGCAAGATGAAGAGATAAGACTGAAGTCCAAAATTGGCAGAAGCATAGTCAGAGGATATCTACTTATTTTAAAAGAATTCAAATCTCCATTCCAAGAGATTAGAATGCAAATCTGGTGATGGTCAAGTTAAAACCTTACATATCATTAAGATTATCTTGAAGTACCAAATGACTGGAGAGGGCAGATACTACACTATCTTCAAAAAGAGGAGCAAGCAAATTTCAGGGATTTAGAAAACTGTAGTCTCAAAAGTCAGGAAGACTCTAGTCTAGACTAGCTCATGGAGTTTAATAAATATACTAAACATCTTGAAAACTAGGTGATAATTATCAGAAATCAGCATGGATTTGTCAAGATTAGGATTACCACATATATGCACAAACATCTGGAAAACCACTATGTACAGTAAATGGATAGAAAAAATAATTTATCTAGTGGTTGTCCAGGCTTTTGCAATCCAGATATAGAATCTTAAATCAAGAACAATTCTTGCCAGATTAACATTTTATTTTTTTATTGTAAAATTTCTTTATTGGATAATGGGAACGCTACAGCTATAACATAACTTGATTTCAATAAAACATTTGCCAAAATACCCTCAAGGCATTCCAATAAATTAGCTACTTAAGTATGGGCTGGATTGCATGTTTTACTACCATTTCATTTTGCATAACTTTTTCTGTGTAGTTCAGAACTTTTGTTTAACATTATTTCTTATTCTGGATCCACTATATAGGAAAGTTCGGTTCTAGTCCCACATAGTCCTCACAGGACAACACCTAAGACTTATAAGAGATTAAAAGATTTGGGCAGCTCTACACTTAAAGGGAAAAAAGAAAAGAAAATATGATAGCATTCTTCATGGGGCTCCCCTTGAAAAGCACCCGGAGGCTCCAACTGGTCCAGAATGTAGCCGCGCGGGTGATTATGGGCACAACTCGTTGCGCCCATGTAACACCTCTCCTACGCGAGCTGTACTGGCTCCCGGTGGTCTTCCAGGTGCGATTCAAGGTGTTAGTTATCATTTTTAAAGCGCTCCATGGCTTAGGACCTGGGTACCTATGAGACGGTCTTTTGCCACCAATAGCCTCCCACCGACCAGTTCGTTCTCACAGGGAGGGACTACTCAGGGTACCGTGAGTCAAATTATGCCAACTGGTGACTCCCAGGGGGAGGGCCTTCTCTGTGAGGGCTCCAACCCTTTGGAATGAACTGCCCCCTGAGATACGAAATATCCCTGATCTCCGTGCTTTCCACCGTGCCCTCAAAACCCTGATGTTCCAACAGGCGGGGCTAAACATATGAACATGTGAATGTTTTTAAAATGCTATCTAATTTTAGGTTCTATTTAATTGGGCCAAACTATGTTATAATAATAATTTTAATTAGCAATTTTATGATGTTTGTGTATCTATATTTTTCTTGACTATACACCGCCTTGAGAACGGGAGAAAGGTGGTATAGAAATATAATAATAATAATAATTATTATTATTATTCAAATAGCTGAAAAGATAGCAAACATAAAATGGTCAAATCTTCCTCTTTCATTCTAATCTGCAGAAGATGGAATAATGAATTTAAGTTATAGAAAAGCATTCCAGCTGAAGGTTAGAAAAAAACTTCCTAACAATACATACGTACATAGCCATGTCATGCCTCTCTGACTCATGGAAAGCAACATTGTGCAAATTACAGATAGAAAGTAAGAAATAGAAAGCAAAAGAAATTAAAGATGTAAAATAAGCAAAAGGAAATTTTAATTACTGTAAATCCAGTTTGCATAAACGCTTGAACCATTTTTTTGCTTCCATCTCATCCATACATAGATTTCTATACTACCTTTTCTCAATTTCTCATCTTTTTTTCAGGATTTCATTTGACCGACAACACCCTGAGGAGTCCCTCTCTGTGGGAGTGTACTGGCCGGTAGGAGGCTATTGGTAGCAGAAGGCGATCTCGTAAGTACCCAGGTCCTAAGCCATGGAGCGCTCTAAAGATGGTAACCAACACCTTGAATCGCACTCGGAAGTCACTTTTTTCAGTAGTTGTAACATACTAAATGAACTGTTGTAAATCGAGGATTATCTGTATCATATTTCTATCGTAAATACAAATAGCCAAGACATAAACAAACAAATTAAGAAAGTGCTCTCAGTCCCTCATATATGCATACACATATGATTTGGCCTGAATTATGAATAAAGCACAGAGACATGTTCTAGGTCATTATGGGAGCGGCAACTGGAAGAACTAGCCTTGCCCATTACTGGATACAGTGTAAGAAAAGCCAGCTATCCAGAAGCATGTATATATTGTCAATACATGTTTTGAATATGTTGTCTGCTACTTGAGTCAGTTTTTGTGCCAGAATTCAACTGAAGTCAAATTTCTCCGTGTTGTACATTACTTGGAAGTTATAAATGATAAATCAATGTATGTTCCAACTATCTGGAACATCAGCTAGATCTGCAATAGAATGGATTCATTTTTTATTTAATTTCCATCTGAATGGCTTATGTCAGTTCTTAAATGAAACAGAAAAAAATTGGAAAGGAATACTGATGCATTGTGTATCAAGTATGGGGAATGAATCCAATGCAGTTTTAAACTTTTAACCTAGAGGCGTCACTTTAATTGAAAGCAATTTTACTAAAGTATGTGGAATGGGTTTATATACTATATGTATCTTCTAGCTGGTGAGTTAGTAGACTGGAGGCAGCTGAGGTTTACAGATGTGATTTGTTTGTCTAATGGTTGTCCAATGGTTCAACTTGTCCTTGACTAATTGATTGTTTTACGATCATTAATACTCAGCAACTCCTGGGAATGAATACTTTATGGCTGTAAATAACTTCTGTCTGTTGTAAAACAACATGCTGGCTGCCCTTAATCACATGACCACATTTTGAGTGCTTGGCATCGTATGTACATTTATCACAAGTTGCCAAGTGCCCTTTGAGCATGTGATCACCTTTAAAGTCTTCTCTACTGGCTTCCCCAGAAAGTCCACAAGGAAGCTGGTAGGAAAGGTTCCAAGTGGAAGGAACATTGGATCTGAGGTCCATTCCCCCAGTGCGCTGAGGGATTTTCCCTCCCCTTTATACAGGGAGAGAAATCCTGTCACATGATGGAGGAAGGGCCCTCAAACCTGGTGAAAACACTAGCCAATGACAACATTCTGAAGCTTTCAGAATGCTCAGATTCGCTATCATTTTCCCTTCTGGAGAAAACCATTGATTTTGCTCGTCTGGAAATCTTGAGAAACAGACCTCAAATTTGGCAAAAACGCTAACAAACACCAATATTTTGGAAGACTTAAAGAGTTGCGTTTACTAGTGTTTTCCCCTCACAAATGCATTCTAAACCTTTCAGAATGATGGCATTTGTTAGTGTCCTAAGATTTCAAATTTGGTGAAAACGCTAGCAAATGCTATCATGCTCATGACTATTAAGCTCATGACTTAACAACTGCAATGAGAGAACTGGGATTGCAGTTTTTAAGAGAAGCAGTCACATGGCATATTTCTTAATTGCCACTTTGCTCAATGACTGATATTTTGGGCCCAATTATGGTTATAACTGGAGTTTGTGAGGACTCCATCTGTGCTTGATCATTGGAAGAATGGTATTATTGTTCTCTTGTACAAAGAGAAAGATAACAACAATGTTATCTAGAAAAGTGTTTGGAAGAATTCTTGTGCAGGGAGTATAAATTCTAGAACAGTGACGGCAAACCTTTTCGGTACTGAGTGCCAAAACTGGAACACGTGCACACTGGAGCCCAGAAACCCGAAGACCAGCTGGCTGGTGCGCCTGCGCCCACCAGCCAGCTGATCTTCTGGTTTCTGGTGCGCACGAGTGCTGACAGCTGGTCTTCAGATTTCCAGTGCTCCAGCATGCGCAAAGACCAACTGGCCGGCACACAAGCCAACGCTGGAAACCAGAAGAGCAGCTGGCAATAGCCCGGGTGCCCACAGAGAGAGCTCTGCATACGACCTCTGGCACACGTGCCATAGGTTTGCGATCACGGTTCTAGAAGATGACAGTGAGCAAAATTGTAGTAGTAGAAATAATTTGTAGATTTTTATTCTTCAGCAAATAATTTATTTAAAAGAAGGTTTCCTGAAAGTTTAGAAAAAGAGCATACTAATAAACAGGCTTGAATTAGATAAAAATAAAGTTGAAAGTTGATTATTTAATGTCATAACTTCAGTATATAATGAAAGCAAAGCATGAATAAAAATAATTATTCATTAATTACTGATTCACCATCAAGCAGAGAGAAAGATAAGGAATACATGATGCCCTCCCAACTGTTTAATAAGTTTATGGAAAAATGCATATAAATGTATTAAAATATATGTGAAAATAAGGTATGCTTATGGCTGGTAGGTGTTGATAGATGAATGTCTATGAATTTCTATATGCAAACAATGCCATGATGTTGGTTGAAAATCCAAATGATTCACAATGGATATTAAATTCAATAAAGCAATGAGTACTGATCTGAAAATTAATGCATTAAAATCAATGTAATTCTGTTTAATATGGCAAGTGAAGTGAATAATTGAAAATCATACATAAATAGTATAAAATTAGACCAAGTAGATAAGTTTGAATATTTTCAGAGTGTTCAAGAGAAAATTAATGAAATAGATCAAATGCAAGTAGAATCATGGTATGTAATATATGATACATTATGAAGAACAAATGTTTGATGAAAGAAGCAAAATGGCTATGTGTAAACATGTTATTCTATGCACTCTCTTGTAAAAGTTGGGCATATTGGAAGAATATTGGGAACTGACTGATTTAAAAGTGTATGTTGTAACAGGAAAGGGTTATAAAGGAATGACCAGTATAAAAAAGTAAGTACTGGTACTTTGGTCATACAGACAGAATAGATAAGATTAAATTACAAACAAATTATATGAAGAATACATGGATTGAAACAAAGGAAAAGTTTTGCTTTGTTAGAATTAATGAATTGTTTTTTAAAGACAGGTGAGAAGTTTGAAAAACAAGGACAGAAAGGTATACAAAAATATAGTGAACTGGGTGAGTTTAAAATAATAGTTTTATTCCTCTCTTTTTTTCCTGCTTTTAATTTATTTTACTTATTATTCTAACTCTTTTTGTGCTTTCTGTAATACTGCTCACTCTGAAATGAAAGTGATGCATATATATGTGTAATGTATATGTATTCTGTTACAGATTCATTGTTTCCCACATGGGAAGCAAAGGATGTTTAAATTACAAATTAATCATTCCATGTTCTATCAAGTTTTAATTGAAGTTTCAGAATATTAATGACTCTCAACTAATAATAATTACAGATATTCAGCAAACACAGCACATTGTTCATTTAGTCTTATCTATTTCCCTGGCAATATTTTCTAAACACCAAAGCAAATTAACTTTTTAAAAAATATGTTTTGTAAATACCATTTTGAATAATTGAAGGAGTCTGGGTCAGCTCAAAAGGCTATTGTCTAATAACACCGTTTCCCTTTCTACCACTTCTTTTTCAGAACATATTAGCATCTCTTCAGAAAAGGAAAAATGGCCCCTCAAACATCATGGAAACTGTACCCACTAATTGTTTAGTCATTTGCAGTTGTCTCCCTGTCAAATATATGTTTTTTCATTCCATTCTTTTACATTTAAAATGTAGTTTAAAATATAAGCCAAGTTTCAACTAGTATTTTAAGACTTTAGTTAGAAAGTTGGCATCTAATTTAATGAAAGAACTGGATTGGGGTTCTCTGCAATCCAGTACTTATTTTAATACATAAGTAAGTTCCACTGAATTCAATCTGTTTTATCTTTGGGTAAACTATTTATGGTATTGCTATCCAGGCCAAGCCCTTCTAAGCATTCTCAATATTTTTTTCATGTAAAAACCTTTAGTGAAATATATATGTAATGGCTAAAAATGCAATTTGATTTCCACCATTATACAGAAAGTACCAATCATACCACTGCACTTTAATGTTTAAATGTAAAATGTTTTTAATGTAAAATTAAATTTTACTTAATATTTAGATTTTTCACTAATTCTCCAATTTTATTGATAATTCTTAAAATGGATCATGGTGCTTTGACATCCCTAATGCAGAATGCAATACATTCTAAAAAAATGTAGAAAGTGAAACAGTAAAACTTCAGACCCCAGCTCATATTTTCACCATAAATATAATTATGATCTTTAAAATAAAAGATAAAAATATCCTCAAGTTGATCTTCATTCCTGATGGATACAACATGCAGTTTTCTGGCAATAGCATGGAAATATATTCTCCAGAGATGGTTTCTGTTTCTGATAAACTAACTTGCAGCCATCATATTCCTTGACAGTGTCCAAGCCAATGTCAAACTAGGATGAGACCAGCAGACAAGTTCATCCAGATTTACATTCCTGGCATTGCATTTAGTCACTTTATGACAAACACTGCCACCATTGAAGTTCCTCACTATATGTGTGACTGTCAGCTGCTGGCATACTGTCAAAGGAAGCAAGCAAATTGGGAAAATGATTTGAGTTTGAGAGCCATGATTTTTAAAAGTTTTAAATAATTTAAATAATTGAAGTCTAAGATGGTCTATAGTTTTGGTTATTGTTCATAAACAAACAATGCTTTTTCCTTTTAAGAATTCCTAAATGTCATTCTTTAGTAACCTCATAAGAATCAATACTGTACAGTATACGTATATGTAGGGATACTTTAAATATCAAATTTCTGAACAGGTCGATTGTCATATGTTGAGAAAACCGTTAGCAATTAACTAACAATTTTACACACAGCATGAAGAAATCAACTGTATAGCAGTTACATAAAGTGGCCGAAATCAGTGTATCAAAGACTTTTATTCTGACATTACTGCTAATTAACTGCAGTAAGGCAATTAAATGCAGTCTATGACCAAATTTCTTATTGAAACTACCATGTTTTCCCGAAAATAAGACCCTGTCTTATATTTTTTTGAACTCTGAAATAAGCGCTTGGCCTTATTGTCATGTGCTCAAAAGCCCGATTGGGCTTATTATCATGGGATGTCTTATTTTAGGGAAACAGGGTAGGCATATTGGTCTTAAAGGTTTATTAACCAAAAATTGAATTTCCAGATTTTTTTACAATTTCCAAGAGTTATTTTTGGCATTATAATCCATCATAAATGTTAAGTAATTCATGGCTTTCTTCCCACTTGTTTTTCCAATTACCCTATCAAGTTCAGCAAGATTCACAACAATTTGGAATATAAATTATCCTAGCTCTCCCAAGTGGCAATACTAATTTTTCAAAAATATTTGAAATAATGTTTTAAACAAATCATTTTTACTATTAATCAACATTACATGTCAAGTGTCCCAGGAAGCTAGAAGCAGGGTGGCTGGAGACAGAGATGGAAATTATTACAAAATAAGCTTCAATCAAAGCACTACTTGTTTCTATTTTGAACCACTGAAATAACAATTTCTGCAATAATCTACTGTAAATATTTAAAGGATCAGGGATAAGCAGACTGTGGAACTGAAATACTTCAATATCTTCATCTGTTGATGAAACCAATACAACACTGCCATATTTTTCTAGTACTGTGTAAGATCAGTAATTTACTAAATAAAAGTCCAGCATATTCTAATAAGACTACAGTTACAAGGAGAAAACTGTGTATCAAAGACTAAAAATAATATGAAAAATACAATACTAAAAATACTACAATTTACTGCTAAATTATAGATATTCATAACTGGAGAACAAAGCAAATTACCCAATTTAGTTAGACAACAAGAAATAGGACTTACTCAACAGGCCTAAATATACCTCTTAACTTAATTTTATTAACAAAATGAAGTTTTTCAGCTCTCTCCCCCTTCTGTTCCAATCATTGGTTCTCAAGATATTCAAGAAGCTGCATTGGAAGACAATACATAATAGATATTCCATTTTCAATTTATATGACACAATTTGTGTGGAAAGTAGTTTCTCTATTTTTATACCTTATGCTGAAAAACACTATATGAAGACTTCATGGGTCCCATGTCTCTTAAATATAACTTACTTTTAGCTTTCATTCTTAATTCACATTTACAAAATTATATGCAAAATACTGCCGTGTAGAGAAAATAAATGTTCTTGGATAGTAAATACTATATCTCTGCTGTATGTGTTGGTGAGTATATCAAGCAATTAATATGCACATTTCTTTGACAAATTTAAAACACAAGTAGTAAGTGAAGGGTTGAAACTTCTTATTTTTATTATAATTCTATAATCATTAGTGTAAATTGATCAACAATGTAACAAATTCTGACTATCTCAGCTGGGAATGAATGAAAAAATGTAAAGTTTTATACTTAGATATAACACAAATTTGAGATCTTATCTTATTACCATGTAATATTCCTGTTTTTAGCCTGCCATGCTCATTAAGATTTCCTTGCATTAAGTAATTGACACAAGGATGGAAGTAAACATTGTTACTTTTTTTAAAATTTGCCACCTTTATATATAACTTTCTCTTTGATCTATGGGTCCCCCCCCCTTTTTTTAGTTTTTTAGTTGTTTAGCTTTTAATCTGTCAATGGGTTTTAATTCGAATTGTTTTAAATTTGGGCCAAAGTATATAATTCTTTTAATAATTTTAAATTTTGTATTGTTATGTGTTTTAGTTCTGGCTGGGCACCGCCCTGAGTCCACTAGGAGAAGGGTGGTATATAAATTAAAACAATAAATAAATAAATAAATAAATAAATAAATAAATAAATAAATAAATAAATAAATAAATAATAAAACTATTTTTATTCATTTGTCTGAACAACACAAAATTAACATGCAAAATTAAGCTATACACTACTTTAAAATTCCTAAATATTCTCTACCCTGTTTTCCCCAAAATAAGACTTCCCCTGATAATAAGCCCAATTGGGCTTTTGAGCTCATGGCAATAAGGTCAAGTGCTTATTTTAGGGTTCAAAAAAAATATAAGACAGGGTCTTATTTTCGGAGAAACACAGTAGTAGGTACCGTGTTCCCCGAATATCTGTCTTATATTTTTTTTAATTCCAAAATAAGTGCTTATTTTCGGGGAGGTCTTATTATTTTGGGGCATGTGGAGGAAACTAGAGGAAATGGGGACTGGCTGCACATGTGTTTAAATATTTTTGGGGATGGCTTATTTTCAGGTGGGGCTTATTTTAGTGAATGCGCTCAAAAGCCCAATTGGGCTTATTATCAGGGGATGTCTTATTTTAGGGGAAACGGTAAATATCAACGGATTTCTATCAAAACTAGTAGCAAATGCACTAGTAACAAATTGGCCTTTAAACATTTGCTGCTGATTAACTCATGTGGCATTTTATTTTATTACACAGCATAATACTGATACTCATTGCAGTATGATTTATGGCAGTCCTATTAACATCATTTTCAGAGATTTATTAGTGAGCCACCAAAGCCAAAACCTTAAAAGGTTCTTGTTTAGGCACTCGATTATATGACTTCTTTTATGTCACTAACCAAAGAGGCTTTGAAAACCATCCATTTATAAAATCAATTTGCCTGCTATTAGCAAATTCTAAAATTCTACATTTCACACAGCCAAAAATTAACTTAAAAGTTATTTAGTAAATAAAAGGCAGGGAGTTAAATCCCCTTGACATTAAATAATTCAGTAATTATATATCAAAACCAATTGTAGAACTTCTATTTTATAAACACCATTATTATTTCAAAGCAATACTAGAATACCTAAATTTTCACAGCTATTACCTTAAAAAAGACTCCATAACTAGCTATCAAGTCAGATGCAGGCTTTTGTGAAACTGGTCAAATATTTGTATCAGTTGCAGTCAGTCTGAAGTTATAAAGAAACTATAAACCTGAGTAAATTCAAGACTCCACAGCTCTTGATATTGCATAGAACAACATTTAGAGATATATTACATTGTTCATATTTAATTCTACAGCGATATCAGGAATATTTATTGTATGAAGTGTGAAGAAGTCATACCCATATTGCATTTTACTCCTTCTGCAATAATTGTCTTATGGTTAGTACATAAATGGAACTAGAGGTGACAGTGAGGTAATTCTTACTAGACATGGGACTTACAATAAAACAAACATCATATCCAAAATTAAGAAGCATCTTAAGTAGTATAAATGAGTAGATACTACTTAAGTAGTTAAGCATCTTAACTACTATCTATGAGTAGTAACAGAATTCTAATCTAGGTAAAATTCTGCTCTGGAATCTGATATAGTTCCATTATATGATCTAGGAGGCTCTCCATTTGCAATACTGTATTGTAGGAAATAAGATACCTCTGGAACAACTTATAAAATTCATTTTTGTAGAAAATCCTGTTCCATAAAAAAAATATTCTTGACTTAATACTGAACATGTATTCATGACAATGTGCAACACCATTGGAAAGTTTTTTAGATGTCTCATTCACAAACAAACATTCCAGACTAAGGTTAAATTTGTAGATTCCATGAAATAAAACAGTCAAGAATAAATTTCATCTTCACTTATGCCAGAGGACGGTTCATACTACAGCAAATGTCTGCCTGGACTATAGGATTATAGTCCAGGTAGATACAGATAAAACAGAGCCAAATCATGTTTTGGCTTCAGTGGTTTTGTTGCTATTGTTAAAACATTAAAAGCACCAAATCCAAAATAATATACCTTTTCTATTTCCTTACAATGGAATCTAAAGGCACTTTGAAGAATCCAAATATATTCAAGTAAAAGCACTTATGACGTGAGATTTTATTTCATGAAACAAACTTTGGTCCCTGTTATTCTTCAAGATGAAACAACTGATACAAGAGGTATTGTTCCTTGTCCCATATTAATTGAAATATTTTTAAGGAAAAATATTCCAGAATACAAATAATTAAATGTATAGGAATTGGGGAGAGAAGCAAAGAAAATCGGCACTGAAAGGGATTCTGGAAGCTGCCCATAACTGAAACAAAATGCTGTATGGCTACTTCAAGAGAACACTTAAAATGATGTGTTAAGCTTGGTAATGAGACAGCACCTAAATAAACACAGTATTAAGTCTCACCAGCCAAACTATCAGCAACTATCTAGACAAGGATTTAGGAGACCATAAATCAGATACAGTACACCTTGTGCCTTGTGAATGTGAACCTGAGGACAAAAGAGGAGATCAAAGGCACTATAATTACAAATAAGTACAATTAGATGTCAGATTCATACAAGATGGGTGGCACAATTAATTAATTAATTCATTCATTAATCTAAAGCTATGGCCTTTTTATCTAGACTTTCAACTATATTCTGCTATTCATTTCTGAACTTTTACTGCATGGGAAGAACTACATTAAATTATACAGTTTCTCTTTTATTCCATCTGATAAGATAGATGGGATTCTTCACAATATTTTTTTTTTGCATTGCTTAGGTAGAAGAATAATGGGTTTTATAACATGCAGAGTGAGACAAGAGTGATGTTTGTAGGTTTACATAAATCTTAAATCTCTTTGGTACAATCAATATTATGAATTCTCATGTCTACACAAAGATCTTGATGGTTCAGTCATTAAATATGATTTAAATAAGTAAATTCACCTGTAGCTTGCTAAACAGAATGAACATAAATAATTTATACAATTTTTCCAGAATATGCCTTAAGCAGAAAGCAAACCCAATGAAATGTCCACAAACCTACAAGAAATAAACTACAAGAAAATCTTTTTCAAATTTTAAATCCTTTGACTAATCTGTGGAATTCCTATTGCTCTAAACTGCAGTCCTTATTAATACAGTAGTATTCAAAAGAGGAAGTTTAATATAAAGTTTAATGGGAGATAACTGAAAGCATTTATTCTTACAATCTTAAGTATCCCTTCATACTCTGGGTTTTTACAGCTGTCTTTATTATGTAGGCATTCTTGAAAAGTGTTACTATGCAACATGAAAACTATAAGGAAGCTGTACTTAGTCCTCCCAAATAGCTTTTTCACTCAAAATTCCTCATCACCAATTTCTATCTTTCAGCTGGTTCTACTAATGATCATTTAATTTTGCAAAACAAAAGTGATCTTTAAGTGCAACTATAATCCCTGTGAAGGCTGCAGAAAAACTTCTGGTATTTTAAATAAACCTGAAATATATATTTTATCAAAGAATTGGTAGAGTGATTAAGACATTGGAAATTGGGACATTATGGATTCTGGTCTTCCCTAAGGCATGAAAACTGGCTGTGCGGCTTTGGATAAGTCATTTTTTTCTCACCCCAACTCACCTCACAGGTTGTTTGTTGTGTTGGGAAAAATAGGTGGGGGAAGGAACATTATGTACACTGACTAGAATTGTAGATTATAAGAGCAATATATAAATCTAATAAATAATTCTACTTTTAATGCTACTTTTTGACAAATGAACATTTTATTACAGTGTATTCACCAATGAATAAGAGGGATGGGAAATAAAAGTATCTGGTTGCTTAACATTACAGACATGTTATTTTTAACCAGTGTAATTAGTTATAACATAATTGTTCATGGCCCAGAGTCACTGTGTCGAGAGGGATGGTCATATGAATCTAAACAAACTAACCAAGTATAAATTTGTTTTCATGGTTCAGGCATAAATTTGACAGCAGTTTCTCATGCATAGCCCTATTTAAAATAAATAGGAACTACTAAAAGGACAATTGTGTTTTCACCCAAATTTTTTAGCGCTTCTTCTTGCTAGTAAATTCAATGGATCTTGCATAGACAAATTTTTGATCATGGGGTTCATTATTTTGTTCTTTTACATATGAGGCCATTTGTAGGCAGGTTCTGACAAATGCTTTTTTTTTTTTTTTGAAAGCATATAAACTTGGGACAATACTCTCTCTTTCTCTCCCTCCTCTCTATCTGATAACAAAGATTTCCATTGATTTTTGTCAATTGAGACCTAAATTTATAGGAACACACTCCTTGCCCATTTAAATACCATTGGCTTACTGACTATAATTATATGCTTGACTCTTTAGAATGAAAATGATAAATCTGCCCAAACTGTTGCCCAGATTTCAATCTCAATCTGTAAAAGCAAGCACACAAACCAACCAACCCCAAAAGGTACAAAGGTAAGAGTCCGCCTGGTAAAGTGAAAGTTCTGAGAACTTGGGGACACATCTCTTTAGCAGAGAGTGGCTCAGAAGAAAAATAACTCACTGTCTCTATGAAGCCTTTCCTCTAATCTTTATGTTTTAACTTGGGTTGGGCAGTCTAGTTCCAAACCAGCCATCTCCCAAGGCTGTGATTGAAGGAAACAAGATGAGGATTTAAATCTCTCTTCCACACCCTAACCAAATTCCAAATTATCTTTGCACAATTAGAGAAAGGGGAGAGTGGCAACAAAAAGACTTCCTTTCCTTCTTTCCTTTCCTTTCCTTTCCTTTCCTTTCCTTTCCTTTCCTTTCCTTTCCTTTCCTTTCCTTTCCTTTCCTTTCCTTTCCTTCCCTTCCCTTCCCTTCCCTTCCCTTCCTTCCTCTTGTGTGCTAGTAACATTTAGTGCTACGACTGTATTGTTTATAAAATGGACCATACACGAAATCTAGGTTGCAAAGGAAAGGTGTGTCAACATCTCCAGAAGCCGTGATTGCTCCGGGGTGGTGCTGGGAGCAAACCGGCTCTTCCTTCGCGCCTTTCTCCCTTTCTTTCTTTCTCTCTCTCTCTCTCTTTCAATCTCTCTCTCTCTCTCTCCACTCCCGTCCTACAGACCAGACGCAGCATTTGCAATCATTCTTAGGCCGGCTTCCATGTCAAAGTGATGGTGAGGGGCGTGTTATTTTCTCGTTTTCTTTTCGTGTTTCACCACAAATGTTCTTTTTAAAACCAGACCCGTTCCGTTCAGCATCTTTCTTGCAAAGAGACAGAAAGCTTCGGTGGCCCAGGAACCGGACCTGGAAAAGCAGAGGCGGCGGGGCGGAGGGGGTTGGGGGGGGGGAGAGAACGAGTGGCGGACTGTTGCGAGGATGAGAGAGAGCAAGTCGCCACCACACAGCAGCGACCCAGAGCCTGAACTGCTGAGGTTTCCCCGCAGGAAAGAGAACGAGAGAGGCCTCTCCAGTGGGGCTGAGGGGAAAAGATAGGGGGCCGGAGGGAGGGTGGCTGCAAAGCCCCCTCGCGCTCTCCGCGCCCCGTTCGCCGACTGGTGAGGCTGGAGTCTCCCCGGCCAAGAAACCTCTCCGCTTTCTGAGAAGACGAGGCACACAGGCAGGGCGCCTTTTTTTCTCTCTCTCTTCACAAAGCCAAGACGCCCCCAACCCGAGAGCCAATGCCGGGTACCTGCCCTTGCCGCCGTCCGCTCCGACTCCGCCGCCGCTGCCGCCGCCGCCGCCTTACCCAACCGGGAATGACACGAGCTACCGGCGCTGGCCGCGAGTCCCCTTCGCGAAAAAACCCGCCTTCTCGTGCCTTACTGGCCCTGGCGCTTGCCAGTCAGGAGCCACGGCACCTATAGCGCTTTGTCATTGGCCACGTCTCCCTTCCCGTATGTAAATAACGCCTCCTTTCCAATCGACAATTAGCCGCCCGAGGGGAGTCCGAAGTCTCGAGTTCCCAGCTTCCTCCCCCCCCAGCCCCACAACACCGCCACCGTGCCCTCCCTTGCTTCTGCGAAAATAAATTTTAAAAAATTATTTAAAAAAAGGTTGATCGATTGAGTCAGGCAGAGTAAAATCCCAAACGTTGCGTCTCTCCCCCCACCCCCCCGCCTCATGAACTCTACTACTTAGCTCAACTGGCAATAGCGTCTCTACCCCCTCCCCCAATCTTCAGGGATGCCCTGGACGGGCAGCATCTTTCATTGAGTGCTGTACAAATCCCACAGGAGGCTGTGCGTCTTCTGAATCTGTGTTATTGCTCATTTTTCCCCCCGTGGTCTTCTTCCTCTTGTTCCAGTTGAAGTCCTTTAACCTGAAGGTTGGGTGGGCAAGACCCACCCTACCCATTAAAGCAACGTAGAGTAAGCGGGATTTTACGCAAACCGTATTCTGAAGTTTATTTAAAAGGCAGGTAGAGGGCAGACTGTGGGGACAAATTCCCGCCAAAGATCACAGGCGACTGTTTTGGCCAGGGTGTAATTTGATCTCGTATGTACTTATTAAGTATCCCAAGTCGACCCAGGTATAACTTTCTCGGCACCCTCTCGTGAGGAAAAGGAGAGGGGTTTCAAGAGGAACTGGCAAAACCATCTTGCAAAAACGTGGCCCCGAATAGTTCGTGGGTTTTTTGCACCCCAGCATAGTTTTTTCTATTTTACCGAGCCGTATGAGTACGATAGAAGATGATCCCGTTCCTTAAGAATTCTTAGCTAAAATTCGTGGCTAGGAAGATGATCGTATTTAAACCGGCGCCTGCGGAGAGAAACGCTGCTCGGGTAAAATCTAGCCCCGGGCAAATTGCTACAGGTTCATTCAACTTGGAATATTTAATAAATCCTGCTTGAAACCTATAGTTTAAAATAATGCTTTCCTCTCTAGCTGTATACCTGGGTCACGCACCCATAGATGGAGCCATCACGTTTGGGTTTTTCCTTACCACTGATCGTGCATGTTTTTGTTTTTCTGAAAACGTCCATAATGTTATGAAATCTCGACCCTTTTCTCCTGGCCAAGATTCTTTCGCAGGAGACCATTTTATTCAATCCAGCCTCACTTTCTATCCCTCTCTCCCCCCTCCACCCCCCTTGCAACATTTGTGATCAGTAGCTAGAAAAAAAAGAAGAGAGATCAACAACAGTGGCTGATTTCTCTGCTGGAAAAGAGGCTCGGATGGAACTTAGCTAATCAGTGATCTAAGATGCAGGAGGTTATTTGTCAGTGGCTCTAGAAAGTTGGGCTGAAGTGTGTAGGAATGGCTGAGGACTATTATGGAAGCTGGCTTTTGAAAACCTAGGCATCTATCCACCAGTACTGAGAATTAAAGGTGAAAAATTGCCCACTCCCCAAGTAAATGAAGGTAAGCATTAAGATAAAGCATAATTTAATCATGGTCTGATCACTCTGCAAACCTTCCCCCCATTAAAAAAAAAAACCGCCCTGCCATCAACTCACCTCTATGTCTCCACATTACATTTTTAATTGCATTTCAACATTAATTCATTTTGCAGGCAATAACAAGGGAGGAAGACAGAGTTAATGCTATGGAATCTTTATTTTCTTTAATTTTGTGAGTTGAAGATAAGAACTGGCAGCATACTTTGAACAGCATCTTCTTTAGTTTATGGGTTTTTTGTGTGTGGTCAGGTCTGTAAGAGGAAAAAAAATTAAGAATTATATGTTCAAGATAACTTATACTACAGAATATTGCTTGAAAAATAACTCCTCAAATATTTAAAAAAGAATGACAGGGTAATTATAGAGATGGCAAACTTCTACTTTTATTCTTAAATATAAAAGGGACATTGCCTAATTTAATGTGTGTGTGTGGGAGGGAGTAATTTGTGGCTTTATCTATTGATTATGCCAAAAATGCCTAGGAATAAAGTATTTCTTTTTAAATTAGATGATGCCTTCACCTTTCCCCAATTTGATGCTCTTCATGCTTTTGGATTACAACTAATACTGATGGGAGTTGCACTCTGTGCCTCTGGTGATATATATAGGCTCACTTTTGGAGAAAAGAAAGTGAGAGAAAAATAAGAATGCTTGTAACATAGTCAGAAAAAGAGGAAGGAACTACTCAGAAGCCTGCCATACTCCGCAATGGCTTTATCAAATCATCTGTCACTTGCATTTTTGTTATGTTAATAATAGATCTTATAAAATAAAGGAGAACATTAATAAACACATATTGTCCAATGTATCAGAAGAACTTTTTTAATTTAGTCAAGGATTTGTAATAGATGACTCTATCTGCCTACAAGCCAACTATTGCAGTCTTTTCAAATATTCTGCTGACTATTCTATGATCTATTTAGTTGAGCCCAGAAAAGTCATATTAAGAGAAGACTGGCTCCAATCAATGGGTTAAGTTAGTCATAACTTAAGTCCCATTAATTTAAATGGGTATATGGTAAGTATGTCTAAACATTAATTCACTGTATTTTTCTCACCTCTTAGCAACCAGAGATAATGAAACTATAATGAAAGTCATACAAACTTTCATTTTGTATGACTATAGTACTGTACTGATGTTCAGGAACATGAGGGGTTCATTAGCAATGCACTTGCTAAGTTGTAATGTCTGCTATACAGCATAAAATGTTCATATGCACAGTTTTTTTGCAAGAACAGTTTACAGGACCATTTACTATTGCTGGTTTAAAAGCTTGAATTGGATATGTGGTGTAATAATGGATGACTGTTTTATTATCACTTGGCTTGCTACTTAATATAAGTTCAGTATGCTGAAGCCGAAAATCAACTTTCTAAATTTTGCACAGATATACTGAAACTATATTTATAGCATATCATTTTGCTTTCACCAGTATCTATCAGATTTATGCATCTATTATTTACTTGCTACCAGATGCAGAAGGAGCTAACAGAAGGAACAGAAATCAGATTTTCCCTAAAGACTGCGTGGATGGTCTGGGATATCATGCTTAGCTACTGGATTGAATTGAATTCCAGGCATTTCAACCAGTATCCCAAAAATTACAGTGTTTACTTTCAAGAAGCACCTCTTAAATCTTCTGTAACCAAAACCCCCCAGATGCATTGGGACTGTAACTCCCAGATTCCCAGTTCTAAGAGTTGCAAGATCTACTTGTGTGGAGTATGCCAGATTTGAGAGACAATAATTCATGTACATGCTAAAAGGAGGCAGGCAATATCCATTTAAATTGGGAAGGTACTGTCTTTTGAGTTATCCAAAGAATAGTACAGGGTACTAGTTCTTTGCCTAACAATGTCTAAAAGAGAGTGACTAAAATAAAATCTGTCAAATCTGCATAATTTATGAGCATTACAAAATTTTTCCTTTTGTGTTGCAGATTGTGATTTACTCTGTTTCACAAAAAAAATTGGTAAAGAAGAGTCATTTCATAGTAGCATGTTAGAAATTATGAAGCACTGAGTAGCTGCTTTTCATTTATTTTATTTTTTAATCTCTCCTTTATTAAATAACTCAAGGCAGTGAACATACCTAATCCTCCTGGGTTCCTCACAGAACAGCTCTGTGAAGTGAGTTGGGCTGAAAGAGTGATTGACTCAGTTATCTAGCCAGGCATTTTTTTGAGTAGTTCTTCAAGTTTTATTGGTCCATTTTTGCTTTCCTAGGATATTTAACCCAGACGTGTCGACCTCGGTTTCTTTATAAACATATCAATAAACAAAAAAAGTACAACTAGCAATATACCAGTGTAGCTTGGAATTCTAGGCAAGAGTTAATCCTAAAACGCATATCTTTCTGGTTTCAAGGACTGTGTCAAGATACTGGATGGGTCATTTCTCAGTTCCTAACCTTGGATTTAATGTTCTAAGTGCCTCAATAGTAATTTCTTCTACTTCATGGTGTTTAGGAGCAGAAAACAAGTCATACTATATAATATTGACCTTAGGACAGAATAGTGAATAAAATAAAACAGAATTGCATACATTTATGTTTCTAATCTAAAACGCTATCACTAACAGCAGAATTGCAAGATGGCAATATTCATTTCCTCAAAAGCAACTTAGCAGTCACAGCTAAGTTATGTTAGCATTTTTTATTAAACTACTTTACCATAATTCCCAAATCATTTTCCTGATCGGTCATTACTAGGAAAGACTGCATTCATACATATGTTAAGGGGAGGGGAGGGAGCATTTAAGACCAGTATCTTATCACTTTCATTTTTGTAACACCAAACTGAATTTGATATTATTATGACCCATTCACCCTATTTGGTGAAAATATTTTGGAGTTTGTCACAGTCATGTTTTGATTTTGTTGCTATAAAGAATTTGATATCATTTGCAAATTTGTCCATTTTAGTACTGATGCTTAATTCTAGCTCAGACATAAAGAAGCTGAAAGATATGGATATATTTTATGACACTGATACTGAGTCAAAATATTGATTCCCGGAGAAGGGAGCACTTTTCACATCTCTTCAATATGAAAATTGTCCATTTCTGCTCTCTATTTTCTGTTCTTTAACCAGTTGCTAATCCATGAGGGTATTACTCTCTTCAGTAAAGGGCTTAAATGTTTCAACAGAAGAGAATATCTATAGCTCAGCATTGCACTTTGGAATTCTTGGTGGTCTCCGAGTTTCATTTTTGCTTGTAAACATTTCATTATCCAACTAGGTAACATCATCAGTGCAAATCAAAAGATGTCAGATGGATCAATGCTAATAGTATGCTACCTTTTCTCCCCCTGCTTCCCTTTCTGCCAACACCTCTTTCCATCTTCTGCTCCAGTTCTATTAACAGCTTTCCTGGAAATATTCCTCTTGCTTTCCCTTTTTTCATATCTTTAGCATTGTCTTTGTCCCTGCTCTTTAGATCTTCTGATGTACTTCATCTACAACTGTTGATTCTCTTTTCCTATCCCTTTGCTAATATTTTCTTAGATCCCCCTAGCCTTATATATACACAAAACCATGGCTTTATTTATACTGAGATATTGTACATAATTAAATATTTATTCATATTTATTTTGTTACTGTAAACTATTGTCTTGGTTCCATAACTTCCTTGACTAGTATCCCTGGTTAAGAGGGTATTCTGTACTTCCTTCTGGCTTTCTTTATTGGCAATAATCCAAGACTCTGGGTCTAGTATTTCTTGAGAGTTCAGCACACATAAAAACAGAAATCTATTAACCAGTATGTTTTTATTGCAGAACCTCATCTAGGAAAAAGCCTTCCCATAAAGGTCTGGGCATGAGGATTTTAAAAATCTATCTCAGGTCTCTTCATGCTGATTTCTCACAATGCAAAAAACACAAATAAGTTTCTTTTGTCCCATTTGAACCTACATGTTCAGTTTTTTAAAAAATAATTTTTGCACAGCATTCATAACTTTAAAACCAAAATGCTTATAAATTTGTGAAATGGTAGCTTCTTAAATCTGAAACAGGTTTTTCTAGAAATTTGAAGTTGTTTGTTTGAAGGTTAGGAGCCATTGAACACATTGAAATAGGACTGGAAATACGGCTAGAAGAGATAGTACATGGTGATGTATTGCTCTTCACGTGGATATTTTGTTTTCATTTAAAAAGAGTAAAATTCTTAATAGTCAGCTCCATGACCAGTTCACAGAACTTCGTAAAAATATGGATTCTAGGGTGTTCTCATTTGTTGGAGTTTGCTCCAGAATACATAATTCTCCTCCCTTAAGTTTTCCAGCACCTGTGGTATTCATAAAACATCTGTCTATATTACAATAGCTTTCTGACCAGCTCTAGAAAAATCTCATGCAATTTATAGATGCAAGTGATCAGAAATATGTTGGTTTAGTTTTAGGCTTTTCCCCCTCACAATAATTAAATCATAATTGAGACAATAGCAGCCTGAAATTTTGGATCACATAAAGTATATCTTTTTGGATCTATAATCACCCTCCCATCACTATAAACAAATAGCTTGTGTATTGATAGTAAAGGGTTGTCAAAGCAGACATGATTCAGAAGAGAGGAGTCAATCCATGATCAATTTATTGAATGGCTGCATTTATTAATAGATCTGATTTCTTTAAAAAATGAGCTGTTATAGTTGCTTATGGGGGCTGCTATTAGTTGTTTCATTTGTGACTAAATCTCTTCATGGTACAGTTTAAAAATAATAATGAATAAGAGGTACACAAAGTGAAATAAGAAAGACAGCTTTCTTTTGCACGCATTAAAAATCCAGTTTTGTTAACGAAATAATAGAGCAGAAAACTTTGAGGAAACAAGTCACTTGGTTAGTTTAAGTTTGTGCTTTTGGCTCTCAAGTCTGTGAAGTTATGTCTCAGAATATTAATTGGCAACATTGCTTCTGATGAGATAAACTACCAGTTTGTTTTCTTCTTGCTTAACTGTTAGTTTTTCTCTGTCTCTTTCTCTCTTACACCTCTCCCTATCAAGTTCATTTTTAGACAGATAAACAGATAAACAGACACAAAAATCAAGCTGTCAACCACTAGCATCTTCCTTACAAAAATGACTAAAAGTGTTACAAAGACTCTATAGGCATTCTTAGTGGGTGGCAAAACCATATAAGCTATGCACAGGATTTAAGATAATGCAGACTCAAATAAATAGTCAAACCTGTGATGCCATTAATATTACAGCTGGCATCCAACTGTGTATTGGCATACTCATGCAGAAGTCTCCTTTAAGACTCTATAACAAAGGAGTCAACAGGTATAGGGAAGTCCCAGTTTGTGTTGTAAGTATTGCTTCACACAAATACTTGTCCCAGACACACACACACACACACACACACACACCACACACACACACACACACACACTCATAAACACACACACACTTATTATCAGGCATTCCAGTGGAAATCTGCCTCATTCCATTGGAACAATGATTTGCAAAACAATGATTTGTAAAACCTGGATGAATAATAAGCATTTATTATAACTACAGAAATCTCCCATCTTCCACCCAACTCAATGCTCTATATACGTCCAAAAGGAGCATCCTAGTTCCTATGGCAATCTGTAGAAACAGGAAACAATTACAGGAAACATAAAAAGGGTCAGTCAATTAGTGAGGGGCTACCGCAGGTCATATATCCGGTAAAGCAAGAATACCCCTGACTAGGGCCCCTTACTCTTGTTTCCTTCAATAGTAAATATACAAAGCTATCTAGTTAGTTTTCTGGATGAATCATTACTGCAGGCACAGAGGCAACAGTTTGTACAGTGTCATTTGTTTCAGAGAACTGGAATACTAATTTGTGACATATCCAATCTAGATTTTTTTTTTTGAATTGTATCTTTGCTGTCATTAAATGTTCACTGTTGTTTGAAATTATTATGTGTCTTAATTTTTAATTTAACCATGTAAAATGACTATGAACAGAAAGTTCAAGAATAAGTATATATTAATGTTGGCAGATTTCTTTCTCTTCTCTTTTTTTAATCAACCTATTCAAATGTTCTCATTTTCAGTGCTTCGGTCTTATTTGTAACTTCTTAGCACTTCCCCATCCTTTCTGAGATGAGCTCTTGATATTGTTAGAGGAAGAGAGGGTGGGGGGAGAGAGAAGGAAGGAGAAAGAGAGAAAAGAGCAGGTCTAATGATAACATTGAAATATACTTTCTGTAATCTTAATACATCTAATCAGTGAATCCTAAAATCAAAACTTAATTTTTTATCTTTCTGAAGCAAGAAGTCCAAATGTGGTCTCCAGATAGAAATGAAGCTAGATAGGCTTTTGTCTTTCATCAAAATAGTCAGTTTTCCCATCTCTGCCAATTTCATTAATTTCAGAATCCACGCTTTAGTGGGAATTTGTTTTCATCATTGTGCATATAAAAGTATCACCACCATTGTCATATATAGAAACAAAATCCCATGCTTTCTTTCAATCTGCTTATCTGTGATAAACTTTTGGTTTCAATTTCAATTTCACATTCATTTTTAATATTTTCTGAATCAAACAACATATCTGATCCCAATACTACTTGGCAGTCTTATATGTACACCAAAGATGATAAAAAGTACTTTCACATTGATTACATTTCCAACACTTGAGTGATATTCCCTTATAGTATACATCTTTGACTATTTTTCAGAAGTCAGAAGATATGTCATTTTATAAAAAAATTCTTTCACATTATAGATAATTAAAATTTCCATCTATTAATCCACATTTTCCCATTGATTGAGCATAGTATTATATACAAAAAATTTGCCCATTTAATCATACACTCATTAATATATTCACCCTTGTGGTTCATTTTCAACAACAATATATATTCCTTGGCAATGAGATGGTTGTCATTAGTATATAAGTTTCTTTTAAAGCCTGTTTCTTCATCTGCAAAAAAAAAATAATCTTTTTATCTAGTGTAAATCTTTCTGGCAAACTATTGACAAATATAACCTCCTTTCCAACTTTTGTTTTTAATCTAGGTTCTCTTTCAGTGAAGATCAGTAGATCAGGATAAATTAACCAAGTTTGCATAATTGTCATATCTCTTCTGAAAAAAAAGCTTCCTGGGGCGGCAGCCATAAAAGGATTTTAGGAGACAATCTTGCTTTAAATTTATTCCAGTTCTCAGTATGGTATGTCTAACAAAATAACTTTTAAATGCAAATTAATCTTAAATTTATCATATCATAGATAGCTGTGCCACCCAAATCTCAAAACATGTCTCTCTAACTCCAATAGCCTCCTATTCCTTAAAATCACCCATCCATTGACTACTCTTTCTAATCCTCTGAGCTTTGCTACAAATGTTGTAACCTTTTCCCTTGAACCCTAGAACAAACTTTGATCACACTTCTTCCTCTTGATCCTGCTCTTTGCATTCTGCTGGCTTTCTTTAGGATTCCCAACACAGAGAGTTATTCCATTTTAAAGATAGCGGTATCTGCAACAGATAGCTGCTAATATCTTCCTTATGATTTTCTTTTTAGAAAGTAGTATTTATTTGAGTAGGTTATCCATATCTAGCAAAACTATAATAATGGAAGTAAAAGTGTAATCGCTTTTTATATTCCCAATTGATGCTTCTTCCTTCATCCAACATTACAATATTCAGGTCCTTAGTAGTTTTAATTCCAACCTTATCCATCTAATCCTTGACATCTTCTAGAAGGCAACAATTTTATATCTATTGTTTATATGGTGCCTAACCTACGAATTGCCATTAAAGAAATGTTTCTTCCTATAAACAGGATGTTATGTGCAAGGCTTGTGAAGTGTGTTGTACGAAGAGAACAAAACAATGTATTGGGAAACAAAATGTTAAGGGTTGCAATGGAAATGCACTTGTACTTAAGAACATATAAGGTGATTAGGACATGGAGATAAGACTGAGACTTTCCTATACAAATTGTTTTAACTAATAATATGTGTGTTTGTGTGGCAATGCCAGATAATTTCATTATCCAAGCAGAGAGTCAACAGGCAGAACTCCCACACTAGTATGAAATAAGCACACCTTTTTTTTGTGCTTTTAAAGTTTTATGCCTGTTGTGAAATTGTTTTCCTTGTCATCCAGACTGCTCCTATGTCTTAAAGACAAATTTGTATACCCATTTTGCATTCTCACATTTTTCCAAATTCCTATTTGCTAGTATCAATTTAAAAGTAAATAAGATGTTCATCTAGATTAAAATGATGTGCATAAATTGAATGCCAAGACTTTCACTGTTGAGGCAGCCACAATATCCTTAACTTACCCTATTGTTGCCTGTCTATTTCACCAACACATATATTATGTAAGATCACCCTGTTCTGACATCTTGTTAATACTTATGCTAAAATAGTTGAGTGGTGATCAAAATACATGCCTCAGAATTGTTGTCTTCCACCCCCAGCTGAATAGGGAGCAGATGCAAAAGTGAAGCAATCATTACACAAACTCTAATTAAATGTACTGTGGGCAGGCTTTGGTAACCTCCTTCCCAGCCAATACAGTTTCTATCCTTCTGATATTTCCCCCTTTTGGAACTTTCAGGTTGTCTCAATCACAATATGACAATCTTTATAAGTCAACCTTGGTCAGACTGCTGAGATGTTTTATCTCTGGTGACAGGTGAGTTAAGGAACTTTCCAGCTAATAAAGATTCATGAGAACTCAGTTCATCCCATTTAGTCAATGCTAGCAGCATAAGATCTTGATCGGTATAATATAAAGGCACTAGTTTTGCTATAGAAGGTAGACTAGGTTTGAGACAAATGGTGACCCATTTCTCCAAGGACTTATAGGCTATTGGGGTCTAGAAGGAGAGGAACAGGCTTAAGCTCAACCCTGACAAAACTGAGTGACTAGGGGTTGCCTCAGACTTTTCATATTTAATACTTCATGGGGTGATACTTCCCAGGTACAACTGGTGTACATTTAGGATATCTTCCTAGATTCACAGATTCTTCTTGAAGAGCAAGTGGCAACTGTGGCCAGGAACATCTTTGCACGGATCTGTTTGAATAGAATAGAGTAGAGTAGAGTAGAGTAGAGTAGAGTAGAGTAGAATAGAATAGAATAGAATAGAATAGAATAGAATAGAATAGAATAGAATAGAATAGAATAGAATAGAATAGAATTTTTGTTGGCCAAGTGTGATTGGACACACAAGGAATTTGTCTTGGTGCATATGCTCTCAGTGTACATAAAAGAAAAGATACCTTCATCAAGAATCATAAGGTGCAACACTTAATGATAGTCTTTGTGCACCAACTGTCCCCCTTTCCTGAATCAGAAGTCCCTTCTTATGATCACTAATGTCTTAGTTACCCCATAAGCCACTTTAATCAGTGGATATTGCAATGGGCTGCATCTGAATACCAGTTGAAAGCTACAATTGGTCCAGAATGAATGTGGGCAAGCAGTGTTGTGTGCCTTGATACAATCACGTATTGCATCTATTACATATTATAATCCCTACCATCTTTTCCAAGCTGTGGACCTATCCTTTTTTTTTCCTTCTTATTTCCAAGACAACCAAACTAAGCATTTTATTTTATTAGTTTTTCATATGAGATTGTTCTGTCTGTGCTTTAGCCTTTTATTATTTTCTTCAGATTTTCCATATTCTTATGTCATTGACTATACCTCTTGCCTTATCATCCCATTACACAAGATGGAAGATATATCTTCAGATTGTTACTGGTAATATCAATAGATAAGCCAATCTCTGATTACTCTCAATTACTTAAAGTCAGTTGGTGTCAGGAAGCATCAGTGAAAGGACAAATCTTCTCCAATAAGCCACTTAGAAACTTAGCTTCCGCAGCTTGTGGCTAAGTCCTGTGTACAAAGCCAATTTGAAAACTGTCATAAAAAGATATAGGATATAACTGCAGTTTTATTATTCAGAGGACAACATGAAAGCACATGCTATATACTGTAGATGGGGTGAAGAGGGGAATAACAATCTAATAATAATAATATGAATGTGGCGAGATTCAAGGAATAAGTCTAATGTAATTAATTGAATAGGAATTCAGGATTATTTTTTTTAAGTGAATTATTCATTTGCACTTGGTCAACAAACTGTCTATGGTGAAGGTTTTATCTTTAAATGGCTTTCTATTTGTTCCCAATTTATATACATACTCATAACAGCATGACACTATTTTGGTTACCAAAGCTTTTCCAGAATTGCTGCAAAAACTTTAGTTAAATACTGGTGTTTCATTATCTACCTTTCAGTATTCAGGTACCACAACTGAACCCAGCGGTAGCGTTACCATGGTTATTTCATGACTATGTGGCTCCAGAACATTTAGAGCTGATTACAATGCTTAGGAAAGGCACGTAATCCATTTCTCATGAGACTGTACCATTTCATTAGACACATGGAGATCCCTTTAGTCAGCATCAGTGCCTCATCCCATCTCTCTCCAAGTTCAATGCTAGCATTCTTCATTAGGTTATCGGCAGTTAAATGTTTGTATCTACTCTCAGAACACACCTGCCCTACAGTTTTTGAAAGGACCAGAAAAAACATTTGGTGCATATTACATTCAGTCAGTGGTATCATGAGGACAGCATGATGTGGTTCTTCACTTGACTATTTCCGTATGTTTGTCATGCATTTGGAAAAATTTACTAACAAACCTTTGTCTAGACAATTTCCATCTAAGCAGCCAATGAGCATGCAAGAGGTTGTGATGCTGGATTGCTTTGGAGAAAATTCAATATTGCTGTTTGGGGCAGGGAGTCAGGGGAAAAAAAGAATAAGGACATCATGCCATTAATTAGGGGATAGTATTTTCCATATTTTGTTTCTGTTATCTACTTATATTGGATAGCTTTGTGCAGAATGGCATGAAGCTGTCATAGTTATTTAAAAGGACAATTATAAACATTTTTTATCAGTGTTTTTATCAGCAAATTCAGTTCTACAAGTTAACCGTTTCCACTGAAATAAAGAGGCTACATTTACATAGATTAAAGTGCAGGATAAAAAGAGGAAATTTGCAGTGATATAGTTTCTCACTTCTACAAAGTGAGGTGTCAAAAGATTCATTTTGAATTATATGCATGCAATTCAGTTTCTCCTATAAATTATGTACATCAACACACAGTTCCAATAAGGGGAGGAAGAAAATATCCGTTAGCCTCTTCTGTAATGGAAATTATTACTTATAAGAATCATATTTTATCAGTTTTTATATCTTGGTGCTTGAGCCTTATATATTAATACTTGAGCCTTTGCTTGATCTCCAGTGCTTGGAAAGGAACCAGAAATGATGGGGTCCTTCTTGATATGGGTGCATATTCTAGAGATGATAACAACACACAATTCCTACTCCTTACTTTTGATTGAATGGGACCTAAGGCATTTCAGTATTGATGATCACGCTCCAGATAGTACCTACCATGAAAATCCAAGAGGTGGAAGGGATCTTTTTGAAGTTTTTTTTCCTATATGTTAACTCTGAAGAAAAAAAAAAAGCTATGAAGATCCTTTTTTTCAGAGGTGGGTTTCAGCAGGTTCTGATCAGTTCTGGAGAACTGGTAGCGGAAATGTTGAGTAGTTCAGAGAACTGGTAGTAAAAATTCTAACTGGCCCCTCCCCATGGGGCCTCCCAAGTCCTAGCTGATCGGGAGGAAAAGGGAATTTTGCAGTAACCTTCCCCTGGAGTGGGGTGGGGATGGAGATTTTACAGTATCCTTCGCCTGCCATGCCCACCAAGCCATGCCCACCAAGCCACGCCCACAAAACCAGTAGTAAAAAATTTCAAAACCCATTACTGCTTTTTTTCTACCAAAGCACTCAGTAGCCATGTACATAGTGTATCTGACTGGCGACATAGGCTTACATTTCATAGCTTTGTCAGTACTTTTCCAAAATAGCTCTGTATGTAGGAATAGGAAATTTCAGTTAAGCCAGTCATAAAACTTTTATGAGTGAAAGGGGAAGCCAAGGTGTGCAAATATTGAGATTGCTAATAATTTGAAGGATAGCTGATCAGGACATGTTTCTATTTCCAGTTTTTAAAATGGGTAACTATGTTATGTTATTTTCATTGCAAAAGTCCCTAACTGTTATAACTATAGTATCCATCTTGCAGAAGCCATTACAGGTAATCCTCAACTTACGACAGTTTGCTTAGTGACTGTTTAAAATTGCAATGGCACTGAAAAAAGTGACTTAAGGAAGCTTCCAGTTCAGGGGTGGGTTCTACTTACCTTTACCACCGGTTCACAACGGGATTGTGTGCTCGCGCGCCTTGCTTCTGCTCATGCTTAAAAGCTTCTGCGCATGCGCAGATCACTGATGATGACATCCAGGGCAGTAGGCGGGGCCTCCTGCCGGTTTTACTATTGGTTCTTGCGAACCGGTCCGAACAAGGGGCAATCCACCACTGTTCCAGTAATTGCTGTAACAGATGAAAGTACATTTTAGTGGGTCTGTGAGCCCTTTTGTGATCAAGTCTGGTGGTTTACCAGGGGGCTTTGTTTTGGTTTGTTCTTAATGCTTTTGTGAGGATTGTTGCCAAATGGAAACTTTTTGGGCCTTGAATGTGACTGTAGAAGCAGCAGCTTTATTCAAGTTCATGTTGAATGGGTTTTCTGGGTGAGCATTGAAGGGCATGTTCAGCTCATCCCTCTTTCAACCTCCCAATATCCTGGCTTGGGAGCAGGGAACTCAAGCTTGGGAAAGGAGTTGCAATAATTGGATATTGTTTTAGGCAGCTGGTCCTCTTCTTGCTTTTTATCTTTTGCTTTTGTTGTTTTAATTGGAGGGGGGGAGAGATTTGTGTTTTGCTTCGGATCAAAAAGTGAAGGAATAAAGTACTCCTTATAGCAGTGATGGCTTTTTCTCATTGTGTGCCGAAAGCGTGCTCATGTGCAATAGCACGCAGGTGTGCCAGCACCCATAATGCAATGTGCAGTCCTCCCTGTGCATGCGTGCATGACCCTCCGCCCCCCCACATATGTGCATGTGACCCCCTACGCTCTTCCTGCCCCCCGTGCATGCACACACGACATCCCCCACCCCCCATTTTTGGCCTAGCAGGCCTCCCTGCAGCCTCCTGGGCCCAAAAATGGGCTGTGGGGGGCTGCTGCACCCCCACGCGGTCTGTCCCTACCCCCACACATGCATGCATGCAACCCCCACCCGTGCATGTGAACATGTCTTCCACATGTGCCCCACCCCCCGCATATCCTAAAAATCAGCTGGCTGGCGGGAGGCACGTGCACGCATGCGCATGCACAGTAGAACTGAGCTGGGCGACAGCTTGCGTGCCCGTGGAGAGGGCTCTGCGTGCCAGCTGTGGCACACGTGCCTTACGTTCACCATGACAGCCTTACAGGCTGTCTGGCCAGGAAAGCGAGTTCTGGTTGACTGTCATTTCTCTACGAAACTCACAGATATCAAATAAACATGTCTATTGCTGGTGATGTGAAACAGGAGCAACAGTGCTCGGAAGCTTTGTTGTCACTGTACAATCTGGCGGATTTGAGTAATAGGAAGACTGATTAGCACAGCAGCACCTTAATAGCATTTGTGTCACATAACAATGTAATGTAACACAAAAGAACGGCACTAAAGGGCAGCAGTGATTGCTCATATCCCAGATTGAAGGTTGTGTTGCAGAGATTCCAAAATAATTACCATGTGAGATGAATTCCAGTGATCAGAAGAAGTGGGGTTTTATTTTTCTCTGACAGCACTTTCAGTTATTTCATAAATGAAATAATTCTTTACTGTATTAGGGTTGCATTTATCTTGATTCCTGTACAAATAATTGTCAGATTTGTGCGGAAGAGCAAGAAGGCTTTCATACTGGTTTAAGGGCTGGTTGGGCTATCTGTTCTACAGTGTCGTGACTCTGATATAAAAGATGATTGACTCTTGGTGGCTTGTTTGTGACTTGCTTTGCACTGATAATAAACAGTGCAATAAAATTGTTGCAGTGCCCTGCGTGTTTCTTTCTGACAGGGAGCATTGCGCACAAAGTTAAAGCTAAAGTAGATGCTTACTGTTAGATTTGGGTTTAAAGTTGTGAGATTTCTACTCAGATTGCATTCTTCTCTAGAATAATCTGCCAATATATGGAAAATACGGGAGAAAACTTGGTTGATGGTTGATTTTCTGCTCCTTGCTTACTAGTTTCTCAGTCATTAAGCTCCCGATACTGTAGAATCGTATTTTTTTAGGTATACTAAAAGAAATATTATATTGCTCTTTGCTGACAAGCACGGGGGTTTACTCCAGTGGTGGGATTCAGCATTTTTTACTACTAGTTCTGTGGGCGTGGCTTGGTGGGCACAGCATGGCTTGGTGGGCGTGGCAGGGGAAGGATACTGTAAAATCTCCATTCCCTCCCCATTCCAGGGGAAGGTTACTGCAAAATCTCAATTTCCTCCCAATCAGCTGGGACTCGGGAGGCAGAGAATAGACAAGGGCAGGGCCAGTCAGAGGTAGTATTTACCGGTTCTCCGAACTACTTAAAATTTCCGCTACCAGTTCTCCAGAACTGGTCAGAACCTGCTGAATATCACCTCTGCTTACTACGTGCTTGAATGTGCTACTTAGTACACAACTTTCACCTTTGAGGCCTTTTGTTTGTCTACAGTGTACAGAGATACAGCACAGAACCAATATTCTCTTGCGAGTGCCGATTCATGGAGATGAAACATTACTCGCCTTTGGGATGCCTGGAGTTTTGTAAAGGACAGCAGAAATCAACGGTTTAATTTCTGTCAGTCTCACAGCCAATTACTACACTAGCAAGACAATAGCACTTTCACCCTGATGTTGCTAGGAAAGGTTTCTGCTTATCCCGTATCAGATAATCTTTGCAAGAAACTCAGCAGCTTCCCACTTTTATGAAGTACAAGATTGGAGAGTGATCAAAATCCAGCTACTGCAGCTTAGCAGCTTTGAAGAAGAAGCCTAATGAGTTTCAGATGGAAGAAACAACATTATTATCTCTGCCACTTTCTATGAAAGCTTATGCAACAATAAATTGGCTTCTCTTTAATTTGTCACATAACTTTCTTCTTTTCTTTTTATTCAATATAGTCCTCCTTCCCTGGGGGATTGAGTTAGCTTTCATTTACACTGATTGAAATCCATATTTGTTTCCGAATTGAAAACCAGAAGAGTAGTTTGTTCCATCTTCTCTTTAAAAAAAAAAAAAAAAAGTTGTTTTTGCATATGTTAAAATTTCACAATATTCAGGATAACAAATTATCAAATAATTTATGGGAATAATCCTCACACACAGAGGGCAGGTACTTATCATTGCATGACATCAAATTTATCACTTTTCTCCTACCCTAGTATTTGTGTATGCTTTTTATTATTTGTCTTTTTAAGCACAACTATTTCAGCTGGTGTACACTGTTGTGGTCTTGCACAATAGAACTTCCACCATTTGTACCTCTAGATTCTGCAAAGTTACCATTGTTTTTCACTCATGTTATTACTGGAAGCGTCTCTGTGCTCATCTTGACGTCACAGCTTAGCTAATATGACTGTTTCCTGTTTTGGAGAAAATTTAGGCTTGAACTTTTCTATCCATAGTTAGCAGTTGGACAACAAGCTGAATACATGGCATTCAGGTCACGTAGTCACTGTTTCCAGTACTAGCCAAACTTGGCTGATCTTGAGGAAAGCTAAGCCAGATTTGACCTGTTTAATGTTTGTATGGGAGACTACCAGGGAATATAGGATACTCTAGAAAGTAAACAAACACAAAACAAAAATCTTGGAGGAAGCCTGAGGCCAATCACTTCAGCATTGTTACTAAGATAACAATACAGACATGTCTTCCATGCAGATACCAGGAGTCAAACTCAACCTGAGGGAACCTTTATTTAGTAAGATGTAAATCATTTCTTTTAAATCATGGAAACTATGTCTAAATTTCCATCTATAGAAATAAAGTACCACGCTCTAACTGTATGCAATCCTATATCCTTGTCTTTGTGGGGGAAAAAAAACTGTTGGTGAGTCATTTCCTTCTGTTCATTTGTTGGAACTTGGATTAAGTTCTCTCCTCCCCCATGTTCAGAGGCAAAACGTTTCTGAATACTTAAAGCAGGAGAGAACAACAAAGGAATAGTGTCCCTCCCTGACTCTCTGTCTCACAGACACATACACACCCGGCTGGTAAGTTTCCTGGAGGTGTGTGGCTAGCCATTGCTAGAACTAGGCAAATAATTAGGCTGAGACCACATGCAAATTGGAACTAGAACCTGAAGCTCCCCTTCATCTTCCCAGAATAGCCAGCCCCTAGCAAACATTTCACAGCCTGCTTCAGTTTGGCATCTTCTAGCTGCATGGGTCTTGTAATTGTATTAACCTCCTGGCTGTTGTGGCTGTGTTAGGAGTTCTTAGGCTTGCAGTCCTAAACTTCTTGTGAAGGCCATACTAAGGAAGACCGTGCAAAGCTATGATATGCCATGCTCTAAATGACTTCTTTGGTTGGGTTTTTCTATTTGCAGAGATGGAAGCAAAAATAAATCACGAGAGTCTCATAGGAGAATGTTGCTGACCAGACTTCTTCATACAATGTAAGAATCACTGCTAGAAGATGTGTGATGGCCCTTGGGCTTTGATGGCTTCTAAAAAGATTAGAGATGTGCTTGAAGAAGAAGAACATCAGGGGCTGTTCTCTATCATAATTAAGTTAATGGATAATTAAATTGCAGTGGCAGTGTCCCTCCATACAATAGAGATTAAATCCAAACAAGGAGGCTTAAATCTTTTATTTGCCTGCTATTAACCACAGAAACATCTACCATAATTCATGTACGCAGTTGCCTTCATCTTGTCCCCAACCCATCAGAGATGAGGCTTAAGTTGCGCTTAGTTGTCATAGTGTGAAAATAGTATTGCCCCTTATTATCTACATTATTCAAGAGCAGCCTCACATTTTATAAAATCTGTTAGGCTATGGACGCTGTCATGTGTTCCCTTTGCTGTGGTAAAATATACTCCTGTAAGGATTTACCAAAGACATGTTCTCAAGATGCACACACACACACACACAAACCATCGTGTTAGCAGACCATATTGAGGCAGTTGGCTTTAGTTGTTCCAGGGTGGATGTTTTCCTTCTTCATATGAAACCAGACTTCCCATGGAGACAAGACAGGAATATGGAGAAGGAGGGAGCCTTGGGAAATCAGCAATTCATTGGCCTGGCAAATCTGCTTTGGGATGTACCTTAGTTGCTGTGTTCTACACTTCCATTGCCATTTTGACTGCAACATGAAAGACACTGGGCAGCTCACTTGTACAACCCATTTCTTCCGTGTGTGTGTGTGTGTGTGTTTGTGTAAGATATGGGCCACTGAGTTCATGGGAAGAGAAGCTAGGGAATTGCCTCTTAATGACACACACTTATCCCAATCTTATAACAGTTTTACTCTCAAGCTGCCCTGCTGCCAACATCCATTCAGGACAGCTGTTAGCTACATTGGCTAAACCTTCTGAACACGGACTCAGCAGTTTTCTGGAAGACAATTGGGCACAAGTCACCTTGAGAGGAGGCCATTCTGCATACGTGTCTAACAGCACCAATGCTACAGGGAGAAGCAATCCCATGATACGATATCCCGCTCCCACCTGCAGGTTTGTAGACAACTCCTTCAGTAAAAATCTGGAAGATCTCTGAACATGTGGGAAACCCTCTCTTTCTTCCCCCTTCTCCAAATTAGGCCCTGCAGCACTGCCAGCCTCAAAGATGCTTGAAATGGGGGAAGGGCAGCCAGGGGAAGCAGCTATTAGCCAGCTCTAAGGTGTGGGGAAGGGAAATCAGCTAAAAAGCCACTTCCTTTCCTCCATGGGAAGGGAAGTCTCTTCAGCTGGCATGCCTCTGCAGAAGAGGGAAAGAAAGAAGACCCACTCCCCCTCTTTATCTCCCCTATTTGAGAAGGGAGAGGAGGGGGGATCCCTTATCTACTTTGGTACTTTTTTTTCAGTAGCAGGAGAAGAAAAAAAAGAAAGGGAGAAGTGATGAAGAAGGCTCTTTCATTGGCAGGTTTCTGATTCTATGCAGGATGGAATCTGATTTGTAGAAGTGAAAGAGAGGATGAGGATCAGCAACGAGGAGGCTAATGACAGCTCATTTGATGCTGGTGTAGGTTTCTGTCTATTCAAGCATGAATGGATAGCCCATCAGCTCATCAGTGGGGAACTCATTACTGTCCACATTTGGGCAAGGGTTAGGGCAGGACTTCCCAAACTTGTTCCTTCATTACCCAAACCCCACTTATTTCAGTATTTCTGTCTTATTTCAGTCCTTATTCAAATCTCCCTGTTGTGATTCATGGGTTCATGTGTCCTTACCCAAAGAAAACCACTTCTACCCAATTTTAGATAATTTACCCAGCTTTGGGAAGCATTTGGTTAGGGGATTCACAAGTCTCCCAAGGCTGATATTGACAGGTTTGTGTCACTTTAAAAAATTGTTCGGAGAGGAGAAGGGCTGAAACATTTTAGCTGTAGCAGCTCTCCCCTTGTTTCCCTCATGTACCTCTGGATTCACACACACACCCTCCACCACCACCACTACCACCATAGTGTCAAGTTTCAACAAAGTGTCAAGGGCCAGGAAGTCTCCTGCAAAGCCATTGGGGGAGGGGACGGCGGGCGGGGAGGAATTATAAGGGTGGCTGCAGCTTTCAAATTCAGTTTTTCTCAATTTTGTGAGAGAGCCAGCTTGAAGTGGGGTGGGGGAGAGGAAATGAGGTGAGCAACCCACACCCTTACTCTTTGGTAGGTCCCATTTTGAGATTTATGAGATAGGTTAGGCTGGAAGATAATAATGATTGGATCAATCACCCAGAATGATTGGAGGGCTGAATGTATATTTAAATCTTTTATTTTCTCACCTACATTCAAATACTCTACCAAATGCCTGCTATTTCAGCATACTGAATGGCTGGAGACAGGCGGTTATACAAGGGTCCACATGTATGGACATTGAACATATTGCATATCATCATATATGTATTAGTATGCTGAAGACACTGTCCTGCAGATGGAATGACATATGTTTTCTCCCACAGAAAAATCTCCACTGATAATATATGCGCTCCAAAAGATTCTTTAAAAAGCTGCTTTAAAGCAGTCAGCATAGATGTCTCTTGCAATAGCCTGGATAAACTATTGCCTCATTCAGGCACATTAATTTTTTCCCCCTCTCCTTGTACATTTTTCTAAAAATATTTGTTCTGAGGCTGGTATCGCAGGATGCCAAGTTTTAACCCAAAAGAGGAGGGGGAGAGAGAAAGTATGCTGTAGTTTGCGCAAGAATCCTTTATGTTTTGGAAGTTTACAACAGGGAGTGTCTTGTGCACACTGAGAGAGGCAGGACAGCACTGCCCTCCACTGCTAAATGAAACCTAGGCCTAAGCAAATACGTCAGAGGATATAGGCAGCATGTTTACAGCTTGTTGGGGCCTCTGAGTTACACAATAGCCTGCATAGCCTCTTAGCACATTCTGTACCAGTTGTAAGCATTGGGTGCAGCTGCTCCAGATGACGATTTAAGTGCAACAACAGATAGGTCTAAACAATCTTCAATTATCATTCCTGCATGAAGGGTTCTTTGCAGTTTTAAACATGGTGCAACTGCCCCATCCCTAGCATTTTCGCTGCTGTCTCTGAAACGGGGACAGGATGTACTAACACTGAGTGAGGAGGATTAATGGAACGAACTAAAATGACTCGAACTAAAATGACTCGCAGCAGCCTAAGATTGCATTCTTTCTCCCATTAAGACTGAAGTGAGCAAGGAGGACTTGCGGTATTTAATTTCCCCAAGGAGTGGGCTGCATTTATGACCAGAGATGTTTTTAACCATAAAGCCTAAGCCTTCAGCAGAAAACTTGAGTGACAAGCTTGTTTCCTGCTTTCCGTATCCCAAATATTTACTGGCGATAATGTAAAGAGTACTTTATGTGCTGGCTGCATGAAGGCAATCAATGTGGGAGATTTGTGTCATCATAGACCATATGTGCCTAATGAATGTTTCTTCTTCTGTGGTGCTGTAAATTGACTTTAGCCTTTTGTATCCACTGCATTCAGGGAGAAGCAAGCAGCCATTGTTACAAAACCACAGAACTGATAACGTGTTCTTGTTTTTAGATTTCTGGGCTTGTTATTTTAATGGTAACATTCCAAATGGTAAATAGATAACAAAAACATGCTTATGTAGGAAGAAAAATGGCAGGGTAGCTCTGTAATGTTTCAGGGACTCCTTATCATAGTCTTGAACGTCTCCTGGGTAAATTCACAGCTTTTGTTCAGAACTGTACATATTATTGTCCTGTCCCTAGCTGTCCCTCCTGCCCACACACACACTCTGCCAATTATACACAGGCACAGAAAAACTCTAGATTCTGCTTTCACATAGCTTTGTTGGTTTATGGTATTGCAAGAGGTTCCACTTTTACTGGTTTTCTTTTCTTTTAATCTATAGCAATGATTTTCAACTTTGGCAACTAGTAAGAAGTGTGGACTTCAACTCCCATGCTGGAGCAGCTGAAGTCCGCACTAGTAGTAGGTTTCAAAACCCGGTGCTACCGGTTCGCTATCGGTAGCGTGCAGCGCTTCTGCGGGTGTGCAGATCATTTTTGATGATGTCTGGGCGGGTGGGCGGAGCCTCCCGCCATCGCCACTACCAGTTTACCCGAACCGGAGTGAACCGGGAGCAACACACCACTGGTCCACACATCTTAAAATTGCCAAGTTGAAAAAAAATCAGTAGGTATAGGTCACCCTTGACTTACAACAGTTCATTTAGTGACCATTCAAAGTTACAACAGCACTGACAAAAGTGACTTATGACCATTTTTCACACTTACAACCTTTGTAGCATCCCCATGATCATGTGATCAAAATTTGGATACTTGGCAACTGGGTCATAGTTAGGACCATTGCTGTGTCCCAAGGTCATGTGATCCCCTTTTGCAACCTTTTGACAAGTAAAATCAATGGGGAAGCCAGATTCACTTAACAACCATGTTACTAAATTATCAACTGCAGTGATTCACTTAACAACTTTGGTTGTTAAGGTCGTAAAATGGGGCAAAACTCACTTAACAAATGTCTCACTTAACAACAGAAATGTTGAGCTCAATTGTGGTCGTAATTCAAGGACCGCCTGTATGGTATATAGCAGTGATGGCTAACCTTTTTGCCGCCGCGTGCCAAAAGCAGGGGGAGTGTGGGGGGGTCACGTGTGTGCATGCCCACACCCATAATTCAATGCCTCCCCACCACGCACACATGTGTGCCTGACCCTCCCGCCATGCTCCTTCCGCTTTTGGCACACAACAGCAAAAAGGTTACCGGTGGGCCCAGTAGGCCTGTTTTTTTGCCCTCCCCAGGCACCAGAGGCTTTCTAGGAGCCTGGGAAGGGCGAAAACAACTTTCCCCACCACCACCTCAGAAACCCTTCGGAGGCCGGAAACGGCCCATTTCCCAACTTCCGGTGGGCGTGGAATGCCCGAAAATCAGCTGCATGCTGGAGCTGAGCTAGGGCAATGCTCGTGTGCCCACAGATATGGTTCCGCGTGCCACCTGTGGCACATAGGTTCACCATCACGGGTATATAGCCATATCTAATACTCTGCTAGTCAGTGGTTCTATACCAACAGTTAAATCTCTTTCCTAGCATTTCCCAAATGTAAATCTCTGGATATGTTATCTTACAAAGTCACAGGAGAAACAACTTCCATGACCAATGGTCAACAATGACCACGAGAGATTTAATGTGGGGAAAAATGGGTCCAAAATTGGATTCAAATCATTTAGGACTTCAAGTGGTTTCTTAGAATACCAACCACATAGTAATCATTACCCATGAGAAGATCAAATTATTTAACCCCACAAGTGTGTGGCCAATGAATTACTTCCCAGGCTGTCTCTAATTAGGTGCCTAGTGCAGGTATAACATTGTTAGGGCTGCTTTTTCCAGATAGGGCCACAGTGCATGAACCAATGAAGTGGATAAATGTTGCCTTGGCATTGAAATCATTCGCCTCTTAATAGATAACACTATTGATTCTTCACTGAAGGATAGCCTCTCTAAAATTCATCATACATTTTTACTCATGAGGTTTTCCAGTCAATAATAACTCTACTTCATCTGTATTAAAATTGATTTTGTCTTTGTTCATCCAAAACCTGCTTCTAGACAACTCTAAATGTTTTCTCTGCCTTCCTGAGATTTCTCTTTGGAAATAAGACATATGAAAGTGTATTATTTGCATACTAATAATTATTCATCTCAATTCCTAGATGACTTTTAAAGATATGGAAGATAAAGTAGAACTTTTCCACCATAAAGTAGAACTTCAATTATCTTGTGGCGTTTGCAGAAAGTACTACTACTGTGCCTCCAAGGCTGGGAAAGGATGATCCAGAAAGATCCTATTCTCAATAGTAAAAAAATAAATCCCAGAATGTAAGAAGGAATGCATTCTTCCGTTTTAACATCTTATTTTCTTGGCAAGGTCAACCAGCCTCAACTCCCATTTCATTAACTTGTCCAGAAATGGCAAGTCCAGTACTGGAAAACAGTAATCCAAAATCTATTAGATCGTGAATGGTTGTCTTTTTGAGAAAGAAAAGTCCATAACCTCCTCCCAGGAAATATTAGCCATCGTTTTAATATCTGAAGAATCCAAAAGAGGAAGGTAATATCTCTCAAGCTTCCATTCATACTCAAGCAGCGCAAACAGAAAGTTGCTCATAAGATCTCTAAGGTGTAAGATATTCTGGATGTATTCATACTGGATTCTGACCAGTGATGGGTTTCAAATTTTTTTATTACCAGTTCTGTGGGCGTGGCTTGGTGGGTGTGGCATGGCTTGGTGGGCGTGGCAGGGGAAGGATACTGTAAAATCTCCATTCCCACCCCACTCCAGGGGAAGGATATTGCAAAATCCCCAATTCCTCCCGATCAGCTGGGACTTGGGAGGCAGAGAATAGATGGGGGCAGAGCCAGTCAGAATTTTTACTACCGTTTCTCTGAACTACTCAAAATTTCCGCTACCGGTTCTCCAGAACTGGTCAGAACCTGCTGAAACCCACCTCTGATTCTGACATAGCTCAAGAGGAAGCAAAATGTGTAATTTAATCTTTCATATTAATGGAGATTTGTAACTTCAGACTTCTGACATTTCTAACCAATAGTTCTCTGATCTTGAAACAGACCAACAACTTTTTGGCCAAGTTCTGGTAAGCAACTTTGACTGGAGATAAGAGTATTGGTAATAAACCTTTTTCCTCATTTCTGTCACAAAGTAGCCCCTAGAAGAGCTTGCATTTATTTGGTTCAGGGACTTTGGTTTTTTGAGTTCTGATTGATAACTACTTTCTGCTACTTCAGGTGAGTAGTATTCTGAAAATCCAAGATGGCTTTTATCTTGTAGGCTAAATTGCTATTGAATTCTGAACTGTAGCATATAATGACCTCCCATTTTCATTCATTTATGAAAACTGATTTTTGTACATTATAGATGCTTTTCAGGAGCTCATGCTGATTGTTAAGGAAAATGTAGTTTATGGAAACGGGCCCTTTTCATGTGGAAATTGGAAGGAAACCAACATATAATGTTGTGTATAGTCATTAAATCAAATTACATTTTAGTTTTTGATTGCTAGTCAGGATTTAATTTAAAAAACCAAAACAGTTATCAAAGCACTTTCAGCCCAATCTTTTTATTACCTTTACATGCAAGAAACACTACCACTTGCTCAATTTTTGTGATAAAGATGATATTCTCCCAATTAGCCTATGCATTTCAGGGAAATTAGCAACTGGGATCATATCACTATATCTGATCTTCACAATGCACATATAGAAAATGCTAGAATGTCAGTTATGACATTCTTCTGTTCTATTTGGAAAAACTCCTGCTTGAAATCTTAACAATTGATTGCCAGTAGTATTAAGAATATTGGTAGAGGTGAATCATAAGCCTGAATTGGTATCTCATTGGGCTGAAGTCTGTTCCAAGACATTATACCAGCTGAGGAGAAGGCAAATTGGTGTTTGTGTCCCATTCCATAAACCCTATTTGGATTGGCAGCTGAATCTTCAAACATTCTCCATAGCAATGCTTAGTTGTTTAATGTCGCTTTCCTCTTTTTGTGTGTGTGTGTACTGACTAGACAACCTATGACCCATTGGCTCACCCTTTCAGATATATTTCCTTACCTAAACAAAGAATGCTAGTCAAACCAACTGCCTTGCTCCCGCTGGCAGCCACATCACGTGTTCCACATTGACTTTCTCCATGCAAGCTTCCCAGGCTTCTCTGTTGACTTGTGGGAAGGTGTCTGGGAACATTGTAAATGAGGATCACATGAGCCCTGCAGCAGTGCTGACCAGCAGCGGAGCAGCAATGCTGAAATGGCAAGAACTTTCCAAAATTTTCATTCCTGTCGGAGTAACAGGTCCCCCCCTGCTGTAAGTTAGCCCATTTGAGGAACTTGAATAAAAAGAGTTTGCCCTGCGATGTACTATTTCATCCAATCAAAGGTTACAGACACGAGAGTTTTAGTAACACATAGATGTGTTTTTATCCACTAGCATTAGAGGAGTACAATTTACTGTGATAAAATAATGGATTATTGTTCATTCTATCTGTCTATCTGCTTTTAATCTATAAAAGCAGAGACAGAAACGAAACCATCCTTCTAATACCCCCACCCCCACCCCCAGGCTATTCAGTAAGTTAAGGATAAGACAGCATGCTGGGAGTACTGGACTGGAACTTTTGCTCCAGGTCCCCTAACCATTTTGTTTCTTTGCTTGTTTCATTGCAACTGTGTCTTCCATAGTTTCTGCCCTTCCATAAAATCAAGCAGAGATGGTGTGCTTGGATCTCATTTGAGGAAAGAGCTAAGTTTTTAGGACTCATTTGAAGAGCAATTGGGGGGAGGGGAATGAATGTCTGAGAAGACATCATTCTAGGGGGCAGGTGCTACAGCAGATAAGGCCAGGGGTAGGCTGCTGGGAGTTCGCAGGGATTCAGGAGAACCTCTAGCTAAGATTCTGTGCAGTTTTAGGAGAACCCCCAAATCCCACTCCTGGCGGTTTTGGATGCAGGTAAGTGCAAGGCGGAGGCTCAGGAAGGTTGAAAAGCAGGCCTACTGGAAGTTCAGGAAGGCTGGAAATGGCCTGTTTCCAGCCTCCAGAGGGCCCCCGGAACCTGGGGAGGCTGTTTTCACCCTCCTAGAGGCTCAAGGAAAGCCTCTGGAACCCGGGGAGGGCAAAAATGGGTTCCAGAGGAGGCCGACCAGGCCACGCCCACCATGGCCACAACCACCCAGCAACCGGGCAGAAAACCCCTTGCTAAAATTTTTGAAGCCCACCTCTGGATAAGGCCCATTTTCTGGTCCCATCTTCTGTTTGTTTATTCAACTATATAAATTTATTATGCGTGTTTCTATGCTACCACGATTCAAAAGAGTCTCCTAGTGGCTTATGTCAACTTGATGGAACCTGAAGCATACCAACTGTGCCTGATCATAGAGGGTGAGTGGAAACTATGGAGACAGATAGTCCCTCAGATAATCAGGCCCTATATTGAAGGGCTTTATAGGTGATAACCAGCACTTTGAATTGTTCCTGGAAGGTTTCTGGTAAGTAGTGAGGCTCTTGGTAACCATGGAATGCCCATAATTGCCTGTGCTGCTGTATTCTAGACTGGCTGCAGTTTCTGAGTGTTCTTCAAATTTTACTAGATATGTCAAGAGAAATACATGTCGTTCCTTGAGGTTTAAACTTTTGCGTGCAGCAGCTGTGCTCTCAAGTTTTTTGTACACAAGGGGAGATTACTCTGGATTAGGATTTTGCAATACAGAAAGAGGAGCGTTTAAACTTTTTTCCCAACCTGTTTTTGTGATGAAATTTACATCTGGGAGGTTTGAGCAAGAGGCTGGTTGGCCTGGCAAGGAAACTCTCATTTGGAAATACAGTGCCCATGGCCATGGCAATGTTTATGTATGCTATGTAATTACTTATGTAACACATATGCTAGATGGTAATGCTACCTGTAGCAGCCTTGGAGAAGGAATATATCCAGTATGGGGCAAAACTCCTACTATTTACAGGTAGTCCTTGACTTACAACAGTTCATTTAGTGACCATTTGAAGCTACAATGGCACTGAAAAAAATGACTTGTGACCATTTTTCACACTTATGATAGTTGCAATTTCTCCATAGTCATGCAATCAAAATTCAGATGCTTGGCAACTGACACATATTTATGATTGTTGCATGGGATCCCGTTTTGTGACCTTCGGATCAGCAAAGTCAATGGGGAAGCCAGATTCACTTAACAACCGTGTTACTAACTTCCCAACTGCAGTGATTTACTTAACAGCTGCAGCAAGAAAAGTCATAAATGGGGCAAAACTGATTTAACAAATGTTTCACTTAGCAACAGAAATTTGGGCCTCAATTGTGATTGTAAATCGAGGACTACCTGTATAAGCCATGGTCTGATTCATTCATTCCTTATCAAAATCTATGTTGTTTACAGAAGTTTTAAAAGATCGTAATAATGTCTTTCCTTTGCCTACTCCCATCTAGTTTGGTCCTTAAGAATACATTTTGTTTTTCCAACTTATTGACTTTTCACTTCCTTCTTATCTCAATAACCATGCAAGCTCAACAAATACCTTGGTCTTATTTCTAACACTTTCAGTACAGACTATAGAACCGTGATGGCGAATTTATGGCATTCGTGCCGGAAGTGGCATGCAGAGCCATCTATCTGGTCATGCAAGCCGTCGCCTGTTGTTTTTCCGGGTTCCAGTTGCGCTGGCCAGCTGGTCTTCATGTGCACAGGAGCACTGGAAACCGGAAGAGCAGCTACCCGGTGCGCGTATGCGCGCACCGGGTGGCTGCTCTTCTGGTTTCCGGCACATGCATGTGCACCAGCCAGTTGATCTTCATGTGTGCATGTGCACCAGAAACTGGAAGAAATCCAAATTTGGCCGGTGCGCATGCACATGCCGGAAACCAGAAGAGCAGTCGCCCGGCGTGCGCATGCGCACCGAGAGGCTGCTCTTCCGGTTTCTGGTACATGCGCGCTCACGCATGCTCCCGTTTCAGCACTCAGTGCCGAAAAGCTTCGTCAACACTGCTATAGAAGTTAGTGCACTGATCTCAGCATTGCTCATGATAATCCAACGATTTATATGAATTCTAGCAGGATACTTTTGAAAGTTTAAGCTACTTTCTCCTAATCCAGGGTCCTGAGATGTGCTGAATCTGGTTTTTTACCATTCGTATTGCATGCGTTGCTAGCACACTGACTCTGATGGAATACAATTTTTTTGAAATCTTCAACTCAACCTCTTCCTTAGAAAAGCCGTTTGCATTTTCACGCCCTCAGGTCAGAAACGAATTCCAACAGTGGTGGGCAAGCGTTTATCACCAAGGGACTGCTTGTCATGTTCTGCATCTTCTTGCTTCTTTCATTTGGCCTAGATAAGGGGGGAATCTTTATTTGCAGTTTTGGAGGCATGTCTTTTCCCAGACATTCTGCTGTCCATGCCACACTCAGGATATGCCAAGATAATCCCAGGTTTACTAGAATGCCACTTTCACCAGTTTGTTCTGCCACTTTGATCTGGAGGAGGATGAACTTTGAGACGTTGGCCTGCATTTCTTCCATAGTTTAAAAATCTGTATCTTCCTTTGCAATTGCCTCCATAGCAATCCATCTAAAGAAGTGTCTCTCCAACCACATTTTTGTAAAAACAAACACACACACACACATGCACAGCATGCGGTGCTAGAAACTAAAAGTGGACGAAGAGGGCAGGGCTCTTTGTTAATTCATGGAATGGTGGAAGCTCTGGGAACAGGATTTTCAGCGATTAGCCAATTTGGAAGAAAAAGCCAGTTATGATTTGCTCTCCACTCAGGATTAAGCAGTGATTGGCAGCAGGACCTCTTGTGAACTCCTACCTTATGAGCATAGAAATTGAACCACACTGAAAGTGTTTGAGATCAGCAGATGGTAAGTACAATGTGCACAAACTGCAGATTAGTTTTAACGTATGTTGGGAATAATCAAGGCTGATGGTGCTGTAATCTCATTATGCCTGGAAGTTATGAAACTTAGTCAATTGCCCTGATTTAAATTAAAATTCCCCAAATTTTCCCATATCCCTTAGGATTCTCTTAATGATTTATTTCACTTAAAAATTAGGCACAGATAAGTAGATGATTCTTGACGAACATATCTTTTCTTTTATGTGCATTGAGAGCGTATGCACCAAGACAAATTCCTTGTGTGTCCAATCACACTTGGCCAATAAAATTCTATTCTATTCTATTCTATTCTATTCTATTCTATTCTATTCTATTCTATTCTATTCTATTCTATTCTAGATTTTTGCCTCTCTCCATTTTCCCATAGGTGGTTTGGTTTTGTGCCTTTGAATCAGCGTTAACTCCTGGGGACTTCCTGGACAGGTAGTCCCTGCAATTTCCACATATTAAAGCTATTTGTAAAGTCTATTTGTACTTTCTTATATTGTGCTCAAAGTACATCACCTCCAAATCCCAAATATTCAGTTGTATCCTTAGAATAGAAATGGTGCAGAAAGTATAAACAGAAGTGGGACATAGTGACATTGCCTTTTTATTCTTCCATAATAATTTGAAGAGGCTTAAGGTATATTTTATTCCACACACACTTGTATTAGAATTCAGCCACAGGCTAACATTCAATCACTGTTGTCAACCTAGGAAACTCTGAACAGTGTTACTCTGTGTAATGGGAAGTTGGCCACGTTGCTCGAGGACTATAGGAGCTGAATTTAAAAAAGAGGGAATGTCTGGTTGAAGACTAACATACTGAGAACAGTGCTTGTTCTTTCTTTTCTCCCTTTACTGCTTTTAATCTGTATGAGTTTGTGTTAGCTTTCACGTCCTTTGTAAAACTTTCAATACAATGTATTTTAAAAACCAAGTCATTTCCCGAGGCATTATTTGTAGCTATTATCTTTTTTAAATTGCCCTTTTATTTTGCAAAGTCATATCATGCCTTTTTTTTTCTGTTTACTTTACAACATTGCAAGATAATATGGCTCATTTATTATGGAGAAGTAAAGAGGAACGGCAGTGGTTTACTTGAAGCCATATATCATTTGCCCATGACAAAAACAATACTAGATTTTATGTCTTCACACTTCAAATGTGTTTTCTGGAACATGTTAACCCCATAACTGTTGTTTTGCGAATGACATTGTGAAATATTTTGTTGTTATGGGATGTGTAGAGATAGGAAAGAAGCTATGATTTAGAATGAAAACCTGCAAATCAAGTTTTCAAATAGTTAACTAAGGCAGTTTAATGTATAAATGAACTGTCTCTAGAGATAAAACATTTCAACATTATTGACTAGAAGGCTGATGTGGCTTGATTTTCACTGTGTTATTGTGGTTATTGTCTTCATAATCAGTATTTCCATATGATTATAGATTTTTAAAAAAAAATAAAGTATGCAGATTTTCAAGTAAAGTGTATTTCTCTTCAGCTATGATCAAAAAAGATGGAAAGTTTGGTACAATAAACATATTTAAAAGTGGCGAACTTGTAAGAGTTTGTTTAAAAACAAAGCTGTAAAAGGGAAAGTGCAATGCAAAATAGAAAACACTAATTCACACAATTAAAAATACCAGTGGCTCTTGTTGTTCCTTTTTTGATCTGCCAAAAAGGTTTTGTCCTGCAGTGAATTTTGTGTACTAATCGATTATGTCCATTCATGTCCCACACTTTTTTCCTGCCAAATGGGGGTAGGGTTAAGGTTATTGATTGATGATTGTCAGTTACCTCTGGAAATGTACATATCCACTGTAATCACAATATTCTTATTGTGATTCTTATTAAGCCCTGTAGGATGTTAGCACTCACCCCTCTCCTAGAAAAATGAAATATTTTAGGATATACTAAAAAGGCAGAATATTTTCCCTAAAAGAGAAGTAGAAACTCAGAGAAGCAGAAACCCAATTCCCTCCCCCCTTTGTCAATGGACCATCATCTGCAACACAATAGGATCCATCTAGCAACAAAAACTCACCACATGGCACCTGAGAAAATTACATCAGCCAGCAAGGCTAGCTAAGACCCCCACCCCCTGGGAGTCTGACAACCAATCAGGATATTCTTCCTGTGCCCCAGGAAGTTCAGAGCCCCGAGACAGCATAAAACCCAGGGACTCGCAGCATCTCTGCCCCTTTTTTCTGTTCAGGAACTCAAACCATGTGATCCTGTCCACCATTAAACCATATTTCCAAGCAGTCTCCATGTTTCCAGTGTCTTTTTCCCCATTTGGAGCTGAACCCAGAAGGATATTTCTTCCAACAACCTACAGCAGGCAAAAACTTTTTGGACATGAGATGTTAACGCTAGTACTGAGCAAAAAAAGAACATAGCCTCCCCGTGTGTTCAATAGGGAGTGAATAGGTTTTGGGTAGCAGATGGGGGCTGATTTATTTATTTAATCAAATTTATATAGCCACCCATATCATAAGAAGTGATAGAGAAAAAAACAAGTATGAAAACAATAAGCATGTTAAACATAGTCATATAACACACACACACACACACACAAATGCAATGGAGACACCTTAAGCTTTCACTGGTCTTCTTCCAGGCCTGATGACAAAACCAGGTCTTGAGGACCTTCTGGAAAATAAGAAGGGATGGAACTAATGTTATTTTTGGTGGTGTGGGGGAGAGAATGTTCCATAAGGTGGGCACCACAGCAGAGAAGGCTTGTCTCCATGGACCTGACAAGTATAGTTCCCTGAAAGATGGAACCCACAGCATGCCTCTCTTGCTGGATCTATACTCTCCTGTCCAGCATGAAAGTTGGCATAGTTCTAGAATTGGCTGGCCTTAAAAGGCAAAGCAATTCAGTCTTGCCAGGTTTCATCCGAAGCTTGCTGTGGACCATCTAGACCAGGGGTAGGTTCTATCTACCTTTGATTTAGGTTCATAACGGGTCCGTGCACGGGCTCTTCCTTTACTCACACGTGCATGCGCTCCTCTGCACATGTGCTTTTCTATGCACGCGCTCTTCTGTACATGCACAGAAGCATTCTGATGACGTCGGGGTCGGTGGGTGGAGCCTCCCGCCGGTTTTACTACTGGGTCTATAGAATCAGTCTGAACCGGGAGCAACCCACCACTGATCCAGACCCTCATAGTCTCCAGATATTGGGATACAATGGGATGTACATGATATACCTCCAGATATATCAGAGCAAGTGTTATGGAACAGTCATGCATTTGATGAGTTGTGTTAAAAACATTGTGAAATTACTGTAATTAATTGGCATACACACATTACACTAAAAGGTCCACCTGGAAATTGTTTAATCAAAAGTAATCAAAAACCTTTTAATGTGGAAAGGAAGCATAAAAACCCTTTAGGGTTGGCCAAGGTCATGCTAAACCAGCTATCACTTTAGGATTACTCTCCCTGAGCTTATTGCTTTCTTATTTGGGCAACCCAAATATTGATATTCAAGGATGTTCTCCTCCCTCTCTTCATAGAACTAATTTGATGATTTGTTCATTGGAAAGGAAAGCAGGCAGACATGGTTCGTTTTGCTTTCTCCTCCTTAAATGATATGAATGGCTTTTTAAAGGCCAAGTCATCCTTCTCCCAGATAGAGCAAGGCAGGGAGACATACATAACTGACAGCAGGATGTAACTGAGTCTGGAGCTGGGAAGTATAAATAAAGTCCAGCTTCTGAGCTTTGGACAAAAGCCATTTGTAACACAAAGTACATTCCGGCCTGAGTGTAACAAATCATACCAATCTCCTCCCAAGCAGTGACTTAGGTATTTCAGGGTAGGGATTTGCAGGAGAAGGGATTCTTTAGAGGAGGTTATAGGATGGAGAGTGAGAGGATGCCCTGAACTGTGCTGGGAAATCATCATCATGTAAAAGAACAAACTGCTTTTCTATTGATGGTCCTGGACCTGGTTTTTTTTGGGAGGGGGGAGTTCTCCAGGAAACATGCTTGTTCTTCTTTATTCAGTGGATCTCAAATCCATTGAACATTTAACCAGTAGAATGATGCCAGCTTCTGAAATCTGTCCTCAACAGCTCCTTTACCCAATGTCATTGTCTCACAGGTACTTTTGCTGCTTGGAGTCTCATTTTCACATTCTCATTGGCATCATAGGCTGAATGACTTGACCAGCTATACCAGCCCAGGGACTGGTCTTTAGAAGACTCCTTATCCATTAAGATTTTCTCTTCAGCTTTGGTAAGCTTTAAATGATATCACCAAGCTGTTAAGATTCAATTACACAGGACTCTTTGGTTTATAAAATACTCTCAGTTGTATTTTTAGGTGGTTTATTCAGTGAAGAGAAGCTTCTCTGATTTCTTCCCTCGACATTGAGTGACTCACATAAATATGAATAAATAATGTTAGCCTAATGTTAGCTAACAGAATGACTAAAGGGCATCAAATCTGTTCTGTTGGCCCCAAAGAACAATTCAAGTAAAACAAGGAGTTTTTATTTTAATTGGAAATGACGATTGTCTGAGTTTCCTATGATTGAGTTTCCTGATGACTTAACTTTAATAAAAGGCACTTTAAAGGCAAATGGACCTTAATAACATGCTTCTAGTTTTATATATTTTGTTTATTACATCAGATCTAGCGAATCTCTAGCATTCATGCTCCTAATTCAGCTCACAAAAATCTCTGGATCTTATATATGTATAAGATATACAGTATATGTATGTATGTATGTATGTATGTATGTATGTATGTATGTATGTATGTATGTATACCCCTTTCCATAGCTACAATCCCAGCCTCTGATCCTGTATGTCCTTTTCTCAATACTTATTCCCCTATAATTCATGCTGCTATTCCATGCATCCACCCAACTCCCAATACACTCATATTTCTTTTCAGATATTCCAGGCCTTATGTGACCTTGAGGTCATTGCCAGGCCCCAGAACATTATGAGTATTTCAGAGAGTGTCATTAATCTCCTGAGCACTTGGTAATAGCTAAAATGGTCTCATTAATCTCTGAAGACTTTGTTGGTGTTCAGATGGCCTTGTGAATCTCTGAAACATCTCTGTATTTATAAGTTGAGGTCATCCTTTCCCCAAGAAGGGCACTGTTTGATTGTTTGTATCACTCAACCCAAAAAGTTTGGGAATAGTTGTGTTTGAGCATACCAGTTCTCTGAGAGCAAAGTTAGCTTTTTAGTGTTATAATCAGGCTCTCATGTAACAGAAAGTCTCTGCATGGATTGTGGAAGTGATATACTGATATAGTCAATGTGTCAGAATATATAGCTCCTGCTTTCAATTGCATGGATTTACTCTGTACATCAGGGGCAATAGCTGTAGCATTGCCTCCCCTTGGGTAACTATAAAAAGTTAAACCAAACAATGGAAGGAAGAAATTAGAATACAGCATGAGACACAAACATAATTAATGTCAAGATGCCAAAAACCTGTGTGTTTGCCTTCATGCAGTAAGACGGTTAATAGGATGGTGTAGAGACAGCATTTTACTTGGGCTTTTAGAAACTAGAATCAACTGGTGCTGAAAGAATGCTGTGTTTCCCAGGAAGGTTCTATGTAATCATGCATGTCAGTTTGCTGTAACCATGATCTCTTTTCTTTGCCTCATTAGACCTGCAGGGCAAGGGTGATGTTTTGCTTCCAGAATAACACCCAGGCAGCAATGTGTGGCTGATCAGAACCCATCTATTATGAAAGAACTGTGTCCCTTTGGATACCTGATACTATCCCAGCCTTGGACGAAGTCTCCCTTTCTCTCCAGACTGGGGAGCCCCAGCTTCTGCAAGGATGAGGAAAAGGAGTCGCAGATGGGAGGGGAGGATTGCGGAGCTGCAAACCAGCCCTCAGTGCAAACTGAGAACACAAACAAGAGCGAGAAGCTGATGTGAGCTGGGCTACGTGCCAATGAGGAGAGCTGGAACACAATGTACAGAGCACGAGGCAGCAAAGGGAACAGCCTGACTCAGCAACCAGGGAAGTGGGTGTGCTGTGTCGCTAGATAAACCACTCCTGCGGGCTTGTGGTCAGCAGCATCAGTCCTCCTGAAACACAGCAACAGACCACGGAGACTGCACGGCATAAAGAGAGACATTCATGGATTCCAGCTGTCTGTCTATCTTCACATTCTTGCCTGCCTCCCATTTCAAGATCAGAGATTCAGGAAGGAGTGTTCCTGCTCTTTTTATTTTTCTTACTCTGCTTTAGGTTCTGAAGCCATAGGCCCCACAGATCTCACTTTATCCATCTCTAAAATGGGAAACAGAATGATTGTGTTTAAAAGGACACCATCAGTCTTGCCTCAGAGAGGAGGCTGTTTGAGATTCACTATTGCAGATTACATTCTGAATGCTCAGCACTACTTTTTAAATCTCTTTTATTTCCACAGCCTGTACTAATCGAAGAACAGCAGCAATGTCTTCACGATGTATACTTTTGATTAACAATTCACCTTACAGTTAGAGATGGGCTAATTTCTTACGTGTGGTATTCCTGAATTTATGTCTGCTTTTCAAATCTAGTTTAAAACCTGTAGAAGCAAATCTTTGTCCTGACAACTGCCCCCTTAGGCATTCTAGACCAGGAGCAAATAGATTTAATAGGATGGGTTATTTTTGTAACTACAAAAAGTAAAATAAATCCTACAAAGAGCCACAGTCAAAACCACTAGTGAAACTGCCTGATGATACCTTACTTTGCCCAGGGAGCCAGTAACCTGTGTAGAAAAGAAAAGAAAAAAGAAAAGAAACCTCTGTGCAAGTCAAAAACCGCTGATCTACTTACAAACGCTCTCTGATCCATAACAAGAAGTTGAATGACAGATAGTCCTCGACTTACAACCACAATTCACCCCAAATTTTATGTTGCTAAGCAAGACAGTTATTAAGTGAACTTGGCTCCCTTTTACGACCATTCTTGCCACAGTTGTTAAGTGAATCACTAGAAATGTTAAATTAGTAACACGGTTGTAAAATGAATCTGGCTTCCCTGTTGACTTTGCTTGCCAGAAGGTCACAAAAGGTGATCACCTGACCCTGGAACACTGAAACCGTCATAAAGATGAACCAGTTGTCAAGCATCACGTGATCATGGGGATGCTGCAATGGTCATAAGTGTGGAAAAATGGTCATAAGTCACTTTTTTTCAGCGCTGTTGTAACTTTGAACGGTCACTAAACGAGCTGTTATAAGTCGAGGACTACCTGTACTTTCTGCCCGCCATTTTTTCAGAAGATATAAAAATATGGCACTCTCATTTCCCAAAGAATAGCTGAGGACATTCTTGCCCTCTGGAAGCTTTTCTCAGAGGCTTTTGATGTCTTGAGCCATATCCATCATCCCCCACCAGCATAAGTGGAAGCAAAACACAGTTGGCCTTAGCAATGCTTCAGGCTAGAGATTACCTTTTCTGACTTATATGGGAGCTCAGTGTGAACGCACGAGTTTAAATCAGGTCAAAACTACAGGAACAAGGTATTGGCCAACCTCAACCCATCTCAAATTACTTGGGGCTGCTGAAATTCCTGTGCATGAATTTCACTTGGACTTTAAAATGGATCTTCTTTACTTACAGACTTTCCAATGACTCCTAGGAAAGAGGCGCTTGCCCCTGACTGGATGTGGATAAATATGACCTCACAAATTTGTGGTATCTGAGGAGCTTTTTTTTTAAAAAAAATCTTTGTGGCAAACTGCTTGCAGATTCATGCATAGGAATTTCAACGTAAGTATTTCGAGGCTTTGGATGAGATCCCCTTCAGCATAAATTGCTCATCGTTGTCCCTGGCAGAAGTGTCTGTGCAGATGACCCAAAAAGTCAAGATGAGGCCACAGCCCTATGATCAAAGCCTTTGGCTTTTTTTACACACATTGGGAAGAGGGGAAGGTTTCAATTGCACAATTGTGAGCAGCATCTTGGCTTTTTTGACTGCCCCCCCCTCCCCCGGGGCAGATAATACCTGGGACCCTTGGTTATATATCTCCCAGGAGGCAAACTAAGAATGCAGAAACAGCGAGCAGTTGAAATGATGGTGCAGTCTCCATCGTTTCTATTTCAAACCGTGGAATCGTGCTTCCCTTTTTTCTATTTCTGATCCTCTTCCCCAAAATCACCTTACTTTTACACTGCAAAGCCTCAACTTTTTTTTTTTTTTATAAATGAACCACTTGAAAAATGTACATAACTCATTATACTAATTTTCATTCCTGCAGCATCATGGAGACCAGTGCTGAACAATCATGGACTAGAACTTTGTTGACTAGCCTATTTGATAATCTAGCCTGGTTGAAACAGCCTCGATTTCCATCATCAGAAAATTGTTTATAATCAAGTGAAGGACTAGTTAACTCCAACTATTCTTCAGACAGCTGGTAGACCACAGTTTGGAAGTTTTTGTTTTACAGGAAGATTACATTTCCTAAGTAGTGTTGTAACAAAGATGCTCACTTTAGTCTGTGGTTAAGAACTCCTTAAAATATACAAAACATTTACCAGTGGTTATAGATGGTTTTCTGCCATATACTGTATGGCTTTAGCCATCAAACTACCCATTGCTAAGTCTGGAAGTGATTTAAGCCTTTTTTTAAAAAAAAAAAAACCTGCCATAAATTCAGTGTGTAAGCCCAAAATATGAACTCGTCTAAATTAAACATTATGTGGCAAGGATTGCAGATGAGTGGCACACATAGGGAATGTCATTACCCAGACCTCCATCAAACAAAAGGGTGACAGATTTTCAATGTCCTGAGAAGAAAGTTTCATGGCATAGTCTAGAACACCTCCGTGAAAAGAGAGAACGTAGACAGAAAAACCAAGCATTTAAATAGCAATGAAAAAGGGAGGAACAAAAAGATGTAGGATAAGCTAGATAAAATAAAGTTGATGAAGAACAGAATGTTGCTATGAAAGAAGAGGAACAAAGGGACTGCCAAGAGGTGGAAACACTCATCAAAATTATATGAGGAAAAAGAAAAAGCTTGACATCCTAACAGAAAAGAAGGTGGAACATTCAGTGGAAATAGAAACACTTTACACATATCATATCCTACTCTATTGTAATTTCTACAGGGTTCTTCAGAATAGATATGTCATATGCTTGCTGCATCAATACCCAAGAAGAATGGATGATAATTATATGACTCTTCTCTCAGTTATCTATCATTGATGCAATAGCTAAATTTTACATTGCTGCAATGGAAAAAAGGCCCAGATGGGCAAGACTGAACACTGTTATTTTTCCTTTTATATTGCATTTTTTTTCTTCTAATTTGCTGATTATGGATTAAAATAAATAAAATGTTAGAACGGAAAGGTAATTTTCACTTGTTTGGCCAGGGATTTCTAATCCACTCCCTTCCAGAAGCATATTAGACTTAAATTATCCCTTGCCAACATTTGCAAGTTTTTACTGGAAAAATGGCATCAATTGGATTTTTTTTTTTTAAGTAGGGGCAAGAGAAGTAGACATTCAGAAGTAGACACTTTCCTCAGTGTGCAAGTACTTTGGTGGAATATATTTGTTATCTTCTGGATATTTCTGCCCATCACTTAGTATTACATGTAACGCAGAAATAGGTAAAAAAAAGAAGAAAGAAATAGGAGCCAATGCACTTCATTGAAAGAATAAAACCAGAAAAGCCATGCAAATATAAGTTGAGCATTTGGCAATCTTGTGCAGATTTTCCCTGCAGTAAATAAGCATTGCAAGGGCTTTGGAGAGTTTTGATGGAAATGGAGAATAGAAAAATTCAGGACTGAACTTGCTAACCACAACTTATTCCTGCCAATCATAGTTATTAAGGAAGGCTCTTAGCAGATAATGCCAGTACAGTACAATTAAGCACATTATATAGTTATAGAAATGGGAGAGGGAAGGTTTGTTGAAACTTACGTTGAAAATTTGTTGAAACCTTATACTAATAATTGGAAATTTTGCTCAGGAGGATGTACAACTTTCCCAAAGTTTGTTTGTTTGTTTGTTTGTTTATTTGCCACCCTTCTCGTTGTGTGGGGCTACTCTGAGTGGCTTATAACAGTAAAACGGGGGAAAAGATAATAAAAAATTTAAACATAATAGCAGAGCAATGAAACAATAAAAATACACAAGGAAAGCAGAGGGGGAACGGGAAGCGCAGAGAGAAGGTGGGGTTAGCTAATTTGTCTAGTAGCCACCACCAGTGTGGTACTCCTCTATTGGTTCCCCAAGCCAATTGGCAGAGATAGATCTTTAGGCCCTGAAGGATAAGATAGGACAGTGGGGGCAGACCTCACCCGGGGTGGGCGTGGGGAAGGATGTTTCAGAAGGCTAACGCTACGGCAGGGAAGATTCTTCTCCTGGAAACTCTTGCCAGCCAGAGTTTCTTAACATATGGGATCTGCAGCAGCCCTCCTCTGCAGTGGTGGGATTCAAATAATTTAACAACTGGTTCTCTGCCTTAATGATTTCTTCCAACAACCAGTTCAGCAAACTGCTCAGAAAGTTAACAACCAGTTCTCCCGAAGTGGTGCAAACTGGCTGAATCTCACCACTGCTCCTCTGCCAACACATGTAAGGAAGGCTTGTCTTAGTGAGATGAGACAAGTTGGTGCCTTCCAGGAGTTTTTAATTACATTTCCTGTTACTGCTGAAATCTGGCCATGCTGGCATGATGAAAAATATGCATATAGTCCAAAACTCTGGGGGCAAGAAGAGAGTAAAAGCCTGCTATAGAACCACACCTTGAAGTGTGAATGTAAATCTGATTGTATCACAGTCCACTAGCCAATAATATTTGCTATATGAACATGATGCTTCTATGAATGTCAAAATAAGTATCTCTGGTCCTGAAGCTGAGTTTCATTAACGTGCTGGATGGGACCAGATATATTTCCGGAGGATTGTTTTCAAAATGTATTGTTTGAAGCAATAGTGGGTTTCAATTTTTTACTACCAGTTCTGTGGGCGTGGCTTGGTGGGCGTGGCAGGGGAAGGATACTGTAAAATCTCCATTCCCACCCCACTCCAGGGAAAGGATACTGTAAAATCTCCATTCCGTCCCCAATCTAGGGGAAGGTTACTGCAAAATCCCAATTTCCTCCAGATCAGCTGGGACTTGGGAGGCAGAGAATAGATGGGGGCAGGGCCAGAGATGGGTTTCAGCAAGTTCTGACCAGTTCTGGAGAACCGATAGCAGAAATTTTGAGTAGTTCGGAGAACCGGTAGTAAAAATTCTGACTGGCCCCGCCCCCATCTATTCTCCGAACTACTCAAAATCTCCGCTACCAGTTCTGCAGAACTGGTCAGAACCTGCTGAACCCTACCTCTGGTTTGAAGGCTGTGGCATTCCATTTAACAGAAAAGTTCATTTCAGACATATATCAAGATGCATCAGTGCATCCTGACTTTTGCTAGCAATCTCTATTTTCACAGGAATGACCTGTGGATGAGAAAGGATTGTTCCCTACAGAGTTATGAGAATGGCTGGCAGTTTCATTTCTAGAGGAACTTCCAAAGTTCAAGGTACAGGAGAGCTGTTGGTTGAAGATTTAATCTTAGTAAGATGCTTTTTGCAAAGATGCGAATTCCTTACAAAGTTTGGTCATGGAGTCATCTGGGACATATAGGAAGTTTGTTCCTGTTTATGTCAATGGTAAGAATTTAATTGACTTTGGCAAGCAGAATCAGGCACCTGAAAGGAATTCTTGGGCTTTGTTTGTTTATAGTTTATCCCAGGTCACATTGGTTTCCTTTTTTACAAACCCTCTAATTACTTTTAATATCATGGTCTAGTTCTTCTAACAGTTTCCGGATTGCAGTGAAAGTTGAGAAACGTGTACAGATGGTGTAAATAAGGATATGAGGAATCCCCATGCCTATTTAGTGAATGCTATACTAACACTAAGTACCCACTTATATCCTTCCAAAATATTTCTATTTTAAACACTGCAGAAATAGCCTGAAGAATTTCAGGTGTATATAATCTAGTCTTTTCCTCTTCTTTATGAGATTGAAAAAGGCTTTAAATATTGTGGGAGATGGCAACACTGTTTTGATAAATCATGCTCTACATCAGTTACGCAGAGTAGTGTGCAATTTAATAAAGTATTAAAGGTTTTTAACTATGAGAACAGTATTAATATTAAAACAAAAGGGTGACATAAAACACTCAACAAAACTGACTACACCACCAATATAATACAAAACAATAAAGAAGCGAATCTCATCACCATCCTCTGAAAGGGTAAATTTATCAAAGGGCCTTGTCTCAAATATCATTAAATGTGTATCTTTCAAGTGATGGCACATAAAATAAGATCTCCAATAATGATAATTAAGTATGGGCAGGTTCTGGTAAAAGATCCTTCTGTCTGGGTTGTATGCAGAAACAGGAGTGCCCTTGAAAGAAAGAAGAGTTGGGTATTGAATCTGTTGTTTTCCCACTTGAGTCAAAAATCCAGCAGAGCTGATTCCCTAGTTATTCTATTTGAGCTCTGTTTTGTATCCCTGCGAGTAAAGTCCTTGAGAAAAGAGGGCTAGGCCTAGCAAATGGAAATAACAGGCTCATCCAGAATGTGTCAGATGAGGAAGATTAAGTAGAAGAGGGGATTGTGATTGTTCTATGGTGCACACCGAATGCATTTTCAACTGTACTTCCTGTGATACCTCCTTCATAGGCAGCATTCCTGCTACCAGTCCCAGTCCAATTCCTGCTGTTGTGTGAAGAATACCAACAAAACCCAAGGGCTGTATCACAAAAAGTGTGCATATGATGAAAGTGTTTGTGTCAAACATATAAATCTGTCCCCCCAATTGTTTCTTGCCAGATTGGATAGGAGGGATAGAAACAATTGGGGGGACAGCATGCTCTAGGTCAGATAGGGAGAGGCAGCTGAAGAGGCAGAGAAGCAGAGACTTTTCTCCTGTGGCACCCAGCCTTTGGAAATCATTCCCCCCCCATTAGAATTGCCCCATCCAGCGGTGAAATCCAACCGGATCTATCTGGCTCGCGCAAACCGGTAGTCCCGGTGGTGGGAGGCTCTGCCCACCTGCCAGGATGTCATTTCGTCCCATTTTTGACCCTCTGCGCATGCACAGAAGAGGCGTGCGTGCTCACGTTTTTGAACCAGTAGCAAAGGTAAGTGCATTTCACCCCTGGCTCCATCCCTGTTGGCCTGCGGCTTGTGATCAAGCTTGAGACCCTAGCCTATCTCCTGGTTGTATGAATAATATAGGTCGGATCATTCCTGGCCACTATGTATTTCTATTTTTGTTTTACATTATGAATATTTTGCATTTTTATTTGTTTCGTTGTAACCCGCCTAAAATCAAATAGAAGTTTTTTGGAAGGGACGAGTGTTCTAGTTTTGGATGCCCAAATTTATTTAGGTGTTCTGATCATTTCCCACAGGAGGGTCATTTGCTGCAGAGAAACTGAGTCAATGACTAGCCAGATGCTTCTTCAGCAAAAATGCTGGTATTTCCCTCAACACAAATCCAGACAGCGATTGCCAGATGTCTCTGCTCATCTCCTGGTGTTATCAGTTGAATCTACGTCATCCTCTTCCTAACCTTGTTAGTCAGGGACAGCTAACCTGTGAGAAAAAGCAAGGTCAGAAGGAGGGCCCCAAGGAGACAAGATAATTCGATCTCCTGGGTCAGGTCAAGAAAGAAGGAGGCTCGCCTTTCTCTGGCCCCACCATCAACAGCACTGAAAAATGCTTCTTCCTGCCCAAGGCCTCCCCTGCCAGCTGGCCCCCAACCCTTAAGGAACCCCCTTGGTAAACACAGGCTGAGTTGCTAATTGAGAAGCCAACACATTTGCCTGTCAGACTCCGCAATGAGCAATGCCTAGCCTGTCAGAGGGAGGGGTGGTGGTGCAGCAGGGTTTGCGTTGTCATCCGTGCCTCGCCTAGTGCAAACCAGCGCTGAAGGGGTTAAAAAGGTGAAGGCCCCAAGCCTGATATTGAGGAACAGAAACAGGCGGGGGGGGGAGGAGAGGGTGTGCGCGTACGCGTGTGAGTGAGAGAGAAAGAACAGAACATCCTGTACCCTTGAGTATGAAAAAAAAAAACGGTCCTGTAAGGGCAGAGTGGGGGTGGGGGAATGGAGGCAGGCAGGCAGGCGCTGCTGTGGGGGGAGCAGCTGTACTGAAGGCGTGTAAGAGGTGTGTGAGTGCATTTGTGTGGGCTTGAGAAGGTTGAGTACATGTGCATAGACAGAGAGTATGGAGATTGGGGGGGGGGAATAACTTTGTCAGAAGACGAGCTCCTGTGTTGCATTTAAAAAGAACCTTAATCAGTTAATCAAATGATTCTGCATCAGTGAAATCGGCAGAATTAACCTGTGACTGGAACAGGAATTTCTTGAAAGGGGCACAGAAAGGCAGACACCCTTCATTTGCAGAGGCTGCCTGTAAGTGTTGCTGCAAGGACTAAAAGAAGGCTCCTGCCTCAGCTGAGGAGAAAGCAGGATTCCTTCTCTAAGATGGTGCTCACCAGTGGCAGGTTTGAGGCAGTCCTGAAAGTAAAAACGGAGAACTTCCATGGAGAGATTATTGAGAAGCTTCCTTTGGTCATCTGTTAAAGGTTGAATAAAGCCCTTTTATTCATGATTATCATATAGCAAAAAATAGTAAAGTCATCCTTAAATGTTTGCATCTGGACCAGACTTCAGAGAGAAATCCTGGGCCCCCAGTCAACCCAGTGAGCAAGGTCACCAACATAGCTTCCCAGTGAAATCATCTATGTTGCCCATTTAAGTGCATCCTCCCTTTCTCAACATCTAGAGGCTTAAATTATTGAACCTTGGCTTATCATCTCTCTCTTTCTCTAGAGCCATTACCACAAAGTCATAGGGATATTGGTTCTGGCTGTTATCAGTTATGGGATATCTCTTATAGAGCCAGCTGAGTGAGGCCTGTGAAATCCAGTAGGGATTTTTCATAATATAAGCAGAGGGTGGGGAGGTGCATTCTGCCAAATGTGCTCATTAAGTCAAGAATAAACATAACACGGGGCAACGAGAACCTTAGCAACAGCATCACTAAGAAATGATGGTGATTAAAGAGTGACTCCAATAATGCCACGAAATAAACAACCCTTGTCCAAAAAAAAAAAGTGTCTCTGAGAACATTAAGAAAAATTATACAGAGGTGTTACCAAGCAGAGGACTGTTTAAGAAGGAGCTTGCAGTGATAATGTGACAGTGGACAATGAACAATGAATAGGAGCTGATGTGTGATTTGGGGAGCTAAAAGTATGTGCAAGCAGAATTTTATGGCAGGAGTTATTTTTATGTTGAATAAGATGTTCTGGGTTAGGAAGGGTCAAGTTGCAATCAGTAGGTCACAGAGTTGTTTGCATGGGTTATAGAGTTGTTTTGCATGGCCTTAACCCTCACATCAGTTCTTCGATTCCAGCATAAAGCTATTTGCATCCACACTCAGGGCCAGTACATAGATGCAGTTGTTCCCATGGGCAAATTTGTTTTTCTTTTAAGTTATGGAGAAAGTGAAAGACCAATGTGTTGACTGTAACATTCCTACAATATCTTTTCCTTATATATACATGTGTGCCTGTGTGTCCTTTTTTGTGTGTGCGATGGCAGTGACACATTTACAAATGGGTGTCTCTGGAATCATTTGACGACTTGTCTTGTAAAAGCCTCGACTTGTTTTCTTACGCTGCTGGTGAGATCCTAGGGACTGCTACAATAGAGTCTTGTCAGCAAATACCATTTGTAAATCATTAGATGTTAAAAAACTACATGTGCGCGTCTGCTAATGAAATCAGCGTCTCACAAGTGGCACTTGCAGGAAAATTTTATTATCTTATGTATTAATTGTTAGACTTACATCCCTCCCTGTCTCCAGGGGCTCTAGCTTGCTTATTATACAATGTACTCCCTTCTCCATTTTTTCCTCCCCACAGCAACCTTGTAATAAGATAGGCTAAGTGAGAATGACTGACCCAACATCACCTAGGGAGCTTTCATGGCTGAAAGTGAACCCGAACCTGTATTCCCCCCCCTCCTTGTTTTAAGCCAACATGTTAGGTGCTACATCACAACATTGATGGTGGTCTTATCCAGTCCCTTAATTTTCTCCTTGTGTTTCACCACATTTCCTGGAAACAAACACATCCTTAGTAGAAATTGCTTAGGATTCCTGCCTTAGGACACTCTTCTGAAGCTATTATGTACTTTTTGTAAATGCTGAAGTCCCACCAGAATTGCTATTCAGCTCCCTCTCATATGTTAATTGCTTCATATCTTTGCTGAAATTTACTTCAGCGTGCAATAGGCATACGAACAAGGGGATCATTTCAGGAATAGGACCTTATATCAGAGCTGATGCTTCTGTTTGCCAAATTTTTACGTTCTGTATTGATCCACATTTCTAAGAGGTCTGCCAGACTGAAGCACCACTCTAGAACACATGCAAGGTAAGACCCCGGCTAATCACCTGATGCTGTCATTGGGACTTACAATCATGAACAGTTTTGTTATAGCCTTGGTCAGTGACATAGCTATGTGTGAAAAGGCTTCAGAAACAGTAAATGCCACTGCCTTGTGCTTACAGGGACAGTCTCTGTTCTTATTCAAAGGATTCTTGAAACATACTATACTTTATTTCCTTACATGAGTTTACCATTGCATGATTAGGTAAATCTTGTTGAGTGGGAAATGTATAATAAAAACAAATCCTTTATTTTTGTGGATGAAGGAAAGATGGGTGTTTAACAGAGACCTGAAGGGAGAGGATAAGGCACTCAATAGCTGGCCAGCAGTGAGTACCAACTACCTGACAATGGCCTGTTCTCAAGTACTGGCAAGAAATAGCAAGGTCTGATTAGCTGGTATGTTGAAAGATCTCTGCAGACTTTCAAACATAGAAACAATCCTGTGGTTATAGCATTCTGTTGTCCAAATAGTTCTGGAAATTGTCAAGACAGTCTGGATCATTCTCAGGTGTGCTTTGAACTGCATTCAGAAGAATTCAGACATGGGGAAAACCTGATCATCTGGAAGTGCTTCTTGGTACCCTAAGGAATTAGATTGCAATCCCAGCCAGCCGGTGTGAATAACTATTGCAATCTTTTGAATTTTGTGAGTGGTCTTATGCTTTTCTTATTAGAATTCTCAGACTAGAGAGATAGAGTTGTCGCCTTGTGTCATGATCTCCATCTGAGATATGAGGCTGGGGGAAAAAAACCCTCAAAGGAGATAAAGGCCAATTTCCAAGGAATTGGCTTCCTTCATCTGCAGCTTTCTCTTTCTGATTCATTGGGATACAACCTAAAGAAACACTGCTTCCTGGGAGTAGAGGGGCTGCCACTCAACTCAAGAGTTTTGCTGCCCTCTTCTGGACTCTCAAATGTTCCTCAAAGACCTAAAAACACAGCAAATGTATCCCTGCCTGAAAAATGAAGCATCATTACAACAGTATGAGGTGCCATCATACCCTCATCTACTAGGCAATGTGTCATAGTGGGACTTACTTCTGAGTAAACAGATTTGTGCATGCATGTTTAAATGCCACATTAAATTCATTTCTGAAAAAGTAAATGTGGTTATATCCAGTAGCTATATTTTGTTCTTTGTTATGGAAACATGTAAGTTCTAAGGGTAGTCAAAATATTTTGCTGCCTGAGACAATAAAGAAGATTTTTACCCTTGAGATACATCTCATATACAAAATCCACCAGAATGGACAATTTATTACTTATTTACTGGTGGTAGTTATACTTCTACAAAAACAACTTCATCTGGTTTATGAATAGCAAAACAATTAAAGGAATAATAATCTCCTCCAAAATAATAACACTCTAGCTAAACATTTATAAGACAAACAATTGAGTAGCAGGGAGAAGAAAACAAAGCTAAAAGCTAAAATATGGATTCAAAATATATACATTTTACATCTAGCTGGATTTTCAAGTAGCTGCAGCACATCAATTTGGAGAGCGCTGATTTTCTCTGGTTGACAGTGCTTTTCCAAAGTAACATGCAGAGGGCTCTTTTTTATCTTGCTTGCTCTCCACTCTTCTCTAAAGGTAGAAAAATGCTAGAGATTGAGCTAGCGAAACTGCCATGTGCAAAGCCTTCTTCTACTGACTAATTTTTCTCCTTAACATCTTTTCATTCCAAATACGATGCTAAGAGTTTGTCTCTCAAAATCTGACGGTATTTTCATGATATCAGGAGAAGGAGGAGAGAAGATTCAGAGGCCTAACCCTTCTGATGATGATGATGTGCCAGAGTTGTCATGAAGGGCACAGGTGACATCACAAACCATGTGAGGTGTAGTATTGTCACAGGTGAAGGATGGGTTGGTCTGAAGTCAGGGCAGGGTTCCACCAGATTTCCTGGAAGTTTAAAGCAATATGAAGTACAATGAGCTGATAACTACTAACAACATGGTAACTGCAGCTACCGGAGCTACAGCCATCTATTTGGTGTCGAAGGCCCTCCTAGCAATTCTAAGAAGCCCCCCCTACAGCCGTGATTCACTGAACTTTGCCAGTGAGTTAAATGAAATAAGGGTTGAACATGCTCACAATGTATTTTGTTGCTGTTGCTCTCGTTCTCTTTCTCTTCCTTCCTGCCAAGCTTCATGGAGACTGATATCCAAATGAGAAGTCTCACAATCCTCCGGAGATACATGGATACAGAAGCCCTGGTGGAAACTCTAGGACCAAAGTCCTGTATATTTAAATCCTACATCTCATTCTCCTACCTTTATTCTGTAATGGACTGACAGCCAATCTTTTCTCACAGTGACAAACACTTGACCCCTGAGTATCGCTATTTAGTTGGACCAATTCATCTCAAGCTCTTTGATTTTAATCTTGCCAGTTCTTACCTTCACATCAGCTCTCTAGTTTCTTCTTCCCTAGAATTCTCCACCTCCCTTGAATCCTAAAATATCTCCCCTCTTTCGTCTAGGCATGAGGAACTGCAAGGGCCAATGTCTCTCCCCAGCCTTCATCTGTATTTTGGCTGGGAATGAAAAAGTCTCTTTCCTTCCTGATTTCCTGGTGAAGAAGGGGAATGTTTCTCTTCCTAACAGCAGGAAATGGGTAGGGTTTCCCCCAGTCCAAAAGTCTTTTACTCAACTTCAGGCAGTGGAGATTTGAGAATAGGAATGTCAATCTCATTGTGACAACAGGAAATAGGTAGGGAAGAACTTCTATCTCTGATATGCCTTTCTCCTCTCCTCAGTCTGGAAGTCTCCCTTTAGTTTCAGGTGGGATGGGATGGGGTCTTAGTTTCTTAGTCTCTCAGTAGCAATCCAGCCACCTCCCCCAATCTTCAACCAGTTATCATCATCTGAGTATGAAGAATTATTAGATACCAGTGCCAAATTATAAGGCCAGTCTAGCAGTTTGGGTTTATGAGGGTAGTGGAAATGGGAAACATCTTAAAAGGTTAATATTCCCATCTGCTGTAGATGTTCTCAACCACTTCTCATGTTTTCCCTGTTTCTGGGTCACCTTTCCAGTGTTAACTATTATTTGCAAAAGACCATCCTGCTTTTAGGCTCTCTGTTTCTGAATTGATAACCTTCCCCTTCCCACTTACCTCTTCTGATTCTTCCTGGAACACTGTGGCTGATATGTTTGTTTTACCACTGATGAGTCATCTTGATTGTTGAACTAAAATAAAATAAGGGGGAAAAAAGAGAGAACTGGGAAATGCACACGAAGCTCTTGCTAACTGTATTTTATTTGGCCAAGGGTCACTGCGGAAAAGAAGCATGTGGCAGCTGTAGGGCCATGTAAGGTGGAGAAATGGGGGTACAACAGAGGTGGGTTGCTCCTGGTTTGCACCGGTTCGCAAGAACCGGTAGTAAAAAAATTTAGTAGTTCAGAGAACCGGTAATAAGATTGGCTGGCCACGCCCCTGAACCGGTTCCCGGCCTGGTCGCCGCTTGCTTACCCCGCCCACCGTCATTGTGTGCATGCAGCCCCGGGACTCCGCCCTTTGCCAGCCAGGAGCGCTGCCGTCAGTTGCTCCCATGCACCTTTCTGCCTGCCTGCCTGCCTGCCTGCCTCATCACTGCCACCATGAGGAAAGGCCCCGAAGTTGCGCTGCCTGGGATCCACGCTGCAGGGAGAAGCCAGGTAGGGTTGGGGGGACGCTGCCCGGAGCTGAGCTCAAGGCTGGCAGGAGGAGGAACGTTGCCTCTTAGCCGGCTCAAACTGTCTGCTGCCGAAGCCTGCCGCCATCCCCTCTCCCCTGCCAGCTGCTCCTGTGAGAGAACTGCTGCCACCAAGGGCGAGGGGGCGGTGGTGGCAAGGATGGGCCGCCGGGGCTTTCTTGTCTCCCTGCCCGAGCAGACTTCTGGCATAGTCCCAGGCCTCTGGAGGGAGGGAGGGAGGGGGGAAGGGAAGCCCTGGCCTGTTGCTCCTGCCACCGCCACCCCCTTGCTCCCAGCAAGAGCAGTTCTCGTGCTGCCGCTTCTCCGGCAGCACCAGGAGCAACGGCTGGGGCAGAGAGGGTGGGGAAGGCTTTGGTGGCAGGCCGTTCTTGCCAGGTAACAGTCAGGCTGCTCCTGGAGCAGCCAGGAGAAGGAGAAGCTGCCAGCGGAGAGGCGAGCTGCCCCAGGAGGACCGGAGGAGAGCGCAGCTACTCACTCATGGAGATCTATCCGTGGGAAAGTAGGCGCAGTAAGAAATGCGTGAGCCAGGAAGCGGTTAACCCTCCCTGGCCGAAGAAGGTTGCACAAACCTTTGCTGGAATGAACGTGCAACCCTCTCCGGCCAGGGAACATAACTGCTTCCTGGCTCACGCATTTCTTACCGCGTCTACTTCCCCATCGATAGACAGGGCCAGATTTTCCTATAGGCTAACTAGGCTTCAGCCTAGGGCCTCAAGATCAAGAGGGGCCTACATTCAAATTGTTAGCAAAATTAAAATTACACTTTCACTATAGGTGAAAGGGCCTCATAAGTGGAATAGCCTAGGGCCTCTTTTCATCTAAATCTGGCCCTGCCGATAGATCTCCATGAGTGAGAAGCTGCGCTCTCCTCCGGTCCTCCTGGGGCAGCTCACCTCTCCGCTGGCAGCTTCTCCTTCTCCTGGCTGCTCCAGGAGCAGCCTGCCTGTTACCCGGCAAGAACGGCCTGCCACCACAGCCTTCCCCGCCCTCTCTGCCCCGGCAGTTGCTCCTGGTGCTGCCGGAGAAGTGGCAGCACGAGAACCGCTCTTGCTGGGGGCAAGGGGGTGGTGGCGGCAGGAGCAGCAGGCCAGGGCTTCCCTTCCCCCCCTCCCTCCCTCCAGAGGCTGGGACTATCTTTAGCTTTGCTCAGCTGGCGTGGGAGGCACAGGGCACGGCGGATCCCTGGGTGAGGGATGGAAGGAAGGAGGCCTGATTGGCTGACAAAAGTGTCAATGGAGGAGCGGAGGATGCGCTTATCCCTGACCCTACTTAGCGCCTTTCTTCTTCCTAAAACCAGGGACCGCTCTGCTCTCGCAAGGCACAGGGACTTCCCATCCCGCTCCCTCCATTGGGACTGAGGAAGACGCCTCGACACCCCTCGGCTTCAGTGGGTGCCGCTGGCGGCCCCAAACAAGTGCCTCCGTCTTTGCGGCTGCGGAGCTTGGGAGGGGAGGCCGGCTGGGGTTTCCATTCGATGCTCACCAGGGGCTGAGTGAGCCTCCTTTCAGTGCACAAACTCAGGGCACCAGATAAAAGGCGGGCTGGCAGCTCTGGCGCTGCTTTGATGGAGCCGGGTAAACCGAGGAGAGGAAGGAGAAGGAACTGATGGGCAGGCTAGAGTAGCTCGCTTTCCCCTCAGTGGGGCTTCCCTGTTGGAGCAGCAGCAGGAGGAGGAGGAGGAAGTGGCAGAGGAGGCTTTTCTGGCTGCCTGGCCGGGACCCAGAGGCGGGTGGCTGTAATAGGGCACTGGGTACGCAGAGGGGGAAGAAAGAAGGGCGGGTGATTAAATGTCTTCTGAGTGTATCTATGGATGTTTTTTTGCATTTTTTTCTGCAACCTCTTAAGGTTGTAGAAAAAAATGCTTTTAAAAGTAAAAAAAAAAGTTGGCCACGCCCACCTAGTCACATTACCCCCACAAGCCACACCCACAAAATAAGCCACGCCCATAGAACCAGTAGTAAAAAATTTTAGAACCCACCCCTGGGGTACAAGACATGTTGACCTGAGCAGGAATGTCAAAAAATTTAAAGCAATTGTTTGCTATCAAAGAATTGACATTTTATTGTAGCCGCGTTTTAAAACAAATGCTACATTAGTTTATCCCTGCTAGGAAAATAGTATCAGTATATGCTTTGTAAAGACCCATTGAGTCCAGCTGGGTTGCTGATTATGATATCCATCCAAACATTTCTTTCTTCCATAATGTTTTTTCGACTTCTCACTTTAACCAATTGTTCTGAATTCCAACGTGGTCTTGGATCCAAATACTAACCAAGACCGACTTTGCTTGATTTTCAAATTCAGCCAAGATTGGCTAGAAGGTATCACCTACTGAGGTGTATAACTACCGTAATGACCTGTCTAGTCAAGCATTTTGTCCCAAGAACAACCCAGTATAAACCATACAAAGACACTGTATTAGAAAGAGGCACAGTTGCAAGTAGAGGAGGGCAGGGCAGAAGGGAGATTTGACATCAACGACACAAACGATGCTGAGACCCTAGAAAGAATGCGAAGAACATAGAAATGATAAGGGGACTGAAGACTAAACTGTATGACGAACAGTTAAGAGAATTCGGTATGTCTAGTAGTCTAACAAAAAAGGATTAGGGGTGACATGATAGTTGTCTTCCGGTACTTGGGGGGCAGTCACAGGGAGGAGGGGGTCGGCTTATTCTCCAAAGCACCTGAGGGCAGGACAACAAGCAATGGTGGGAAGCTAGTTACAGAGAGATCCGATCTGGAGCTAAAGAGAAATTTAGCTGTAATATAATACTTCTAATTCTATGATCTCAGGTTCCTATACTATAAAATGTCAATCTTCCACTTTTCTCTTTTCTTTAATTTTATACTCTTCTCCTATGAAGCAATGCATTCATCTGCTTATTACATAAGTAAAAAGCTCCAAAAATTTGCAACATTTTCTTAGAGAGTTTGATTATTTTAGATGTCATTTTAAACCTTTTTGTCTTTATAATATTCCTTTTGAAATGCAAAGTTTGGTAATACACCAGTGTAGTAGCACTGTAGATTGGCATGTATTTATAACAATATTGGCAGAATTTTTAATCCTTTTCATCTTTCCTATTACCTATTCTTTTAGCATCTTATAATGTCACTTTGTTATTTGTGTCTTATGATTTATGTTGATTGCTTTTATCTAATATCTTATGACTATCACTGAGTGTTGTATCTTATGGTTTGTGATGATTGTATTATGATCATGATCATGATTTATCACTTGTTGCTTGTATGTACACTGAGAGCCTATGCATTGGAGATAAATTCCTGTATGTCTAATCACACTTGGCCAATAAACAATTCTTCTCTTCTCTTCTCTTCTCTTCTCTTCTCTTCTCTTCTCTTCTCTTCTCTTCTCTTCTCTTCTCTTCTCTTCTCTTCATTTCACAACCTTTCTTGCCCCAGTTATTAAGTGAATCACTGCAGTTGTTAGGTTACTAACACGGTTGTTAAGTGAATCTTGCTTCCCCATTGACTTTGCTTATCAGAAGGTCACAAAAGATAATTACAAGTTCCCAGGACACCACAACAGTCATAAACATGAGGCAGTTGCCAACTGTCTGAATTTTGATCATGTGACCATGGGGCTGCTGCAATGGTTGTAAATGTGAAAAATGGTCAAAGGTCATTTTTTCAGTGCTGTTATAACTTCAGATGGTCACTAAATGAATTGTTGTAAATTGAGGACTACCTGTATATGCAGGATGTTCCAGTGCAAAAATATTTTCACTGAAATTTTAAACTTTGATTTCCATGGAATTGGAATTTCATTTTTGAATTGTTGCTCCCAGGGTTATCTACAGACTCTTTCTATACTCCATCTGTAAAAGCAAGCGTTCCAGGAGAGCTCAGTCGGCTTCTGATGTCCCTCAGTCCGAGCCTAGATGATGACACCAAGAGGATGACACTTCATAATATTGCTCAGTGTATCTACTTGAAGGAACCTGAGGTGAAAGTCCTACATTACAGGACATACTGTAGAATGTGATGAGAAAGGTTGAGTCTTATGCAGCTGCAGAGGTCTATAGCCCAATATCTTCAGTCTTAAAAGTCCCATTATTACCATCCCTCATTCCATTAGAGATCAGTTTCCAAGATTGTGTACTTTTTCTGGAAAAAGGGGATGAGGGATTCTGCAGAGATCAGATTAATGTTCTACTGGGAGATATTTAAGTGTTTTCACTGGGAGATATTAAGCTAGATTTTTCAGCAGAAACTGAAAGATAATAGATCACAACTGATAAAATCAGCAATTCCTATCTGTACATTAGCCTTCTGGGAAAATCAGACTCTGGCTGGACCTGGAACAGATATTGGAATTACTGTTCTGTTTCTGCAATGTGCATCATTCATGAAGTCCTTGAATGTGAAGGGGAGACTACCTTTGTCCTAATGTACACTTAAATGCAGGTAATTAGGATATATTCCATCCCAGGATAAACCTGGGATCTGTGTGTACTCAGAATTCAATACAGAGGTCTTTTGGAGATCAATTGATTTCCTTTGTTCTTTTTTGAACTTGGGGCCATTAAGTGTAAATTAAGCACTTGTCCCCTTGTTTAGAGATCAAATCCCATTTAAAAATAAAAATAAAAACCCCCAAAGCGACTCTAGTGGTAAGGTGTTTTGTTTTTTTTTAACCTTCCTTCCAGTTGCCTTGCCCAGTGATCCTTGATCCTATGTGAGTCTCGCCAAAACTAAAGCTCTCAGAGTATGTTTTACTACAATTCCCCTCAATACAGTACAGAGTTGATGGGGCTTGTAATTAAACACATTTGGCAAGTGAGAGGAGGCAGGCTGTCCTACACAGGAATACCCATAGGGGATATCAAAAAAGTCAAGACTGCAACCATGCATTTTGCTGGGTGGAATTGATAAAGACATGAAATACATTTGGCATTTATTCCCATAAAATGCAGATTATGCTATCCCTGCACCCAGGATCTGCAGTTCCGTCGTGAAACTGAATTGATCTTCAGAGTCACCGTCAATAGAAATGTATTGCATCCCTCTTGACAGTTACCACTTTAATGTCTATATTTGGTCCGTGATTTGGTAGTTTAGCCATCAAATCTTACATCATGCAGGTCAGATGTTGTTATGGTGAATATGACATACTGTATTTGTCGCATTTCAAGTATGGTGATTGATAAGGCTGATGTGCCTAGCCACGTAATTGCTTCTTTCTTACTTCCTAGGCAAGTGGTTGCACCAATGATGACATAAAATTAGTGGCCTCTTTCCTGGATGATACGGATAAAGAAACTAAAACTGAGACCCTGAATGTCTTCAAAGCCTTCGCTACCATCTGGAAGTTTAAAATCAAAATCCAGGTAAACATTTTTGGAAATGGTGTATGGATCCCAAATTTATCTCTAGGACTGATTTCTTGTAGTAATGATCTTATAGTTTTTATTTATTTATTAAATTTATGTATTAACTATCTCACTAATAAAGGCGACTCTGGGCAGCATATAAATCACATATAATCATATAAGACTCTTATATGTAACTGGCATTAAGGATGTTAGCAGCTGCCTAAACATTCATAAGGATTCTGACTTCAGCACACTTTCTACAGATGTGGTCCTTTTATCCTGCATTTGCTATTGACTTATGCTTTGCTTCCTTTTTGGATGTTTTTAGGTTTTTTTCAAAGTATGTTTTGTATTTTACTTTCCAAATTGTATTTTAATTATTTTCGGCAGTCACTCTAGTCTAGGACATTATTAGAAAGGATAGGATAAAAATATTTTTTAATGAATAAAACGAATACAGCTATTTAATGCTCTACTTTGTATATTTTCCCTTGTGGGGAAATATGGTCTATAAAGTAATTCAATATAGAAAGTGACATGGAGGGGAGGGGAAACATACCTTTTCTAACAATCTACTGAGAGATTCCATATTTCTTGCAAAGAACTAATACAGTATAACCCATGATCTATGGGTCATGGTTTTAGACATATTTGGGCAGGCAAAAAAAAAATAAAAAATGGAGCAGGAGTGACTTCCAACTTTCTGCAGCTTCCCTATTGACTTAGCCTGTGGGAAGCTGGCAAGAAGGACCAGAAATTATGAACACATGTCCTCAGCTGACCACAATGGTGCTACAGGGTGGCACAGCCATACTGAAGCGGCCACAATTTTGCCAATGTAAGTAGTCTTAAAATCCTTGAAATCTCAATCTCATAGAATGGGTCCTGGATTTTGGATGTATTCTTTAAATTAGCCATTTGAAATACCGTGATTCAAAAATTGTTGCCCTGCGATACACTGTTTTCCCAAAGGAAGGTTACAAACAGACAAACAGATAGAACAGTTTTAGTATTACATAGATTCCAATAAGTTATACCTTTTAAGTTTACCTTTTTTAAAAAAAAACTTTTAATTGTTTATTTTAAAATACTGTAGATATCAAAGCATCTGAAAAAACATTCCAACACTAAAAATAGTTTATAGACTCCTAATGCATTTGAACAAATTGTGAAAATAAGAGATGTTTTAACTGAATATTCTGCCATTTAACAATTTTATGCATTCCAGATTCTTCTTGCAAAAACTCAGATTGTTCAATTTCATTGACAATAATATGATCTAACCTATTAATGTAATTGCTTGTTTTTGATTACCAAAAAAGCCCTTTTAAACTAGGATTACCTATCTAAGTATAAGTATGCAAAAAAGGGTCAGAGTTATACTTCCTTGCCAGAATCTTCCCAATTGGTCTATTAAACATTTTGTACATAATAGTAGCAGTGCAAATGTGTTATTATACACTAGTGATATATTATTGATAGTAAAATATCAAATTTATGAAAGATAAATGCTGTATAAATGAATATTACTTCAAGACTGATATAGGGACACACAGTAGTGATATCCCTAAGTTTATACCTTAAAGTTACTTCAAGCAGATTGATGGAATTAACCAATTTAAAAATTAGAGGAGATAAAAGGTGTCCTTGATTAGTTCCACATGATATCATAACAGTCAAAGAGGTAATTCCATTTGTAATAACTCAGCAAAGGAAATTGAATACTACAATTTGATCCAATTGATAAAGAAGGAGAAAATTTGCATTCAGGGAATATATGTTTCAAAAAAAATCTGTTGTTATCATTTCTTTCTTTTTTGTTAAACAGTTTATTTATACATTTTCACATTACATACATACGTGCTTCGCAAACAGCATATTGTCTGGATCATTTTGCTTATATAATAATATTTTCCCCTCCTAATTTCTACCTCTATTATCCAACCATTTGTAAAAAAAATTCCATGTTCAAAAATAGTCTTATCTTCTTTTTCTTTCATTTTTAATGTCAATCTGTCCATTTCTGCACAATCTTAAAAAAAAATTAATTACATCATCTTCTGTAGGCATTTCTTCATTTTTCCAGTGCTGTGCAAATACAATTCTTGCTGCTGTCAATACATGTAATATTAAATATATATTCCCTTTGTCAAACTTTTCTGGTATTATGCCTAACAAAAATATTTCTGCCTTATAATCTAAGTGCTGGTCTGTTGTACCATTTCTAATTGTTTTTTCTTCCACTCAATAAAAGCTCCACCATTAATTACATTTTTTTCTCAATTATCAGATGCCTGACATTTTTTCTTAATAAAATGAGATGGTGCCTGGATGGATGATGAAAACCAATATTGCCAACAGAGTATATAACTAGGCTATGGTCAATAATTTTGCATCAACATTTAGCAAGCAAATTGGAGAATAATGTACATAGTCTGGAAGTTGAGTGTTCATGGCAACTGGACTTCTTTTCTTTTTGGCTTGAAACGTTTTGCTGCTTATCCAAGTATCTTCTTCAGAATGAAGACTGCTAGTCTGTTATTCTGTTGGGTCTCAAATCAAAAAGACACCAGTTGCCACGAGTCAACTTCCAGGCAACTCTGTGTGGATGACTGGGAATCTTCATTAAAATATTGTGCACAGTGAGCATGATCTTTACCTGTCTTTAAAGTCCCAGTTTTATAAACCTCACTAAAGAAACTTGGAAAAACTTTTAAAAAGCATCAGTTTGGATTTTGATATGTACTGGAGCAGAAACGTCAAAATAGGTCTCATAATACGTAAGAGGATAATCAGGAGTTTTTCCTGTTTCCAAAGCAATACCAATTAATCTTTGGCAAGATGGAAGTGCAGCCTAATAACCTGCTTGGTCTTACATAATCTTAGGAAGTGTTATGTTATATAAAAATTGATCACTTTGTTCCTTTGTTGTGTTTAATTCAGTTTTATGTAATTGAGAGTAACATTTTTTAAAAAAATGATTTATTGACTCATAAATGATCTATCTCTCTATTTCCTGGGCATTCTCTGTGGTCTATATAATAAAGAGTACATAGTTGCAACTATTTCAGATGAAAGATTAGTAATTACCTTTACTTTTAGTTTGCTCCTAATACTTTTATTTTATATCATGATTTTGCTTCAAAACATAGAGGGAATTGTGTTCCTATGCAGCAAGAATAAATGCTACGTGTAACTGGGATTTGAATTATCTGCATATACGCTCAAAAGCATATTTTCCTGTTTCCATTTGCCAATTTTTCTTTTTACAGAGCATAATGAGTAAACATGACCACACATACACACATACACACCAGTGGTGGGTTCTTCCCGGTTCGGCCCAGTTCTCCCGAGCCGGTAGCAGTGACGATATGATGTCACTGAACCGGTTCTCCCCCCCCCGTGCCCCCCGCACCCCCCCCATTATTCGTACCTTTTATTTGGCCCCACCCCCAATCTATTGCTGCCTCCTAAGTCCCAGCTGATGGCTAGAGGGAAAAAAACTGTTTAAACTCTTGCTGAGGGGCTTCAAAGGGCAACCCTACAGCTGATCAGTGTTAAAAGAAAACAGAGCCTGCAAAAATACATGAGTAGATCGGTACAGTTCTGCAAGCAGTTAAAAGCCTGGTAGACCAGTACCTCTGCTAAAGCCTAAATAATTGTCACATGACCATCAAGCCACGCCCACAAAATAAACCACACCCACAGAACCGGTAGTAAAAAATTTTAGAACCCATCCCTGACACACACAAACACACCTTAAAGGAATTCCAAACAGCCAAAAAATTTACAGCCCATTTATAACAAAAAATTTAAAAACTTGTGAATACTTTAATGAAGTTATATTTAAATATAATCTAGAAAAAAATAAGAGATCCACATGGAAATGCAATACATTCATAAATAATCAATGAAAAAAAAAACCCTTCTGGATTGCTTATTTCTTGTTCTCTTACAAATGTAGAGTAATTGTGAATCAGAACTACTATATAGTTATTCAATTTTAAATTTCCACTTATGTAGACTAGATCAACTGATTTGATGGATAAAATACTGTTCCTTTGAGGAAGGACATGCTTTTCATGTATAAGAAGGGAAGTTCAAAAGTAATGTTCCAAAGTATTACTTCTCAGGCAGAGTAGTGGAAGCTTGGAATCAACTTCCAGCGGAGGCAATGGGTCAATCATTTGTAACTAAGTTTAAGCATGTTTTGGATAAACACATGCCCCATCACCTGGCAAAAAAATAAAAAATTCAAAGGGCAGACTTGAAGGACCATTAGTTATTTTTCTGGCACCAGTTTTCTGTGCTTTTCTGTCTCAATTTTGTAAGTGTCTGCCTCTTCTTGGAGGTATATTTACAATATTTGCCTTTCACATAACTAATAGAGAAGCCATATTAGGCTGAAACTAAAAATGGAAAGAAAAAAGTAAATATATACACACACATTCACTTATATTTCAAAAAACTAAAATAAAGATGAAATAAATTGTTTTTGGGAAGCGGACATGAAATTTTTAAAAGCTAAAACAAAAATCTCCTTCCACTGAATTTACAGTTAAAATTTCAATGAAAAGACATTCTTCCAGCTGCCAGTAGAAGGCACTATGATCAAGGGGTATTGATTGTTTTTAAAAAAAAAATAAATTCACAACTTTTAAATGAAAGCCAGTGTGCTGGCTAGGGAATTTGCTAAAGTTGAGAAGCACTGCAGTTAACTTTAGAGATGTAGCCTGAAAAAATAAAAAGTCAACTATTGGCACTGCATCTCAAAGATACACAGATCGTCAATTCTTCTTATGTATCTTTCTTTGCAGGAATACATCCCCCAAATTATCGAGATTGTGACAAGCAACTGGGACAACAAGATGCAACTTGCTGGTTTGCAGCTGCTGAATGGGTTGCACTTACCAGATTACACACACACATTATTGACAACGCGGCTTACAAACTTTATGGACATTCTGCTCACAGCAAACACCCCGACCAAGGTACACAACACACAGGCACTTTCTTCTCTTTCAATAAGCCCAGGAGTTTGAGACTGGCTAAACTTAGAGCAGAGCAAAAATACAGCTTAATGTCCATAAAGAGATCTAATAATATTCAGCATCTTTCCTCTAAATGCATCATTAATTGCAGTCATTCAGATTCTGATTTATTCTAGTTCTCTGACTCAGTTCTGAATCTGGTTTTTGAACCACCATCCTGCCTTATAAGCCACATTATGTGGGTCATTAAGTATATTCAGTCCACACTAAATAACATTTCCCCCCTGATCTTTTAAAAATTATTAGTATTCTTTGTTTACCTTGAGATATCCTATGCTTTGCTGTTGGCTTGCTCCTATTCATTAATGTTGGCCTCTTGACTGAATGAAAATGATCATATTAGAAATAGAACAAAAAAGTTGGGCCCAGAATAAAATGTTGATCAGTCTTTATTCAGGCTTTTGCAGAGCACACTATTCTGTGCCCCAATTGCTGTTAGCTGCTCATGAGCACTAATTATACTTAGCCACCATTGGAGTATGCTTTTGTAGGCGTAGGTGTATATCTGTGTGTATTTTAATTTCTGCAAAAATAAGAATCCTGAAGCCTGCTAAGATCTCTCTGTGTTGGGTAAGTGGTGTCAGTTTGGTTTCATTGACAACCTCAACATCAGAAATGCAGAGAATAATTATTAGAACTCATGCTGCCTCTCACTTCACTTATCAAACCAGCTTTGAGTAACTGCTGCCAAGACTGGAAAGCTTTATATGGAATCCTCAACCAGTTTGATTCATGACTACATTTTGCAACTGGTAATCTGTCATAGACGCTCTGGAGGCCTGTCTAATCAGCTTCTATGGATAGAAGTGCTCTTCTCCTCATGCCTTTTCTCTCTAATACAGACAGGCAGGAGAAGAAGAGTAAAAACTGAAAGGGGAAAAAGCTGTTTTTCAGCAGAATAGATTTCTCCTTCTGCTGTGTTTGATATTTTTTTATCTGAGTGGTCTTGGACTATAAATAAACTTACAACTTTAATTTCCCCTTCTCCCACATGCAAATGAATAGAGGATGTCAATCAATTTACTGGTATAGGGAAGAGCTGATGCACTGAGCATTGCAGATTGGCTTTTCAAGAACTCAGTGCTCCTGGATGCCAGACTATTTTCCCTCAAGCCATCACTAAAAGGATATGAAGTCCATACTCTTTACTGTTATTTTGACTTATAATAGTTGGATGACTCTAGATTGATCCAATAAAGCCCTTGTGGGGAAATGACCAGGAACAGCAACAACAGCAACAAAAATTGCCAGCAGTGCTTCTTTATTTGCTAGAGAGCTTTGGTTGTAAAGGAAGATAGAATGGTCTTGTTTCTACACGGCAGTTTCTAAAATGGATCTTATCACCTATTTGATCAGATACAAGTCCTCAAATTTCTTGGTACACTCATTGAAAAGGAAGACTTGCTATATGACATCCTGAATTGTCAGGTAAGAAGTTTGTGTTGGGATGGGAGGAAGCAGTAGGACATAGCGGGAATTGCCGGGCTCACCAGAGAGGTTTGGCGGTTGGGTTTCATGTCTTCATAATCTTTTATTTATTTAGAATATGGCATTGTTACATTAGCCAGGAAACTACAATATTAATGCAGAGTAGTAGTTTGGTTGCCTGTTTATTAGCTCTATTAGGTACACCCTTGTGTGCTTCCCAAGGTGCACCAAAGCAGGGCAAGCTAGCTTTGCACCAGAGAGAAAGAGAGGTGGCTCTTCCTGCAGCAGCATCCAGGACCCCTGTCCTCTACCAGAGCCACCTCGTAAATAGGCATTGCTACGGGGAAGGTTCAGAGCCAGCAGGAATCTGACTGCCTGCATGAAGCATCAGCTTATCTCCCACTGAAGTGGCACCTATATATGTACCCACATAGAACATGCTTTCAAACTGCAAGGTGGGCAGAAGCTGAAGCAAGTAATGGGAATTTACCTTGCCATGCAGTGCTAGGACTCTAACTCCTGGAGCAGAGACCATCCCCAGCATCATTGAGCCACTGAGCCACAGCATCTCTAGCTGCTTCTTAGGATCTGAGTACATAGCAGCAACTTATGGAAGCTTGACTTCCTAAGTTCTAGAAATCTATGAAATAGAGTTTAAAGCCCTGTTTTATGGCTGAAATCAGTCAGAAAGCCTTCTAATCTGTGGCAAATCAAAATAGTTGCCAAATAAAAGTCGGATCAAAAGCAGAAGAAATAAGAATGTCCATTTGTCACACTATATAGTTAAGCACTGATAATCTGTTTTCCTAGTCTCTTGAGCCTGGTCAGTGGTATCCTTGTGGGTGTGGTAATTCCTAGGAATACTTCTAGAATCAAGCTTGCATAACTCATAGTTTCCACTTTTCCCTATTTTGGGGTGTGTGATGGATTGGGCATCAGGTTCAAGGCTTGTATCAGTTGCTTTAGCCCAGTTTTATTGCATTTGGTCAGTCATAAACACCATTGGTTAAAATCACAAGCAACTGACTCAGAGACTGCAGTTAATAAGATTTTAATGAGATTTTAGGGAGCAGATTCAAACACCAATATAAAGCTATGTTTTTAGAGACCTAGATATTGCTTATGGAGAACTTCCAGATCCTGCAGAATCTATCTCAGCTGTTCCTAAAATTGGAATCTGACTGTCGACATTCTCTGGGTTCTAATGCAGGATGATATGGCATTGTCGAGCACTTAGCTGTCATATTCTTGGCACTGGGCTTGATCCAGCCTTGTCCCTGTTATTCATCATGAATATGCAAGCTCCTTCTAGCCCCGATCCTCAACTTTCTCTGAGATAATGTAGATGAATACAGAGATAACCTTGACAAAGCAGCAAAGAGTTGTTAGGAGAGACATTAAGAGAAAGTAACTGACAACTCAGTTCTAGGAAAGGAAAAAGCGTGAGGGGGAAATTCAAAACAATGCTATGTTGATTATGTTTGGTATAAGATGGGCAGAAGAAAGCTCTGGCAGGCTTTTGAGTTAATGTTATTAAACCCTACAATAGTACAGTTGTATTCTTGAAATCCTTGTCATGTAGTATCCTGATCTGGCCTACATCAAAGGATGGAGTGGTATGCATGATGACACTTAACAGTGGAGAAGCTGCCCATCCACTTCTCTTGGATAACAGGCTGATCTAGTGTGCAGAGAACTTGGTCACAGTCTTCTTCCATTTAATGACATTCAGGGCACTTTTAATTAAATTATGGTGTTGAAGTTATATATAGTCACAATTTATACACGCTGGTATCTTATTTTCCCTCCCCTTTTTTTGTGATAACATGTGGTGTCTAGTTTGAGAATGGGGGAGCCAGGGTTAGTATTACCTTTCATCCCTTGAGCTGATGAGGAGAGAGGAAAAAATGAGGAGGAAGGCTCTGAACTGAAGTATTGTGAATGAAGTGTTTTTCATCTCTTCTTCCAAGGTGCCTGCTGACTTCCTGAACCTCTTCCAGACATCTCAACCTGGGAATCTGCTTTATGAGATGTTAGTATTTGTGGAACGACTTAGTGAAGGGCGCCAGTCTCCGCAGTACCAGTCAATGCACTGGGACTATAACAAAAACTCCCTCCATGAAATCATCTTTGGTGACAATTCCCGCCTTTCTGAGCGCTTGCTGGCTCTTATTGTCCATCCTGAAGAAGATGTGCAGACTCAGGCTTGCAAAGTGATCCTCAGCCTGAAGATTAACAAGGAAGAAAGCAGGATCAGTAGTGGACATATTCTCGGGTCTGAGCTTAATGTTTACCCTCTTGAATCCACCAGAGAAAGCCAGATTGCCAATGCCTCCCTTATTAGCCAGCCTTTAATCTCAACTACTGAGCCTTCATCTGATGCTCCTCACAGTGAAAGTGGTGTCAGCTTTCACCCTCTCTCGGGCACCAATGAGACTAGTCGTGGCAGCTTTCACCCTCCCCTGGGCACCAATGAAACTAGTCGTGGAAGCTTTCACCCTCCCCCGGGCACCAATGAGACTAGTGTTGCCAGCTTTCACTCTCTCTCGGACACCAATGAAATTAGTCGTAGCAGCTTTCACCCTCTCCTGAGCACCAATGAGACTAGTCGTGGAAGCTTTCACCCTTCCCCGGGCACCAATGAGACTAGTGTTGCCAGCTTTCACTCTCTCCCGGACACAAATGAGATTAGTCATGGCAGCTTTCACCCTCTCCTGGACACCAATGAGACTAGTCGTGGCAGCTTTCATCCTTCCCCAGGCACCAATGAGACTAGTGTTGCCAGCTTTCACTCTCTCCCAGACACCAATGAGATTAGTAGAGGCAGCTTTCACCCTCCCCCAGGCACCAATGAGACTAGTGTTGGCAGCTTTCACCCTCTCCCGGGCACCAATGAGACTGGCCAAAGCTTTCATCCCCTTGAGAGAGCTGATCATAGTTTCCACCCACTTCCGAATGCCACTGTGGAGAGCAGTGGTGAGCATGTCCTGGAGGAACCCATGGATACTTTTCACTCTCCCCCAGTTGCTGGGTCAGAAGAAAGTGACAACAGCATTTGAAGGGGGCAGTTGTACAGAGGAAAAAAGAGACTAATAAAATGGGTTGGCAAACAGAGGAGAATGCCTTTCTGTTTCTCTGCAAAAAGAAGAAAAATACAAAAGAGGCTGATATTCCTGTCTCTCCCAAATCAGCCCTTGTCTGAACAGTTTAAAAAATCAGTCCCTTTTCTGTCACTGAGATGGTGAGTACTGACAGATGCAAGCAACTTAAACCACTCATAAATAGTCTCAAACAGAAACTTTATTTTTAGTCACCTACATATGTTACAAGAAACTCACTAGACTGACTGCATTTCCTTGAGAACAGACAAATGAGGCATTAGGGATTCTGGGGCAGGTCAGGCCTATGCTGCTTTCTGCAATGCAAAGACTCTGAATTTATACCCTTCTTAACATTTCCCTCCATTCTAGCTGGAGATTCCACCACAAATAATAACCACATCCTTTCTATCATGTATTGGAGCATTGTAAACAGCCCTTCAGTGATTTCCCTCCAAAACTACATTCATATATTACACCTTGCTAAAATTTGGTTGGCTTAGCATATGGTAGCAAAGTTAATTGAGCAAATGCCCTCCCCTTTCAAACTGTTTAAAATTGCTTAAGAGTTGGAAACAGGAAAAAACCCCAACTGAAGAAGATCTAATAGATAAAATCTTAGAATGCGCTAAAATGGACAGATTAACAAAAGAAATTAAAGAAAAAGAAGAGACAGACTACTACAGAATATGGAACAAATGGTATAACTGGCTTAACACCATCAATAAAGAAAAATAAATGCAAGATGTATATAAATAATTTTTTATAGGTATATAATATGAATGGAGAAACGTAAAACAGTAAAGATATAATCAAAATATATAGATCTTTATAGGGGGAAAGACGAGGGGAAAAAAAGAAGAGAAGAAAAGGAAGGGGGAAAAAAGTATTAGACTAAGAAAAAGGGGAAGAAATATAAAGTATCAGATGGAAAACCACTATGAAACAATGCTTAAAAAGGATAAGCTATTTATGTATTTATATGTTGTATGTTGTGTAAATGTCTAATTTGTGTTTTAATAAAATTTATAAATTTTTAATTTAAAAAAATTGCTTAAAAGTTAAACTATTGGCATCCTTTTGGAATACACACACACACAATGTTATCCAACTCACACAAACCTTTCTTTCAAAAAAAAATATGACTACATTTCCCACGTCTTCTCTCATATGTATTTTCACAGCCTAATCTAGTAATTCAGTTGCTGCCGAACCTGTTTACAAAGCCGTAAATTTTCACCAGGGATGCAAGGAGTCAGGCAGTACTTGTGTCTGAATCAGTCCAAGAGATAAAACTCCACAAGTCACATTCCCAAAGATAATTGGTTCCAGCTGTAAATGTTCTCAGGAATTCAGACAAAACAAACAACACATTGCTTCAGTGAATGACCTTCCATCTGAGTGGACTTTGACAACCAGGGTTCCTTTATTCTCTAGCCAGGGACGGTTGAAGCTGATTTTCCCTGATATATGCTTTCAGCCTTCCAAAGCTTCAGCCTTCCTTGGATGCCCTTCCCTACAAGCAGCCACTTCTTCACCTTTTTTCCCCCCACTACTCCCATGGATGTCTAGAGGAGAGATAATGATGAAGCTGGCATATGATATAATCATGCACATGCTGTGACTTACATACTTGTATCATATGATGTGTACAGTATGATAATGCCATTCTGCCTGTGTCATCATTTGGGATTATTATGATGCGCTGTGGATGTCATCAACTGCTACCAACATTCCCGAAACTAGGAGGACTTGCTTCTACTCCAGCTCAAAATTCTCCAGAACAGACTAAGGTGTAGTAGGGCTTCTACCTGTTCTTTCTCTACTGTTTGGTTTCTGAGTTAAGGGATTTGTAGGCTTGCTTGTCTTCTGATCTGGAGCTGATCTTTGTGTCCTTCTGAATAACTTGCTTCTGTTTCACAAATCCCCAGACGACTCACCCAATAGAAGAGCTGTGTACCTTTAGGTTGTAGAGAGCTTCCTATTCAATCATGATTCAGGGGAAAGCATGTCTATTTTAAGATGCTACACGCAGGTGATACATTCATGCGTCATATTGCATGCTTCAATTCATTTTTTGGAAGTCAATTCCACAATTGCTGCACAGCCACCTTCCTCTCTTGGCATTCTTTCTCTTCCCTCTGACTGGGCTGCCTCTTAAGTTCCTTGCTTGACTTTTGCTCAGTGCATAGTATAAATTCAGACACTGTGGTTTGAAAAATATGATTTAGATCTCTGCTTTATGTGTTAACCAAGTCATTGTAGCCTATTTGACAACTACGATTTAGCGTGGTATTTCAACCGAGCTACTGTTTATCTATATAATATAACTCTTTTTAATTAAGTTACTTCTAAGCACCACTTACTGTTCTCTTTAATGGTTAATTGGGATAATGTAAAAGCCAAAATTAAGCAGTCCAAAATGACTCCTAGGGTGTTTCATTCTGGCTTTTACGTCATCACAATTAAACATTACCCAGAGCGGCAGGTAATTTAAAATGAAATTGTTGCCAGAAATAGTACAATGTGTTAGAGACATGTGTAACAAATCATGAAAAATGACAAAACTGTTGATTGCATATTTTTATTAACTCTCATCCAGAAGTCATTTCCAAAAGACAGAACTTCTCAGAATGGCAGCTTTCAAATGATTCAGACTAGGACATGTTGCAGTAGGTAGAGAGGGAGAGAGGCAGGTAGGCAGGCAGGCAGATAGGCGCATAGAGTTATCAAAAATCAGGCCCCGTCAGTATTGTATTATATACATTTTATTAACTGTCCAAATGGGTTGCCAATTTCTTCTAAACACTTCCTTACTTTTTTGATGCACAACCTTTGAATATTCTTAAATCTAGTAACATTTTTCCTGGGGGAAAAAAAACCCTGGCTGGAAGACAAATTAGAGCAGTAGCAAAGCAGAGAGAAGCATGATCAAACAGCTAAAACAATGAAATGTAAAGGCATGAAACATTATAAAGAGTAAAATGATAGGCTTGGTCAAAGGGACAATTTGCGGTAAACAGTTGCTGGTCCATATTATTATTTTCATTTTTCGTTATGTATTTTTAAAAGAATATAGGAAAGAGATAATACCAATATAAACAGTAAAATACCAGTAGGACGGACAGCAAATACTGGTTTGTGATAATCATTTAATTTAGTCCTGCATGTTTGACATGGCAGTGTCTTGGAGAACCTGTCTGGTCTTGGAAGCTAAACACAGTTGCTACTCTTGTAGATCATATTAAGACTGCCAATTAGACTGGGTAGTTGGAAAAAAATAGCCCAAAGAAGGCAATAGGAACCCTATTCATATTGCTACAAAGAAACTTATATAGAGCTGTCAATGAAATGACCAAGAGGCCGGTTTGGTTGGAAGAGATTTTACTGATACTTTTGAACTTTGCTTTACTGATACTTTTGAACTTTGTCAGTTATGATGTTTCTTGTGTGATCTGTAATTTCATGCGAGTTTCTTCCTAGGAGTAACAGGTTTTTACATACATTTTGAAGATGTGCCAGAATCTTCACACCTATTGATGCAAATACTTTGTCAGGATGTTGTTTCAGCTTCCCAGTCTAGGCTACAGCCATGGCATTTTGACCTAATGATTTGTCCTCCAATCACTGGTTGCTCCATCCTGTATTTGGTTCCAAGTCTAAGTAAGGTGAGCCGGATATTACTACTTGCTGATATCATACCAAAAATATATGGCAAGGCCTTATTTTCAGTAGAGTGGATCAGAAAAATGTTTGAATCTAACTGAAATCTATATGAACAAAGGGCATGCTTATTGGAGCAGTACGTAAAAGCATAGGAATTTGTTTTGCAAGGAAAGTAATAAAAACTATGTGGCTACTTAAAGAATCCAGGGTAAATCTAGTCACCATGCTTCTTTCTTTCTTCTTTTTCATTGCTGATTTTATTTGATGGGTCCTTGCAAATGCCAAAGTCAGAATTGACAATACTTCCCACAATGGTCCGGTCAGCATCACAGATTAAGCCTCTCTCACAAGGGCACTTGTAGTAAACTCCATATAGACTCTTCAGGAAACAGAAAGATACAGATTATTATTCCCTGGCTTATAGGACCTATTCAGGCAATGAATATAAGTTTTTCCATCATTCATAACAATTGCTCCCTAGTCTTGGATACATTTCCTAAGATGCAGAAAACAGAGATATTAGTCTGGGATATAGACCAACATTAAGCTATGAATCCCCTGACATATGTTCATCCATACAAATGTTTCTCACTTTTAAACTATTCATTTTCCTACAATAATGGCGCCAATGGCTTAATTTATTATTTTATTTCATAGTGTTTGTTTTGCGCAAGTCATATCACGGTTACTTTAAAATTGTCTTCTGTGCTATTAGCTGAACACTTAATTGCCGTCATGCTGAACAGAATATGTCTCTCTTATTCTCTCATGATGGGCATATACTTTTTTTTTTTTTAAAAATGACACTCACCTTTAGGGAACATTCTTGGTTTTCAGCTGCCTTGTCTGCACAGCGAGCGAGACCTAATCCTTTGGTTCGGTGACAGCAGCAGCTTTTGCACTGTAAGCTATTAAGACACAGCTCCCCATTGTGCTAGTGGAAAACAAATGTGAAACCAGGAGGTAAATGTGTGAAAGAAGATGGTTAATTCAGCAATTTGTCCATTCTTTTCATTTTTCTACACCTGCCCTTTTGTGAAAGATCTTTCTCCATAAAAATATGTTAGAGCACTGAGTAATAACCAGGCCTACATCAGCTGTATAATCCTTTCACAGGAATTTTGATGGAATGTCATGTGTTGACATTGATTTATGATTATGTTCTGATTTACATAGTACTTTAGATTGATTACATGTGTGATTAGGTGCAGCATATTATTCAATTATCGATTGAATAATAATGCTGCAGGTTTTTTAAATAAAAGAATAGGACCAGAACAAATTATTCCTAGCCTTATACATGTCCAAACCTAAAAGAAGATATTTCTGGAAGGATTCAAATAAGAATATCTCACATTCACTTACTAAGTTAATAAATAGTCCTCTTGGATAAATAGAAGACTCTGCCAAGGCAAGTGTCAGCAGTAACAAAATCCAAAGTCTGTCCATTGTTTCCGGGCAGCCAATGAGTTAATTGAAGGCTCTGGGGATGAGAGTCCAGACCAACCGGGAAGTTGCAGTTAATAAAACCCTTTGTCAAAGTCACATGAATCCTTCCTTCCAATGAATGTATCTCATGGAAACATGTGATAGTGATAGCAAACTTGATTTGGAAAGAAACACAAGACTAAATAGAATAGAATAGAATTTTTATTGGCCAAGTGTGATTAAACACACAAGGAATTTGCCTTGGTGCATATGCTCTCAGTGTACATAAAATAAAAGATACGTCCATCAAGAATCATAAGGTACAACACCCAATGATAGCCATAGGGTACTGTGAGATTTAAAAAAAACAGCAAACCTCATAAAAAGTGAAACAGTGACCATGAACAAGGAAAAAGCAGATTTATTGTAAGGATATATGTATCCCATAAACTTTTGCAAAAGGGTTCTCCCATGAAAGAGACTGAACGTCATATCACTCCGGTTTCATGGTTTAAATATAGTTTCAGACAATCAGCAAAACAATTAGAACTCTTCCACCAGATATTGTTTTCAGTTGTTATATAATGTTTTGGCTTTCTTCACATGTTCTGCCCTGGAGTTCCCTTCCAAAATTGCCCTCTAAAAATACCCTCTAAATATGTATTCATAATTGTTTGTTATTGTTCTTATTAATTGGACACTTAGTCTCTTTCTCCTTTTTCAATGGAGCTTTGGTACAACTTCGAATGTACCAAAATACCTGTTTCCTCAAAACAGGCATCATACACATGTCCCTTTTTTACATATCTTACTCAGCTTAATAGCTGAGGGTTAGCTCAGGTTATGTAAAGGGTAAATATGGAGTCACTTAGGCTATATTCTTTACAGGAATAATTCTTTTTCTCTCAGATACAAATAAGTAATCAGGAAACAATATCAATATAAATCATAAGGATATCAGCAACAAGGTTACAGTCATACAGTCATAAATGGGAGGAGATGGGAAAATTAATAGTAGTGCAGACTTAGTAAATAGTTTGACAGTGTTGAGGGAATTATTTGTTTAGCAAAGTGATAGCATTCGGGAAAAAACTGTTCTTGTGTCTAGTTGTTCTTGTGTGCAGTGCTCTATAGCGTCATTTTGAGGGTAGGAGTTGAAACAGTTTATGTCAAAGATGTGAGGAGTCTGTAAAAATTTTCACAGCCTTCTTTTTGACTCGTGCAGTATGCAGGTCCTCAATGGAAGGCAGGTTGGTAACAATTGTTTTTTCTGCAGTTCTAATTATCCTCTGAAGTCTGTGTCTGTCTTGTTGGGTTGCAGAACCAAACCATACAGTTATAGAGGTGCAGATGACAGACTCAATAATTCCTCTGTAGAACTGGATCAACAGGTCCTTGGGCAGTTTGAACTTTCTGAGTTGGCGCAGAGAGAATATTCTTTTGAAAAATAGTAAAATAAATATAAATAGTAAAATAAATTCAATAGTAAAAAAGCAAGCAAAATATAAGAGCTGCAGTCTACAAACCTTGGGATACTAAGTTAAGAATAGGTCTTTTTTGATTTTGAAACCTGCAGAGATCAGGACCCTCAATATCAGCAAGGCAATCATCACACCGATAGGTTCATACATTCTGGAAGCCCTTTTTGTGATCTGTTTGGATTTGGGTCAGAATATTCTAAGAGGTCAGACAGTTGTTGGAAACCAGGATTCAAAGTTTAGTGTTACATGTTAATCTAACAACTTGATATGTTCAACAAACCATGATGTATGATGTGCAATTCGTGCCTTTCCTGAATTTTTCATCTCCGCCCAGCTTGTCACTTTCTGTGAAACTCAAAAAAAAACAAACTTTGCTCAATCTTTTTTTAGGATCTGTCTGAATGTGTTTGTGAACCCAGGCACTGGAATGGAAAATCATGGTTTCTGGCTTTGTGTAATGTTGTCTGGCTTTTGCCTTGTTGATTTAGTGTGATGTATGGTCTAGGTCAGTTCATTAATAATGTTTTGATCCTTTCATCAATAGCTTTGATGAACTGATATACTTTATTTTGATGAAGCAAAATTAATAAGAGCAAATATAAACCTCTTTCCTTAGCTTTCTAGTTGGCTTATTTAAAAAAGGAACAGAGAATCCTAAAATCCCCTCCCCACATCCTTTATGTTAGAATACTTTCATATAGCATAACTTTCCCCAGTCTAGAGCCATCTAGACCAATTGAACACCTGTATAGATTGGCAGCATAACTATGCTGGCTGAGAGCGATAAGAATTTTTCCAGTCTAAAATTAGGGACTGTATCAAACAAAGCTGATACAGAAGAGTTTAGCAGAGTTTAGTGGAAAAATCCTGCTATAACAACATGTGTGAAAGACATCTTATTTCTCAAAGGTGTATGGAACAAGAAGCTACCTGGAACCAACAACAGATGTGGCCTATTGGAACTTTCTCAGGATCCAAATGTTTGTTATGCAATCCTGGACTAATCAGCCAGTAAAATACATGTTGATAATGCCTAGCAGAATTCTCAATCTAGATATGTAACATTGCCTACTCTAACCTGATCCTGACTGAGAACTATGGGAGTTACGTATGTCAGGAAATAAGTAGTATTTACAGAGAAAAACCAAACACTCTGGTAAGGTCTATGCTGGTTTTAGTTTAACAATGTGTATGACATTTCTTTGCAAGGATTTGGGAACATATGGACAGACTTGTATGATTCCTGACTTGTATGAATACCGGTATGATTTACCGGTATTCATTAATCAGTAAATATTTTTCATGTAATTAATTAGGAATTATGAATATATAAACCAGATTATATCATAAATAGGCACACATTTCTTTTCAAAAAGATTCATTACACTGCAATAGCTTAAAGTATTTTATACTGACAACAGATAAGAATTATTTTTCACCATTTGAGATCATGAGGAAGTCATGCCAACTCATCAGCTTAGCCAGAATTTATGGCAAAAGGTTTTTCCAAGAGTGTCTGAATATTCCTCATGCTTTTATCTACATGTAATGCTTTTGTCACATTTTCCATTTTTAGCCAATTGTTCCAATACATTTGGTGAATATCCACCATGAGGTGGTTGTCCTTTTATGTCTTCAATCAGCCAAGCAAGTTCTGTACATTCCCTTTCAATGGGCTTCCAGTAATGATGGAGAGGAACATTTAACTTCTCAGAAATGACCAGAGGTCCTGCAGCAACAAGAGGCCATCTTAGAAAATACCATCTTAGAAAATCTAATATATACTAATATATGTATGTATGAATCAGCATTATAATTATTTTTTATTTTGTGGGGTTTTTTAGCTTTTAAAATGATTGTATGTATTCCTCCCTTCTTATGCTGATCTATGACCATAATAATATTTAATTGATTTGTCAGCTTCCTGGTATTTTGGGAGCATAATTCATCACATTGGTAGGGGATCTGATTAAGATAGAATAATACAGAGTTAATATATTATAGAAATGTTAACTTTGTGAATGTTCATACATTACACTAACCATGATTTTCATGCCTATTATTTGTTGAATACAACACCATTTGCAAGGTTGCATAATATTCTAAGTCATAAAATTTATTGGACTGACTGTACTGTTTGGAAATGTTTATAGTCAAAACTACACAAATCATATAATAGCTTAGTGAGATTTATGAATCCAGCCTTAAAGCCAATATCTGGAACAACCAGCTCATCCTTGATGTTGTACAAATTGGCACCTTGCTCTCTTTTGCAGGATGAGCATAACGTGCTTTTATGTTAACAAGATTTATACATCCTGTCCAGGAACATACTATTTTCCAAGGTATAATTGTTAATACTTAATTCGAAATGGGGATGGTGGATTAATCTCTATTTATCCTAGTCAAGGGAATTGGTGCCTGTCCTCTGATGTCTGCCCCCAATTAATGGGAAACAGTGTCTACCCTTCGGTTCATCAGTCTTGGGCTTCCTGGCTTTCTCTGCCAATCGCTGTCTGTGGTGCTGAAACAGAGCTCACAAATAAAGCTGCAGAAATTCCTCTTCTCTGCTGTATGGAAGCAGGAGGGATATTTCCTTTACACAGGGAGGGAACGCCAATTTCTTGGAAAGCAGCAGATATGTAGGATGCTGGGAGAGGAGGAAAAGGAGGAGGAGGAGCAGCAGCAGCAGCAGCAACTAAGGCTAAGCACTCTTCAGGCTCCAGCACCTCCCACCGAGCTGTTCAGTATGGAAACAAATAGCCCTTCTTGCAAATGGTCATCTGAGCATCTGTGGCTGGGGCAAAGAGTCACGGGAAAGGCAAGAGCTGCTTCACAGAATCCTGATCTATCAGTGAGGCGGAAAGCCAACCGTGCATCCCCTCTTTCTTGGATTCAGCTTCCCTATGTGCTGCTCCTCATTAAAGTTCCTGGAGTGAGAAGACAATCCTTTTTCTGTTTGACCCTGAACTTCAAGACATGTCTTACAAGACATAGCCATCTCTCCGTGGAGCCATGGCAAAGATGCTGCCAGCACAGGAAGCGGCAAAGATCTATCATACCAACTACGTGAGGAATGCTCGAGCCATGGGAGTGCTGTGGGCACTGTTCACCCTCTGCTTTGCTGTGATCATGGTGGTAACTTTCATCCAGCCCTATTGGATTGGGGACAGCATTGACACTCCACAAGCTGGTTATTTTGGCCTCTACTCCTATTGTATTGGAAATGCCCTGACCGGTGAACTCATTTGCAAGGGCAGCCCGCTGGACTTTGGCACCATCCCCTCAAGTGCTTTCAAAACAGCTATGTTTTTTGTTGGCATTTCTACCTTTCTTATAATTGGCTGCATCCTCTGCTTTAGCCTCTTCTTCTTCTGCAATGCAGCCACTGTCTACAAAGTGTGTGCTTGGATGCAACTGGCAGCATGTGAGTTGGACATAGAGAACCCAGAGGATAGATTAAGACATCCATTAAACATAGCTTCAATGTGCTAAGGGATTCCTGCTCAAGTATATTATGCTTGGGAATATCATAACCTCTTTGTCTTATCTCCCAAATTTGCAGTGCAAGGGGCATCTATTTAAAATGAATATATAAATCTTCCATTTGGATTGAAGTTCCATTGGCATCACTCCTAATAAGGAGAAAGCAAAATGGATTTGTGGTACTGCAAAGTAAATATTAGTTCCTTGATGATGCAAATCTTTTCAATGTGTGAATATAAATCTGCTATTTGGATTCAAGTTCCATTGGCAGCCTTTTCCTGAATGTGCTAACTGTCACTGAAACCAACATATTCCATTTCTTTAGTTCCCATGTCAGCCAGTAATGTGTATATTTTAGTGAGATGACCTGTCCTTGAAGTATATTGTAGTCTGTTAAGTGATATGCAATGACACTTAATTCTATAATCTATTTGAAGGACAAACAATTGATGTACTTTTTCTGATCGCTTGGTTTTTTTATAAAATGAAGTTATGTTTAATGGTGTTTTTTTTCTTAATTTGCTTTCTTTGTGGCTGCCATAATCACTGTCTCTGGTGAAGGTGTAGATGTAATCATGAAGTGACGATATAGAAGGGGTATTAATTTAAAATATCACTAAAACAAAGCAGGAATGAGCAAGGAGAACACAGGAGGAATCTTGCTGAATATGATCAAGGCTCCATCTTCAGGGCTTTTGACAGGCAGATTTAGCAGTTAGCATTGCCTAGAGAGGAGATGTGTGTTTTTAGAAAACTGCTTCTTTCTGATGAAAAGGAGATGTTTTATACAGGATATTAGCAGCTAGAAATTTCCGCAGCCAAAGGGAAAATGAGCTTCTGTTTGTATTTCCTTTTATGTATGAGAGAAGTCAGAAAACCATCAACATAGTTGCAGCCTGAAGAAGAAAAACAGGGTCAAATCATGATTCATAAGAGAAAACGGGCAATACAATAGTCATTACCAACTGAAACCTTTCAGATATGTTAAGCTATACTTCCTATAATTCTGTGCCAGTGTGGCCATGGGAAGGTTATGATGAAAGTAAGGTATATTACTGCAATATTTAATAGCAAAAGGGTACAGGTTTTACTAATTCAAAATAAATAGTGGGTTGGAGTCAATCATAGCCATAATTATAATAGGTTGACCAAAAATATTTGGACTTAAGATCCAGTTTTAATCGGGATACTTTATATATAAAATTATGTATAGTATTCCCATATTTGTCAGCAATGTTATAGAGAAAAAAATAATATTTAAGGACACCTGAGCCTAGCAAGCATTGCAAGTCAGAACACACACACAGCATGCATACAAGATCATAGAGGCAAAATTAAATAATGCTGTTTGGGAAATAGTACCCCGTTTCCCCCAAAATAAGACATCCCCTGATAATAAGCCCAATTGGGCTTTTGAGCGCATGGCAATAAGCCCAAGCACTTATTTCAGGGTTCCAAAAAATAGAAGACAGAGTCTTATTTTCAGGGAAACACAGTATGTAGACAGAAACTCAAAATGAAATACATCCTGCCTTCTATTTGTTCATTTATAAGTTTTTGCTATTAGTGGCAAAGTTCTTTTTTTAAAAAAAATTATTTGCTTCTTCCACCTCATTCCAAGAGAAATAAATGAGTTGCTTTATTTAATGGTATGCAAAACACAAGCATTCTTTGCTTGATGAAATGCACTTTGGCTTTCCATCTTCTAAAAATTACCACAAATTCAAATTAGGGCCAGGATTAGGTAATGACTTTCTATTCCGCCTAGAATATCCTGCTTAAATATCCTTAAGCTAATTAAGCCCTGCCTGTAATGGGGATGCCAAAGATGAGCACAATTCTCTGCAGTTTTTCCATAGTGAGAGAGACCTGCAAAAGGCCATCTGATCTGAAAGCAAGAAGATGCTGAAAGCCAGTAACGATATTTGAAACCTTTTTCAAATATTCATGCCAGTGAACAAAACCTGGTTACATGATCTGCAGAGGCTTCTTCAGCAAATAGAAATGCATTGCGTGAAAGAGAGGCTAAAGTAAGTCTGTAAGCGCAGCAACAGGTTTAGCAGTAGCATTTTGAATAAACTGTAAGGACAGGCACAGGCATTAAAGAAAGCTGTAATTCTTCCTGGCCTCAAACATAAATAACTTAAGAGGCTTGAAAAGGCTTCTGATTAACCCACATTGGCTGAAGAGCACAATGCTGGAGGATTGTAAAGATCCTAAGTGACAGGGGAGTATAAAAGCTTTTCTTAAAAAAATAAATCAGTAAATTGCTATGGCAACTTTGTGACATGTTTCTATCCAAGTAACACACTCTCATTCGGCTGAAAATTTACCTTCCTCACAATAATAACAATAATAATAATGTGTTATACTGACTGTAGAATCCGGTACCTTGGAAATCTCAACATACTTCCATAAAAATTCCAGCCTGTTTAAATTTACATCTTAAAGTACTGTACAGGTGGTCCTCATTAATGACCATAACTGAGCCAGGCAATTCTATCACTAAACAATGTATTTGTTACGCAAACCATCATGTGACTGCAACTTGCAATTTTAATTGTCCACTTCTGCATTGACTCTGCGTGTCAGAAGCTGGCTGTAAAGTGTGCAAATGGCAATCACGTAACCCAGGGTGCTGCTCCAGTTGTAAGTGGGAGGACCCATCCTAAAGTTACTTTTTTTTCTGCACAGTTGTAACTTCAAATGGTTGCTAAACAGGGCAGTTCTTAAGTGAGGACTGTCTTGTCATAGATTAAAACTCAGGATGCAAAGAAAGGGAATGAGTAGATATTTTAAAATCTTTTCTTCTTAATGTAGGGCAGACTCTTCTTTCAATGCCATAGCAAATAACTAGCCTTTTAGTAAAGGAAAGGCTCGACTAATGCTTCTCTGGACAACAAAAGTAAAAATAGTTTCACAGCTCTTGAACTCTTGCAGGAATATCACGTAATCATAAACTAAGTGGTAAGAAAAGCTATTTTTTCAATGTCCTGTGCTTGTCCACTTTTTTCCAAGGACAGAAATGTTGTGCTCCTCTTTCTACTTTTCCTGTTAAACTCTAATACCATGAAGTGTTTTGTACAGGTTACAGTACTATACTCATCTAAGAACAGCTGTCATTTTTGGAAGACAATTTTCTTTTTTGCTTCTTAACTGCCACATATTTTAGCTGGGGAAGTTGAGAGGGGGTTGTTGTTGGAGTGGTAGAAAGTTAGTCATAACAACATTCTGTATTCAAGGACTTTTGCTTGTGTCTCATGGAGACTGCCTGAAGATTGTATCCAGTTGAGTGTGAAGAATTGATTGGACAATGTGATGAACTTGTAGGTTTGGGGCAGGGCTGTGAACTGTCAGCTGGGTGTGGAAAACCTGGAAGCTTTCTGATTCGGGTTTTCCCAGATGTGCCAACATGACTAATAAATTTCTAATAAATTGGAATTTTGAGGAACCTCAGGCCTCAGAGCTTTATTTTGTTGAGGGTATTCCTTGGAACGCTGACAACAGTTTGTAAAGTATTAATTATAAATATTTTATTTCCAAAAAGCAGTCACATATCGTGATCATCTATGTCATGGATACGGGGCTGACCTGTGGTTATTCAATCGGGGAAGAAAAGTCCTGATGCTAACAATAGTTTCTAGGACTGCAACTTTTCTTTAGTTCCCAAATTAAGCCTGTATTTGCATTAATTCAAGCTTTGACTAAACTTGGCTAAACTGTGGTTGTAGCAAAGACTGCAAGATGAACAACAATATCTAGCTTTCTAATCAGTTTCGAAAAATAGGGAGCTTCTCCAGAAGCCGTCTCCATTTCTCGAAAGTGGTAAAAGGTGGTGAACGGACTTTATATTGTACTGTCATGCCATTTGCACTTGAACTTCCTTTTGAATCTGTCCCGATTTATTTATTTATTGATTAGATTTATAGAGCTTGCCCAGCTTGCATAATCAGAAGCCTGAACAGAACACTTCATATGAAAAAACCCATGAGAGGAGTTACTACCTTGAGGTTGCAACTGTGTCTTTCAATATCATCACTGAATGCGTTCCATTTCCAGGTGCAGGCTTGTCCATTGGCTGCCTGCTCTACCCTGATGGCTGGGACTCCCCCGAGGTGAAACGCATGTGTGGAGAGAAGACTGACAAATACACCCTGGGAGTCTGCACTGTGCGCTGGGCGTACATCCTTTGCATCATCGGCATTCTTGATGCCTTCATCCTATCTTTTTTAGCATTTGTGCTTGGCAACCGGCAAGACAACCTTCTACCCTCTGATTTCCAAGTGGAAAACAAAGGTAAGCCAATTCCCCACCACCATCCCAGAAGAATCTACCCTTCCCATAGTCAAAGTAGCAAGGACAGTGGAACTATAGGTGATGAGATTTGGAGATTTACTTCCATAAAATTGATAAGGACAAAAAGTGCATAAGCTTGTCTTGTGTGCAGGTTATTAATATTAGAACTCATGCCACATTAGAATTGTCAGAACCTTTCTTTCCCTTAGTTAATTTAAATTGTTCTCATGGTATGCTATTTTTCTTCCATGCTTCAACCAAAGGCAGTAAGGCTACAAGGTGTCTACTGTAAAAAAAAATGGCTATATGCAAAAATCCATAATATTCCCCTGTATTACTGGCTGAGTTCAGTGATTGTATCATTGACTCTGCTGGTGCAGGGATTAATTAAAAAAAATAATAGAATATTCTAATTTATCACAAGTGAGGGATTAGGCAGGTGAGGAGCAGAGTAGGGTCATGAATGCATTATAAATCATTGGAGAAAAATATGCAACGTTTCTGCAAACTTTTGTTTGGAAGCCCTTAGCCTTCCAAACAAAGTTTAAAAAAAAAACAAAAACAAAAAAAACAAAACCAAGTACGCTTCTGGTATTTGCAGCTACTGTATAAACTGTCTTCTAAATTATTTCTTTCCCTAGCTGTTAAAAATAATTAAAATAGCATATGCATGAGACTGTTACTTTGTGTCCCATCACCATTTTACATTTGAGACATCTGTAAAATGCAAAATCCACTGTTTTGATAAAAATGAAATTGGCCGTTAGTGCAATTCAGCAGGCTTGGGATTCTAGAATGAAAAAGTCTACAATTTGGACATTATTTCTGCATTTTATATAGAGGGTTATTAGGGTTTATGTTTTCCCAAATGTCAGGCCAATCTTTCCCATTTGGAGACGTTTCAAGCAACAAAATGGGTGATTACAACTTCTGCCTTTTCACCATTCTCCAAATGTACATTCAACTTGTCTGTTCAACCAACGTGTCTGATTGTTAACAACAAAAGATTGCAGTGTTTTTTCTCTCTCAATATCAGAAAACATGGGAAAAACTGGTTTCACAGTGCCCTCTGTTGAAGAAGGAAAAGGTTATTGGGGATGTTATTACCAAAACTTCAAAACAATATAACAAACTAAAAATAGTCCCTACAACTTTCAGAGAGCAGTCTTCAGGATGCTGTAAAAAACTTGCTAGAGCTCCCAAGCTGGGAGATGTTACTCACCCTTTCTTTGGTGACACATATAAACTGGTTCTGGTTATCACTGTCATTGCCATGCTAATTCAATTGAAGTAAGTTACTCCAAAGCAGAGCCCTTTTCTTCCCTGGGTTTATAATCATATTAAAAGCATGGTCAACAAATTCAAGGCTCTTCATCAAGCGCTAATGGCAGATTCTATCCTATGTGTAGCATGTGACATCACAGCTTCTATTTAGATCAGTGGTGGGCTGCTACTGGTTCGCCCTGGATCAGGCAAACCGGTAGCGGCAGCAGGAGGCTCCGCCCATCCGCCCGGACATCTCCGCACATGTGCAGAAGCATTGCGCGAGCGCATCCATAAGCAAGCCGGTAGTGATGGGATTTGAAACCCACTACTGATTTAGACCAAATTTGATTATTTTAAGATGTAGGGACTTCAACTCCCAGAATTCCTCAGCCAGAATGATAGGAGTTGAAATCATCTTAAAGTGGCCAAATTCGAAAAACACTTCAGACCATGAAAGAGTTGTTTTTTATTCCATTAGCTGCTTTTGGAAAAATGGGGAGGGGAAATGGCGCTTTCTGGATTATTATGGTGTGTTCTTTTGTCCTGCAGAGGAAGCAAATAAATGAAGATGAATACTGAAGGAATCGCAAGTGTACTTACTTCTGCCCTTGAATACTGAGCACTCCAACTTGACCTTGGCCTCAGAAAAGCTGCTTGATACACATGAATGCTAATGTGGATTCTGCCAGTTATCTAGACCATCAGTCTGTGTTATAGAAGAGCGATTCTGCAAAAAAGTGTGCTCTTTTCCAGAAAAGACTATGACAAAATAAATTATGTTCAGTGTGACATTAATTGGTTTTGATCTCCACATCCTGTTTGCAATCATGTTTTGTATGATGTTCTATAACTTTGGGGCCCAACAGATCTGGATAATTAATAATAGACCTCAAAACATGTTGAATTAAATATTGCATCCATTCAGCTAGTTTAATATTACAAGCATACAGCTGCCCTGCAAACTCTTACTTCAGGAAAATGTAACCCTTTAGGTCTTGTGAGTCCTGTTCAAATGTTGATATAGCACACAGGCAACTGCCCAAGCCTTCTCATCAGAATTGTATTTCTTTTTCAGGCTTGTTAAGGTACATGCATTGTTATAAATCATGGGGTTATGCTTTCCTTAAACCAATGGAGTACAATCCCCGCTAATTCATTTGTCCAGCTAGTATGAATCGAAAAAAGTTAGGTTATACGTAGGAGTTGGAACTTGGAACTTTTGGACCAAGATATTATTCAGGATTACTCTTTGCATTTCAATCAAGAGGTAATAGTATATTTGTATATCCAATTTACATTTGCCACAAAGCAATTCTGAAAGATGGATCTTTCAAAGCTTTTGAATACATTATATACCCTCTAAGATATAGAGAGCACACCCCCCCACCTCAGTGCATGCTGTTCTATCCTTTTATAGAGATCACTTTCAGGGATGACCGTATCCCTATGACATCATTCCACTGGATTTCTGTTAACATCTTCCATGTTATCATTTGGAACACAGACATTTAATTAAATGGCTCTGATACTCTGCCTTTGGCATAGAAACACCTTTATACTGTGTCTTTTTTCAAATGTTGATGTGCATCTTTCATGACGCTTGTTCACTCTATTAACCCACCTTCAACAATGTGACTAACACGGGATTTTTTTGAAACATCCACATCTACTTTTCTAAACCTCATGCTGGTAAATTTTCACAGGAAACTGGGAATGTTTTAAGAACTGTTCTATCTTCTTGATGATATAATCAGCAATTCTGGTTCAAGTGGAGTCTCTCTTATGCAGGTTTAAATTCTTCAAAATGTCTTAGGACCTAATGTAAATTATTCCCATGGCAGAGTTTCATCTATGTACTGTAACTTCCAACCTCTGTCATTTTAGCTGATCCATGGAACAGATGTTTTTAAGGATACTTAATCAGTCCTGGACCTTAATATGCTATTTAGCTGCCTACATTTGGTTTTCAGAATTGGCCGACTAATGAAATATTAATTCCAATGTGGACTACTGTTTTTGGTACTATCCAACATCCTCGACTTAACAACAGTTCATTTAGTGACCATTCAAAGTTACAACGGCACTGAAAAAAGCAATTTATGACCATTTTTCACGCTTATGACCACTGCGGCATCCCCATGGTCATGTGATCAAAATTCAGACGCTTGACACTGACTCATATTTTTGACATGTGCAGTGTCCCAGGATCATGTCATCCCCTTTTGTGACCTTCTGACAAGCAAAGTCAATGGTCAAAGTCATTAATTTAACAACTGTGGTTTACTTAACTGTGGCAAGAAAGGTTGTGAAATCAAAATGCAGATAGCAAATGTTTCGCTTAGCAACAGAAATTTTGGGCTCAATTGCGGTCATAAGTTGAGGACTACTTGTATGCAAAGTCCACAAGCACTATATCTATCCCTTCTATCTTTAAAGCGCTCCATGGCATAGGACACGGGTACCTTCGAGACCGACTTCTGCCACCAATAGCCTCCCACCGACCAGTCCGCTCCCACAGGGAGGGTCTCCTCAGGGTACCATCGGCCAAGTTATGTCGGCTGGTGACACCCAGGGGGAGGGCCTTCTCTGTGGGAGCCCCAGCCCTGTGGAATGAACTGCCCCCGGAAATACGTAAGATCTCCAACCTCCGGGTGTTTCGCTGCGCACTGAAGACCCTGTTGTTCCGCCAGGCCGGGCTATCAACATAATAATTTTAAATTGGGGTATTTTAAATTTCTGGGATTTTAATTGGAGCCTAATCTATTTAATGATTTTAAATTTTAATCGTTTTCTTGTGTTTTTAAATAGGCTGTACACCGCCCAGAGTCCTTCGGGAGAAGGGCGGTATAGAAATAAAATTATTATTATTATTATTATTATTATTATTATTATTATTATTATTATTATTATTATTATTATTATCATCTACAACCCACAGCAAGCTGCTCCTCAGTAGACCACAAGTTCATCATCCAAGGATTGAATTCTTCCTATGAGTACACTTCTCTTTACTCTTGAAAAGTCCTTTCTCAGTAAACTCATTCACTGACAGCAAGGAATCTATTAACCTAGAAATGAGATGCTATATTTAATTTGTACCTAAGGATCTTCAGCTCAGCTACCTTGGTTTCAAGGGAGATTTGTTGCAAGAATGAAAGGCTCACTGCATTAAACATAAAGTGTTTATGCCCAGCTGACAGTCATACATATGACACTTTAATAAACTTATACCACTAAGTCAACTGATTTTCTATCATCATATTCCTTAGTGATAGTGATTAGCAATTTTAAAAACAATAAAAGAAACTCCTAACTTCTATAGAGTTCAGAATCCTGGCTTTCTCACACAATTCACTTGATGATCTCTGGAAATGGAAGGATAAAGTTTTCTTTCCTCCATTTGCCTTAATTTCTGTTTACCCTCTCTGGACAGACTCTACTGCTTCTCCTGTTCCTAAAGTGTGTATGTGGAGAAGCCCAGCAAGAGCTCAAGAAAGTGCTTGCGTACAGTTCATTAAAAAAAATGAAGAAAGAAAATTAGCCTCTGGCAATGAACTGTTTTCCTTAAATGTAGTTGATTAGTCGCATTTAACTTTCCTGCTTTTTTTTTCTCTTCAACTCACTCTGCTCTAAGTACTGCTCTGATGATGAATTTGGCTAAAAATAAAGAGCAGAAAAAGTAAATAATGTTATAGGATCTGGAAATGAAATATTCTCCTTCCTCCCATTACCATAACTTACAAAACATTTAGCACTCATAGGATTGCATCAGTAGTGCTCATATTTAATTTTTTCACTGACTAGTTTCAAATACCATCCTTAACTTTGTGACCGGTTTGATCTTATTCAACAAATCATATTATGCTTATGCTTAGCATGTGTAAACCATGTATAAGAGCTCTACAATAAACACTTCAGGTGAACATAGACAGGATATCCAAAGTATCTGTGGATTATTGGATAATCTGTTTATTGTGCGGTATTTACAAAGAAAAAAAGACAATACACCCAATAGAAAGAATAAAAATGTATTTTCCTTCTAGTTTTAGGTCAAGAAAACAAGTACAAATTGGTTAGTGAGCACTTTATGGCAATTTGGGAGTTGAGTGAACCTGATGTGAACTACAAAGTACGCAGACAATCCAGACAAGCTACCACTCGTACTATCTCAGAACGTCTCTTTTAGTGCAAAAGAGCTGTGAGCAGCCTCCTTCATTGGAGAGTAAGCCTGTATTTCAACCAAAAGATGCCTCTTGTTCTAGTCAGATAGTCAGGGTATGCAAATGAGGCTACATTGTCACCAAAGTTCAATTCTTCTTGCCAGAATGTCTTCACAGTATTCAGAGAGGAAGTACTAACATACAATCTAAATTCTATCCTAAATCTTTTTACAGACAGGCACAGAAGTGCTTTTGGGAGGCAAGATACCCCAAATAATGTGGATGAAATTAAAACTTTTGAAACATTTCTCTTTTTCCTTTTAAGATTATGCACAGATAACTTTATTTAAGCTTTTCTAAATGGAAACAAACATGTTGCTAAAACCCCAGTCTTGTTACATGACTAAATTAAAAAGGAGATATGGTGCTTTGATAACACATGCTAACCAGATTTTTTTTTTTTTTCAGCAAAGGGATGCATCTTAAAAGGAGTCTAGATCGGAATTTGCCACACAATGAAAAGAATGGTCTTGCTACTGGCATGTGAACTGAACCGTCCCAAACAGTGCCTGAAACATATCAGTTCTCTAGCACTATCCAGCCTTGGAGAATTTTCTAATCTCAAAAGTCTATTTGGTCCATTGTTAGGAAGGCAACTGAAGTCCCAGCTACCCCAAATCTATCATTACATCTGAATACAGAAGACGTTTAAAAGAAAGTAACCAGGGATAGTCTAGGAGATGCTTACTGTAAAACTAACAAGTGTTTTATACTCTTCTAATTTTTAAAAAAACTGATAAGGTTCAGTCATAACCAGTTCTTCTTAGAGTTTAAAAATTACAATATATTCTGTTGAACAGTATATTTGTAATGATTTTGAAAACAGAATTGTCACTTTATCTCTACTGGAAGAAAATTAAGACTATTTGTCCTGAAGTTAATATATAAGTAAAAACAGCATTCTATTTAAAAAGGTACTTTCTAAAGTCTAGCATTTTAGACTAGTTAACACAGTTGATAACATTACATTCATTAACATTTGTTGGTTCTAGATCTGGGCATATAGCAAGGCTGAAAAGATAGCACTAATACCACCTTTCCTTATTTTACAGTAAGGATATAATCTATCTTTCTGAGAACTGCTCTCTAAAAAAAATACAATTTCACACATGGCCAATATGACACCAATGGCATAAAGCAGACCTACGTAACAAGTGGACTGCCACAAACTTGGTATATTCCTACTTTTGAACTCCAGGTTGGGTTGCAGAAATGTTTTATCAAGCACTCTTGTGCCACATTATCAGGCTGGCAATGACATATTGCCCAAGGCTATGTATTGGACAGACCTGGCATAGAATTTGGGTACTCTGACTCCCCTCTGCAGGCAATAAATGCATAGATCCATACTGCAGAAATTGTTACTTTTACCACATCCTTTCATTTTATTTCCCTTGTGAAACTTATTCAGGTTTATATGGCCCACCTTTGGAGAGCAAAGTTCATTGGACTCAGAACTACCCTGAGCACCAAAGATCAAAAATGCATGTGTGTGTATGTTATATATATATATATATATGTAAATAATTTCAAAAGGTTCAATGGCTAAAGAAAAGTATGTCCAAAAAAATAAGAAAAAAAGTTATCCAAGCAGCAGAGCAGACACCTAAGGATTTAGTTGAGTCTAGTGCTCCTCATGGAGCTACCTCCTTGGTGCCATCTGCTACTTTTCCTCTTACTGCCAGCAACTGAATATGCACTAAGAAATGACTCCCAGAGTCAGTGAGCTAAGGAGGGATTCACAAGCTCTTCACATCCCCCTTGGGATGACTGCAATATACTTAAGGGAGTATATCCCCATGAAGGTTTCCTTCAAGGTAAGGTATCTGTGTAAGGAAGAGACTATGCAATAATTTCACATTCCCATAAAAATTCTTTGGCAAACTCCAATCACTGTAAATCATATTGGATGTCCACTGGCTAATAATAGTCCCCACCAAGTCAAATACACAATCTCACATGAACAGTTAGATTTATCTAAAATCTAAAAAGCCTTCAAGGAGAAGTTTCACTCTGAAAATCAACAAGGAAAAAGTTGACCTGGAAGAAGGAAAAGGGACAGCTGGGACATCTAGGTGTGTGTGTGTTTGTGTGTGTTTATATATTTTATGCCGTAACCCAATGAGGGCCACCGTATCAGACTGGAGTGTTTAGGGGTTGAGCCAGGGATGCCTGAGACACTGTGTTGCTGTAGCTCTTTTTTCAGGATTCAGCTCCAGCATAGGTAGTAAGAAGTCTGTGAATGCAGCTGCATCATCTTGGGACCATTCATATTTTTCCACCAATACTTCAAAGAGACCCCATGGCTTTAATTTAGTAATGTGCTTCAGATCACCTGTGAACAATAATAGAAAGATTAATACAATATGTGCAGGAAGGCCAACCGAACAGTTCACGGAACTCAGTTAAAAGATGCATTTAAAAAAAGAAAAACATTTTTTTCTGCTTCAAAATTCATAATTTGCATTATGGAGGCAGGCAGAGCAGCACTGCATAACAGAATATGTTTTAAGCAATCTAGATTCCAAAGCATGGCTAAGAAATTTGGTATTCTAAGTTTTCTTCCTTATCTTCAAAGAGACCAAATAAAAATATAACCCAAAATAAAAGCTGATTCTTTTCAATATAGAAGAAACACGTGCAGAAACATATGAAATTGGACTTGCTGTTATACAGGATGTCATTACATTAGTGATATTATACACTTTTGGAACATTTAGTTTTCAGGTTCATTTGGCATAATTGCCAGCATAAGTTAGGAACACTTTTCTCTTCATCTCAAATTTTCTTATTTCAATAATAAACTCTGGTAAGGTTTCTGGCCAGGAAAAATATATCTATCAAATTCTATTAGCAGCTCTATTTCCAGGAATAAAAAATGCTGGTTTAAACCCTTCAGGGTGGAATAGGGCTATCTGTTTCATATACAGGTTGTCCTTGTCTTAAAATAGTTCATTTAGTGACTGTTCAAAAGTTACAATGGCACTGAAAAAGTCATTTCCAGTGACTGTTTTTCACACTTACGACCACTGCAGCATCCCCATGGTCACGTGATCAAAATTTGGACACTTGGCAACTGACTCATATTTATGACAGCTTATGATGGTTACAGTGTCCCAGAATCATGTGATCATCTTTTGCAACCTTTTGATAAGCAAAGTCAATGAGGAAGCCAGTTTCCCTTAACAACTGTGTATTTAACAACAACAACAATTTAACAACTGCAGTGATTGACTTAACAACTGTGACAAGAAAGGTTGTAAAATAGGCAAAATTCACTTAACTACTTAACAACAGAAATCTGGGGGTCAGTTGTGGTTGTAAGATGAGGACTACCTGAGTAAGAAGAGAGAAATAAAAGACCCTGACAATTATAGGAAGTTTAGCTTGCTATCTATCTTGGGAAAATTCAATAGTACAAATTACTTTTCTTTGTATTGGCTTTTCCTAGTGGTGCGAAAAAGAATTTGCACACCAAAGTGAGTCTTTGGGGCAGTGAACTCTCATTGCTTCAAGGCTCTTGTAGGCGTGCAAACACTTTCCCCCTGGAGACTGGAACCTTCTGGGTGCCCTGATCTCGCGCAAATCACTCAGTTTCTAAGTGCTCCATAGGTGCTCAAACACTTTTCAACGGGACGGAGACCTGACAGAGCCTGGAAACTTTGTCTGCCTGCAAATGGGGTGCTTGGAAACAGAGCGATTCATGTGAGATCAGGGCACCCAGAAGGTTCCAGTCTCCGGAAGAAAAGTGTTTGCATGACAACAAAAAGTTTGAAGCAACGCAAGTTCGCTGCCCCAAAGTCTCACTTTGGCATGCAAACACTTTTCTATGGCAAGACCGGAAGCCTTTGGAGGAGATTCACCAAGGCTGCCTCCCGCTCCAGAACTGGCAGGCAGCTTCGGTAAGTCAGAGAAGCAGAGCAGGACGTGCTTGTTCTGCTCTCCCTCTGCTCCTGGAGAGGAGACAACTTGCTAGATCTTCAAAAAGTAAATGACTTCCCACAAGCAGGCTGGTGTGGCAGGATGGGAGGGGGAGCAATTACATGAGGTATCTGTGGATCGGAGGCAGCCTTGGGTGCTCTGAACCTGTTCCATCATTAGCCTCCCCCCCATGGCCTTCTCCACTAGCCCCCCCTCCTGGCCTTCTCCCCTTATGGCCTTCTCCACGAGATACGTCATGTGCAATTGACCCACGCATTTGGTTAGCGAATGCATAGGCGAAAGGAGGGAGGGATCACGTCAAGTTACGTGATTCACTCCTATGAATCCTCGGGTTACGAATGTAATTGACAGGCTCCATTACATTCGTAACTCGAGGACTACCTGTAACAACAACCCAACTGCAGGTGATTTTTAAGATTTTTTTTTTAAATGTTCCAAATTGTGTTTGAAACTGTTATTCTCCTGGAAACAGACAATGCACTTTTAAAACAAAAACCTTGTTAATTGCTATTAAGTTCTAAATACATGTTTTTAAACTACATAAAATCCCAAATGATTCTTTTGCAAATTCATGGTTTAAACAGTTGACCAAAGAGATGTTCAGATTGGCATTGATCCTGATTATTTGTATTCCAGGTTTAGATCTCAGGATTTTATTGTGTTAAGCAAAAATTATGGAGTTATTAAGTACAAGAATTAATAGAAAAGCCAAAGTTCCATGTTCATCTGTGACGTTTGGAATAAATTACAAATTTATTACACTTCTCAGCTCCCTATGTATCTTAGTTGTTTACATTAAGTAAATACAGAATATTCTTTTATCAATAATTTTATTTAGCAATAAAATAATAATAAAAAATCATCTAATATCAAATTTTATACTATATTTAGTACTTTGTTATTTGGGGCCTCTGGCCGTAAATAAAACTAGACAGACAGACAGAAGCAGGCTAGAAACAATTTTCATTGCACTTTGAAGTTCAATGTTCTTGAAATGTCTCAGAAACACAGTACAACTTTACAACAAACTTTACAAAAAGTAATGAAATTATTTTCCCACTTGCCTTTTTTGGTGAAAAACTCCTTGGAATATTTTCCAGCTACAATGAGCTTACGAGGTATTTTTCCCAGAAGTTCTATAATCAATGCAATATGATCTGTGCTTCCAGGGAGAAAATAAGGAAGAGACTATAAGAATTAGAATCAACTCATACTGACTTTATTGTGAACTTGGGACTAGATGTATAGTTTTTAGAAATTCTATGGATGAAAGAATGTAGCAAAAAGATCTACCTCCATTTTTCTGGGATATCCTAATGTGCAGAAATCTCATAAACACGGCTTTCCTGAGGACTGAGAGAGATATTGCTCTGGATTGCTTAACAGTTTGTTTTTTTAGTAGTTGTGAGTCATTTTAATAAGTAAAACATAAATTATGATTCCCAGTTAAATATCCTTCTGCTAGAATAACTCAATGTCCTTGTGTGGTTTGACTTTGACTGATGAAATTTCTACTGCATGGCCTTCAAATTTAGCAGCAAAAACTTTTAAGCAATATACAATGATCAATAAATTTAAATCAATTGAAATCCTGGGTCTGAACCCATTTAATTGTGTCCTGAAATGTAGTTTAAGGCATTTTTGTAAACTTGATGTCTATGAACCTCTGAATTTGTCTCTTTGTGGTTCATGTCATTTTGCATGGCTCTATTTTATAATTTTGTCCCAATTACTCTGCAATGTAAAACAAACTTCGCAAAATGCTTATGGAAATATATGTGTCAAATTTGTGTCCTTAATATAGATACAAATATAGCTGAGATCATTATTGCAAAAACAGAAATTGATTCTGCTATCCATGCTTCTAATTTAATGTTAGAAACTTTAATATTCTCCATGAAAAAAATATAGGAGAATCTAAGATTGACTTTCTTTTTTAAAAAAAATCCCAACATATTTCTCTGCTGATTTTCTTACAATCCAGGTTCTGCTACTTAACACAGTTCTGGCATAGCTCTCACCTTCATCCCGAGAGTAATCTTCACCAGAGTGAGGCTCAAACAAATAGTCACCTGTAGCCAGTTCAAAGGCCTGAAGATGAAAATGACAGATAATTTTCAGAAAACCTTTTTGTAACTGTTCTAAGTGCTAAAGCATAATTCTAATTATTCTGTAATGCATAATGACTCTGTAATTTAGATGTGTCTTAGACGTGCTTTGCAACATACTTCAGATTCTCACAAATTTGATTTAAGGCAGTGTCTCTTGCTTACTCTTTTGTTAACTAGGAAAATTACTAACTGGATTTCAGACTTATTAGTGGTTTTGAATGTTAGATCTGAGTACTTCTCAGTTTTAAAGTTAAAATTTTTAAAATCATTTTCATTAAATGAAGTGGTCTGTTAAAAAAAGCATTTAAAGTAATCCAAATATTGCTTTTCAACACATCAGATTTCACGGTGATATACAACATAAAATGATCCAACACTGTAGAAATTCAGTTTTTTATGAGTGGACTTACAGACTCCTACCAAATTGTGAATGAACATTGTACAACAGGTTTAGGTAGTACAACCAAGCTTACCATGCAGGCAGTGCTCCAAACATCAGCTGGAGTGCTATATCCTGCTCCAATCAGTACTTCCAAAGCTCTATATTGCCTTGTCTGAATGTCCTCCGTAAAATGCTTATGCTGTAGAAGAAGAAATGTGTTACAACTTGAAGCAAAGGAAGTTTTTCTATGATTGGTAAGAAGCGTATCTCTAATTTCTAGTTTTTAAAATTTAAGAAGGAAGTTAGGATGATCTGACTCACTTGTAATGTAAACCCTAGAGGGAGCACTAAGATTCTGATTCTGATACACATCTGGGAAAGCCTTGTTCTGTATATTTATAGACCAGTTTTATACCTTTTTAACAAAACTAAATCCCACAAAGTTCACTGATGACATCATAGTATTACTAGCAATGTAGCCAGGGAGAAAGATGATAAAGAATTACCCGTTTTTTATTCTGTTTGTTTTCTCTCATAAATGTATTTCATTCTATCTACTATAGCTTCCATTAAGATGCTGTTTTAATCATTTACCCAAACTGTGTCCTTCTCTTTTAAAATAAATTGCAACTACTTAACATTACAATTTTAAAAGCAGAACAGTTTGAAGTTATTTGTTTTTTTTAAAAAAGCCACACACTAGAGACAGCAAGCAACCAGTGTCCTCTTCCATCATTTTTCAAGGACTAGAAACACAGCTAGAGATGCTAAAGCAGGCCATCCCACTGCTATGTCTTAAACTAGTATTTTTTCAAAACGAAATATGCTATTATTGCTTTCTGATGTCTTGAAATCCTTTCATGAACACTGAATCTGACTAACCATCCCTAGAATCCGAATCTGCAGAATAAAAGGAAGTTAGAAAAGCAATACAAACAATGGGATCGAAATTCCCCATCCTCATTCTATAAAAACATAATCTTCTCAAAGATCAGTGGAATTTCTATGACTAAATTAGATTATTAAAAAATGATTCAATGCAGAAAATGTGCTGAGATGGCATAAACCATGAATCTTGGGATGCATGCTCTGTTCATTAACAGTCAAGAGCAGCTTTCTCGTATACCTTGATGAAGGTGGGCTGCATGGATCAAGACCATGGGAACTGTGGGGCAAGGTTGGGGAAGGCTATCTTATATAAATATTCATACATTTAATTATTAGTTTTTTAATATATTTTACACATGTAATCTTACAGATGCTATAACATTACATATCTTTCCTAAATTAAATGATTGGATATAACATTTTTGTATGTTTTACATGTGAAGTATAACGAAAAACAAGTAACAGAATCAAGTCCAATTTGCCTTTTCTTGTAAGGGCATACATCATGCAAACATTTAACATATTAATTAACTGGCTTAAAAAAAAAATCTCAGGATGCTTTCATATGAATGGCTTTCAGCATTATCCGTGAAAGGGAAAATGGAAGATACTACATCTTTTCTTCCTTCATCTGTGTAGGAAAACTGAATAGTTTCACACAGATAATAAGCAGAATATTGCCTCATACAAATCCAGAAATGATGCAGGATAGCTATACAACAACTGCCTTCAGAAAAGCCATACCTTTATTTATTTTCAGTTCTGAGTAAAAAGTTAATATTCTTCGGTCTAAATATAGACCAAAATAAAAAGGGGGGAATGATCTTCCACCTATGCTATCCATGGAACTAATACCTCTTTGCTTTATAGCAGCCAGAATAAGCTGGTTGCTAGCAGAGATCAGATACTTTTTCCAAATTGAGGGCACTGATGCTGGAATTCGCATTTCTGGATTGAAATTTGGAGTCATTTTAAAGTACAAATTTAGGGTGAAATTCTAACAGTTCTGCTTACATCCTGCCCAATAAAATCAAGTCTTTTGAACATTTGAATGAGAAAAAACTGTTCTTTCCAAGGGAACAAAGAACAATTTAAGAGCTATGAATAATTTAAGTTTGCATTTGTAGAAATATGTTAATATATTTTAAATGATAACTATGTTCATTCCAGCAAACTGCAAAATTAGCAATGTTGGCATTCAGTAGGGAAAGGAAAGTAAACTTACCACCCAGCAAGCATTTCCTAGATCAGCTATCTTCACTTTGAGTTTATCTGCATTCCCAGGTTCAAGTGGATTAAGGAGGAAACTTCCAGCAGCAGCTTTTTCTAGACTCAGCATAAACATTAGTTAGCTCAACCATTATCTATCTATCTATCTATCTATCTATCTATCTATCTATCTATCTATCTATCTATCTATCTATCTATCTATCTATCTATCTATCTATCCATCCATCCATCCATCCATCCATTCATCCACCCATCCATCCAATTTCTACATTGCCCATCTTATTTAAGTGACTCTGGGCAGTTTACAATAAAAAATGCAGTTTGGAGATTCTTTTGTCAAAAGAACTTTGGAACATCTTTCATAAAATCCATGCCAATGAGATGGTTTAGAAATTATAATAAACAGTGGTTTAGCTATAAACCATAGTGGGAATCAAGCTTGCTTAGGTGATCTCCTTGAGACATAGAATCCCTTTCCATTTTTGATTAACTATAGATTTTGTTAAATTCAATAAAGTGTAATTAAACTTAAAGACGATTTATTCAAAACATTTCAAACTGAAATTATGGATTATAAATAGTCTAATTTTAAAAATATTAATGTTGTATAAGATCCTTATAAGATTAATCTCATGGCAAGTGCTTAGAAAAATCTATATAACTATGAAATATTAGGATTTTTTTGTATTAAATGTATATGCCACCCATCTCATACTTTGAGGCAATTCTGAGCAGCTTATTGTTACATATTTTTTTTAAAAAGAATATTCTCCTTGAAAATAAACAATTTATTTCTGACAAAGAATCAATGTGCTGTACCTTTACTGTTTTCAGAAGACCCGTTATTTTCATTCTCATCTTCTGAAGGAATTTCTGACCTGATGCTTTCTTGTAATTGGATGATCTGCTGTGCATTTAAATACTGTTCCTCACATGTGGATTCCTGACAAACCATTGAATCCAGAACCTCTGAAATTAAGGGTACAGGAAGCTGTGATATTGCTTCCTGTATTAGGTTCTCTGAACCACCATTGCTTTGGTTATAAGCACTGCTCTCTTCTTCCTGCTCTTGAGACGGGCCAGTGAAATCATTGGCATTATGAACGTCATCCTCGAGTTTCACAGACACTTGATTGATGGATTTCGAGAAGGTAGACATTTGCACCAATCCATTGCAATTGATTTCTGTTACACATTTTTCAATTCCCTCCATTAAGCTACTTTGCTCTGAAAAAAAGAGAAAAAGCAGAAACTATGTTTATGGGTCTAGGAAAGAACAAACACAAAAGGAATCACAATGTACCCTGATAAGGGGCAACTGGAAATACAGGCCAGTCAACCATTTTTTTAAAAAAATAATTATCACTGCTGCTGATATCCCATTTTTTCCCCAAAAATGGTGTAAATAACACTTCCTCTCATCATTTTTCTCCATCACCATCCTCTGAGATAGTTTGGGCCCAGAGATAACGATGGTACTTAGGTTTAAACATCTATTATACATGTTAGGAAAATTTATTTTAGCCAATTAAAATTTGTATCAGTCCAAATGTCTTGAAACTTTTATCAATTCAAATCTCTATTTTTAAGACCTGCTCAGCTTCAAAAGAATGCATAATTACACCAAAGAATGCAGGATTAGAGTAACAAGTTGATCCAAAACATTTTTTTCTAGAGATCAATACCTGTCTTTGCTGACAGCCCCTCATCTGGGGAGCTCTCTTTTAAAATTAGCTCAACTGGCCTATCCCCTTCTTGTTGTTCTTCAGACTCAGTTTGCAGAGGATTCGTTTCCTTCTCCATCTCTTCAATTTCTTGTATTCGCTTCTCCAACAGTTCAGCTTGTCGTTTCTGCTTTTTTTTCAATTTCTTTTTCTTATTTTTGGACATTTTGTCAGCCTAAGAGATAAATGCAAATCAGCTAACTTTTATGGGTCTACTGTTTACTGCAGTAATAATTTAGTAGGCGTTTTTCCAAACTCATATAAATAACAAAAGTGAAATTCCTTACCAATCATTAAAGAGAGATACTACATATACTGAAAACTAGTAATGGCTAGTAAGAAATATCACTGGGTTCAACAGTGATGGAAGTTCAACAGATGGAAGCTGATATTCAACTTCCATCTAAACAGCCATCATTTGGATTGTAAAGTTCAACTTTATTTCAGTCTCTCTCCTGTTCTCATAATTTCATTGGCTATTAAGTATACTATAGCAAAGATGCTACATGGAAACCAGCGACAGCTGGTTTACTTATAGGTGATTTAATGCAGAGATCCCCAAACGTTTTGGCTTTATGGAGTGGCAGGAAGGGAGAGGGGATGATTTGGTGCGAGCAGCAGACATGCGCACCCACCACTCATGCAAATGGAGCATGCACACACATGCTTGCTCACTGCTTGGACAAGTGAGGATGTGTACACAAATGCTCACTCTCTGCTTGCATGAGTGAGTGCGCACGTAGGTGCACTGACCTGCTCCCTCCGTAGCCCAATTCTGAAAGGCTCAAGGCTCGGTAGTTGGAGATCTCTGGTTTAATGCCACCATTTCAAGTATTAACAGTTTTCAATAAAAGTTGAAAATTACAAAACTGTTAAATTGTATCACTATTTCTTTGTTTGTGCCAATTCTCCCTAATGCTTTACCGTCTTCTATATGCCAATTATTACATAAAGAACCATCATTTGTTCATGAAGTAAAAATGTTATAGGGCTGTGCAAATTTTTGAAGGAACATTTCCTTTCCATGAGGATTTAAGTGAAATGCTCTAAAAGAAGCAATGTGGCCTCATTGCTTTAAAGAACTCTGGCTTTAATAAGTGACAGCACAAAAAGAGCTTTGTGACAAGAAAAAGTGTTTCATTAAAATGAAATCCATTACCTCTTTGCTTTTAGAAAGATGCATGGCCCAAATCTTTTAACTCTTAAAATCTAAAATCCCAGCCACAGCTAATGATAACCAAATTATTTCCCACTCTGTAATGTATCATCTAAATATAAAAAGCAGAAATAATCAAACTTACTGGTTTGGGCTGTGGTGCAGTACTCACTGTGAAGTAAAGCAAAAGCACCATTAGCATGTTTCGATCCTAGGAGCAATGATGCAGTACAAGTTGTACAATACACAAATCTTTATTAAGCAAAATATTATTTCTGTTAAGATGCCAGCAGCATAGAATGTGCATTTATGTATTCACATTAAAATGTAACTTTTAGGCTCCATTAGGGTCATACTTCAAAGACTAGCTATAGTGCCATTAAAAAAAAAAGTTTTAAATGAAACCAGTGTCATATTTGCATTTAACTACCTAAAATTATTAATGAAGTTTAAAAATCTAATATTTTACATTTACAACAATTTTCTTCCTGAGCTTTTTTTATAAAACATATTCATTTTATAAACAAACTGAAATATTCAATATTATTTATTTCAAGAATTTATATCTCATTCTTCAGTTTGGGTTATTAATAGAACAAATTAGATCACCAAAAAGAAGTTAACACTTGCCCTCCATCTTCCCATTGGAAAAACCAAGCCAAAAAAGAATTGAGAAGATTAATGAGAATAGTTGAGATTGTCATGAAAATGAACCAAAGTTGAAGTGTAAACAATCGGAAAGCACAAACCTGCAGAGCCAGAAGGCGGAGGGGCTCCAGATCTTTGCCACTCTGTAGCTTCTGCAGCTAGTTTACGGACATACTGGTCATTAACACACAGCAAAATGTTTTCTGGTTTAATATCAGTATGGATAATCCGACATTTAGAATGCAAATAATCCAGACCTTGCAAGACCTGTAAAACACAAAAGATAAAAGAAATCAAGTACTCAGGTTGCATACAACATAGTACATTTAATGGAATACTAAAGAGACAGAATTTAATCGAGATAATCTCCTTTGAATCAAGCTTAATTTCTAGTTGATTTCATGTACATAGCTATTCAATTTGAGGAAAACAGTACAGAAATAATTTCCCCCTTGCCTTCCTCCTATATACTTTTAAACACATCTGTTCCAAAAGCACACTTATACTGTATCTGACCTCCTTTTTGCAACATTTCTCAATACTTTTTGCTTTTCACTTCCTATTAACTCACATTATTCTTACAGAAGAGATGGCATGCTAACAGATAGCTCAGATCTCAATGCTGCATGTCAGAATATTGCAGTGGTGTCTGTGGTTTGTCCTAGTGAGATATTCCATTTCCCCCTGATTTTTTCTACATAAAGCTACTTACAGTAGCAATGGTCCTGCAGCCCTGCTTTGCTTCTTCTTTGCAAAAAAGGAACAATTTCACAGTGAGATAAAATTATAGCTTAGAAGTACCCTTTGACACTTTGGTTGGGTCCCATTAAGTTTCCTGTCCACTTTACTTCTATATTTTTAAACTGCAATTTATATGTAGCTCAATTCGAAGAAGTCTGAAAGCAGCTAACAAAGAATGCAGGAATTAAATTTATTTATTTAACAAAATGCATATGGCTGCCCAACTCACTCTCAGTAATTCCGGGCAGCTTTCAAAGATAAAACAAAAAAAACATAACAACCCAAACAACTAACACCAACCCTCCGTCCAAAACAGGGATAAGAACAATAATTGCCTACTCTAAGCAGATGATTAGTCTTACAAAGCCTCCCGAGGTTTTCCATAATAGCCAAGTTTGAGCAGCTTTTCTCAGTGACAACAACAGTTAATGCTGACCTCAGTCCAAAGGTGAGAGGTAGAGACAGAAGAGACACAATCCTGTTGTCCCTGATAATAACAATCCATCAGAAATGGAATCTGAATGGTGCCCTCCTTACTAGATTTTATTGGATGGGAAGGTATCTTTGAAAGAAAACAATCCTGCAGGTATATTCAGGTTCCAAGCAACATAAGGCTCTAAAGCTAAAAACTAGCATCCTAAATTGTGCATTTAGAAGCCAAATGCCAACCAGTGCAGCTTTAGCAGTAGTGAGTACTTCAGTAAATTGAGAGATACCCTTAACTACTCCAGTCGCTGTTTCTGGGATCCCCCCCACACACTTTGTGGCTGCTTTCTCTGGACTCCCTGAACTCGTGCTATACTACAAGAACCCCAACTCTGTATAGCCTTGTTGGGCCTCCCCCAATACCCCATGACATCCCCACACTATTTAACCGGGACTCCCTGTGCTTCCTGCTTAACAATGGACTTGTTTTGGGATTACAATAACAACTGAGAATGCCTGGGTTCCATCACTAATTGATGAGGCCATGTGATGTCATGCTTTACAACCGCATTGCTTAGCAATGGCAATGCCAATCCCAAATGCCATTGTAACTAGAGGACTATCTATATCTCACCCATTCAAGAGCATGTTTTGCTAATAAACCCTGAAGATGAAAGTATTTTTAATAAATTTTAAAAGCAAAATTAGTACTGAAATATATCAGAGAGATATGAAACTTACCTGAAGGATGATTTGTTTTACACAAAGTAGTGGAAGCCCCTGATAATTTGATTTGATGATCCATTTCAGAAGATGATGCCCTAAAACTTCAAATACCATACAAATATCTGAGATGAGTCAAGGGTGAATTTCTAGACTATACAGCAGATTAGAACCACGTGGGATGAAATTATTAGTTTTTTAAGCTTCCAATTCAAAAATAAACCTCTTTCCACTATAATCTGAAAGGAATTTGACTTTTTCCCCAGTTTAAAAAAGCTATATATTTTCTTTTTTAAAAAATGTACCCTGGCTTCTAACAAGCATGTCGGCATAGTTGGATAAGCTTCGGATGTAAGTACTAATAATTCTGCTGTTATATACCACAGGAAAGTCAAAGCCCCATAAATTGTAATGGCTGAACAATGGACAGAAATGAGTGTTACAATACATTAAAAGCTATGTAAATTTATTGTTTGAACCCATGCTTTGTGATCTGTTCTATTAAAAGGATACGGGAACCATTAATTCCTGAGATTTTGAAGTCATCTAAAAGCTGAACTACTCTGTCTCGATTTGGATCATCTGGGTCAGTGTTGCGGACCTGTATAAAGGAGAGAAAAAAAATCAAATGACAGAAGAAAATGATTACAGGAAGATCCCTCCAAACCTCCTAAGAATTTTTCCAGTTCCTCAAATGTACTCAAATGCATCATCATTTCTGATTGTCTTAAGATAGCTGCATTCTCACTTAGCACTTTTTTTTCTTAACATGCCAGCTTTTTTTTAAAAAAAGCATATAGCCAAATTATCTGGTCTTAGACAATAATTTATATTCCATCTCATGAAATTGCATTTCCCATTTTTAATCCCTTTATAAAATTCTCCTAAAAACATACTATTAGAGAATGTTAATGACATCTGCAGATGATGACATGAGCAGTATATCAAAATTCCCCACTCTCAAGGATCATTTTAACTAAATCCAACCCTATTTTAAGCACACAAAAACTAAAATTTCTCTTATTTCCTACATCTGAAAGGAAACAGGACATGCAAGGTTAGCAAGCTGTGACAAACAGTGCTTTTTGAAAAATAGATCTGAAAGAACTACCAACCACCTCCTGTTTTAAAAATTATAATTTTTAAGCTATATTGTAATAATTTACTTCTGTATACTCACCGATTTCAGCAATTTAATTTCATCCAAAGCTGTTTCTGTGTAATGTTCAGCACTCTTTACAACTTTCATTGCCACAAACCTCTTCCCCCTAATGGACACAAAGTTTAATTTCAAATTGTTCTTAGGAACCACATAATGCTGATAGATAAAAATATGAGAGCTCAGAACTATGTCCTATGGGTGATGAATATGTGCAGAGGGCGGTTGGAGAGACCTTACTCTAGATCAACGACTCCCAACCTTTTGGGCATCAGGGACCGGTTCTGTGGAGAGAGGTTTTTCTGCAGACTGGAGGGGGTTTGGTTTTGTATGCTTCCTGCATCCGTGAATGGGGCTTGTTGTGGCCCGGCAGCGGCCTGCGCGGATTGTGGCTGATCCCGACGAAGAGGAGGCTGATGTGGTGTCGCGCAAGCAGCCTGCACAGCCAGCATTTGTGTCGGATAGCAAGGAGGCTGAAGAGGTTGTGGTGCCAGAGGCAGAGACTCAGCCAGAACCTTCAGAGGTTCCTTCAAGTGGAGAGAGCGAAGTGGAGGAGCCTCTCCTCAATGCTCGAGCACACAGGGCTGCCAAAAGGCAGGAGTGGCTACTCAGGAGGAGGAGGTCTACTCGAGAGTAGGGTTTGAGCATAATTGGCCATTCCCTTAGCCTATTTAAATCACACACAGCTAGTGCTTTCTTGCTGGAAACAACTCGTATTTTATTATCAGAATATTTTGGTTTATCATATCTTGTTTTCTGGGCTGGTTGCCAACCTTCGCCGGTCTTGTTTATTCTTGCTACTTAATAAATTTGATAAGGACCATTGGTGTGTGTCAATATCCTCGGAAATCCGGAGCTGGGGCAGAACAGGGCTTCATTTCTTTGTGCAGCCCAGTTTCTGGCATGCCATGGATTGGTGCCAATCCACGGACCGGGTGTTGGGGACCCCTGCTCTAGATCATTCTTGAGCTAAGTATCATCCCCAAGGACTATGAAACACAACCATGAACAAATGATAAAAAAAATGGGATGAAACATGAATCCTGACAAAATACAGGATTCTGTTTATAAAAAACAGTAGGAATCCTCTGGATTTCAAAATAATAGGATAAAGAAAAAAATGCTGTTTATCTATAATAGTTGTTGAACAATTAACAGAAACTTCAACCAAAGAACAAAGACTTACTGGATGTCCCATGATAACCACACTGTTGAAAAATGTCCCCATCCCAGTTTTCGGATTACATGGTATCTTCCATTGAACAGATCTCCTATTTTTACTAGATGATAGCCACCTACAAAATGTATAATGAATTATTAAATTAACAGTTAAATTGAGGTTATGTTGTAACTTTAACATAAAAAAGTTAAATTTATTTGCATAACTTTATACAGACTCAAATGCAGACAACTCAGAAAATTTTACAATATAAAAACCAATAAATCAAGCTAAATTAATACAATATGCAATACTGCATTTTAGTAAATCATCATATATATCTGAAAGCACTCCTGGGTATGATGAAGTGGGTGGCAGGCCTGGCCTTCAGTGCCATAGTAGTTTTGCATTCACTGGTGAGCGACTGAGATTGGGAAGGACAGTTGGGGGCAATTGCAGTGCCCATGCAGTGAATCAAAAGGGCAGGTGGATTGCTAAGCATCCAAATTTTCATACATGACCGCGGGGGGCACTGCAATGGCCATAACGTCAACTACCGGTCATGTCCCTTTGTTCAGCACCATCGTTAATTTTAAATGGTTGCTGAACAAATGAATGTTAAGCAAGAACTACCTGTATTTTGTTGAGAGATACTAAAATACTGGATTCATGCAACCAGAATTACCATTAACAGGTGTTCCATAATTAATAGATTTTAGAAATTCTTTTTCACTGAAGAGGAAGAAATGCATTTCAGTGGAAATTTTTTTTAATCTTTGCTATATATCACACAAGTGTTTTTTATATTAGTAGTATTAAATATATTTACATCGTAATTTGAACACAAAGAATTCTACCATTTTTACAATATTTTTTTCTAACTGTATGCCTTTTTTCTATGAGGTGACTGAGATTCCCATGAATCCTTCTGCCTTTCCCACTAACTAGAAGGCAAATCAAGAAACACTAGGCACGTAGGCATTTACTTATATCAAACATTTAAAGGCTATTGACTTTTTTTTTTTCATTTTCTGGGCTACTGAACCATTTCTTTAACTGTGTTTTACTTCTAAAATATTCATGTTTATTAAACTATTTTAAAATTATTTTTTCCCTTTTCTAGTACCTTACAGTATACTTTTAATGAAAGCTTTATGACATGGCTCTGAAACTTTAGACTTTAGTGGCAATATGATTTCCTAATTTACTTCTAATATTAATTTCTGTAACCCTTCTGTGAATAAAAGTAATTATTCATTGGGATATCTTCTGACAGTAACTGAATTTTAAATGTGCAAGAAGCTGGAGCCCTTTTTGCCTGGAGAAATTTGATAGTGCAATTTCCTAGGCCTGTTGTTTTCACCAGGTAGACCTGGAATAAATTCTCACTGCAAGCCAGCTTTGCATACACAAAGCACTGTGCACTGAGTCAGACTCCACTCAAGCATTCCTTCAAAGTGTGTCCAAACAAACTAGTTTTCACCCTGACCAAGCAGAGAGTAAAGTCTGGGTCTTGTTGCCCATCAAAGGGCAATAGCAGCTCCTTCTGCAATTTGTGAACCATTTAAATATTTATTTATTTAAATTTAATTTATTTCTATTCCACCTTTATTTTTATAAATCACTTAAGGCAGTGAGCATACCTAACTCCTTCCTGCTCTTATTTTCTACATAACAACAACCCTGTGAGGTGAGTTGGGCTAAGAGTGAGTGACTAACTCAAAATTACCTAGCTGACTTTCATGCCTAAGGTATATCAGGTATATAAAATATACCTGAAACAACCATATTCCTTCATCTTGAAGTTATTATATTAAATTATTTAGTTTAACAAAGACATATTTTAGGATATAACTGCTCTTATTCTAAACAGTTCTAAATATTTTAAGCCATGATTTCATCTCAATAAATGGATCCTTGTTTTCCTTTAAAAGTAAATTCATAATGTGGTTTATGCAAAGGTTTCATCAAGTCATAATATTAGCCTAGTGTTATTGGCCTAAAACAAACATGCTGAAAATGTAGAAAATGTAGAATTGTAATTTCATACCTTTGCAATAATCATTGGGATCTTCTTGCTCATCATCATCTGACCCCAGTATTTCTTCTTCTTGTTCAGGAAGGTCATTCTCTGCATGGGCAGTAGGGCCACGATGTTGAGTTTCAGGCCTAAGATACAGCATAAATGTTTAAGTTGTAAGTTTATAAGGAGAGGAATAAAGAATAAGTAAGGACTAAAATGCTGTTTAAAGATAAGGCTAGATATATAAAAAATAATAAATCATTTTTTTAAAAAAAAGTCAGATCTCATGTTATTGTCTATAGTAAACTACATTTATGATTCAAAATATTGTGCAGTAATTTTGCAGAGAACGCAAACCTTTTCAGACCCACCCATTTCTGAAAAGAAGCCTTTTGGTATCATTCCCAGTTGGTTTCCCTAAAATTGGGCTTACTTTAAAGATTCTCTGTGTACTAGAAAAGATTTTAATTGAAGGCATAGTGCAGATATACACTAGATATCACTTATCTAGTGATAGGCAAATAGAGGTTTGTTTGTTGTTTTAAATTATTTTGTCACACCTAATTCCAGAATGACCTTGAGCGGTTCACAATTTAAAACAGAATTTAGATACAATAACATAAATTTTAAAAAACACACAGAGTGAGAGAAATACCACAATGATAGTCCAGACAAAAACATCAACAATGAAACAATCAACAAAAATTCAATCACTCCTAACAAAGGAGTGTCACATGCATCCCCACCTCAAGGTCTGAGAAAACAACTAGGTCTTTAAGGCCTTCCTGAACACCTCCAGAATGAGAGCTGTCCAGATCTTGGGAGGGCGGGGAGGGGGAGGGGAATGACTCAGAGATTCATAAACGAATCTGTTCTAAGCTTTTTTCCAGTTTTGTATCAAGGGTCACTACCATTAACATAGGTGCTCACTGGTATTTTTACGAGAAATGGATGGCTTCAACCAGAATGAAAACCTAATTTTACCATAGATTGGCATCAATTCTAGAACATGCTCTTGGCTGGGCATAGCTGTAAAAAGACAGTGTGTAGAAGCCCTAATGACTTTCAAAATTGCCATAAAGCCATTACATATAAAGTTCTACGATGTCTACCACTTTGAGAATGCATCAGAAAGGAAGACTGGCAATATCTAATGAATATATGATGAATATTATTCTTAAATAAATTAAGACGACATATCAAAAAAAGAGTGCGTACCTGATTTGCCATTTAAATCTACATTATAAACTATTTATTTAGCCACAGTTTTATCACAATGTTTTTAATCAATTGATTTTCAAAAATGATATTTCTTAATTTCATTTTATATACTCTCAGCCCATAAAAAAGAGAATTTAGAGTAGTTTCAGACATTAAATAGTATTACCTAATTAAAGAATAGAAACAAGGAAAGCAAATTGATGAACACAATAGTTAACAAATACAAGTTAAGAAACTGCCTGAAGCATCTTGCTGAAAATATAGCTGGACTAAATATAAATATGCTGTCAAATAGCTTAAATCTATCATCACTGAATTATTATTTTATTTATTCTGACATTTTAATCTATTTTGGCTTATTGTTAAACTTGAGATGGTGAACATACCTAATATTCCCAGCTTCTATTTTCCCTCATGGCAACAACTAATAAGGTAGGTTGAGCTAAGAGAGTCTCACCCAGCCAGCTTTCATGCCTAAGGGAGGTCTGGAACTAAGTCTCCTGGTAAGTACCTTAACTCCACACCAAACTGGCTCCCAGTATCAATCTCAGCATCAATATTTAAATTAGTGATACTTAAAGAGCTGCAAATTACATCAATGTTACATTATCAACAAATACAACTGTACTTTATATAGTTCTTATATTTACAAGGTTCTATCTAAAGGTCACTGAGGGAAATTCTACTTTGGGGAGCAAATTCCTATGCTTGCAAGTACCAATTCAGAAGAAAAATAGCATTCAAGAGGGAGTGTCAACTACAGAAATCAGACAGTGAAGTATGGTTTCAGAATGTGGTTTTGTCATTCATCCGGTGTATCTTTTTCATGCAATTCTCTAAGTTATAGTATTTATGAATTACATCATTAATTTTTATGCTTCTCAGAATTACTAGAATTAATAATTAATAATTCCTAGACTAGGAATGCTGGCTCCAAATGCTTGCCGAGAAAGCCGCTTGCTGGTGGAATCAATATAAATGAAAAATTCTGGGACTCTGAATTATTTTCTATAAAATCTCCTTATACTAGTAGTCCTCGACTTATGACTGCAATGGAGCCCAACATTTCCACTGCTAAGCAAAAGAGCTGTTAAGTGAATTGTGCCCCATTTAATGACCTTTCTGCCACAGTTAAGCAAATCACCGCAGTTATTAAAGTGAATTATGTGGTTATTAAGTGAATCTGGCTTCCCCCATTGACTTTGCTTGTCAGAAGCCAGGTGAGGTTACAGGTGGTAATCACGTGACCCCAGCATAGTGTAACAGTCATAAATACATGCCAGTTATCATGTGCCCGGATTTTGATCTCATGACATGGGGATGGCGTCAAGGTCATAACTGTGAAAAACAATCATAAGTCACTTTTTTCAGTGCGACTGAAACTTCGAAAGGTCACTAAACAAGAACTACCTGTAGTGGCTTTGGTTCATTTCAGTTACCTTACTGCAGATTAGGCCTGCAAATTCAAACACTGATCTGAAGTCATTCAAGTCACAAAGGCAACCCAATTTGCTGCTCCAAAGCAAACAGTACAATTTGTGTGACCTGATATCATTACAGGCTTATGCTGAAGTAGAAATCTCCTGTAAGCCTTTTTCTACAGGGCTGGGTGAGACTTTTTCAAACCAAGCAACTTTGGGATTGCCTGCAGTCTTCCTAACATTACCCTACCTAGAAGATCTCCAGCACATATCTTCAGTGATGCACACTGAATACTTTGGCCAGTGTGGCAGAATTATCTTCTCAAATGCATTGCCTGAAGGGCTTCCTGGATGGGCATGAAAAAGACTCTTCTCATAAGGCTTTTCTCAACAGGACTCCCCAAAGGCTTTTGGCCCCATTTCATTATTGGTCATCTTCCAATGGAAAAGGCCAGAGGCATGAAGGGATGCATCCTTTCATACCATTGAGCTTGCAACTGATGAGTAGCTGGGAGAATCCATGAACACAATTCTGGAGTATTCTCATCTGCTGACAAAGATCAGAAAAATGCCAACAATGCAAAAAGATGTATGCTGATGGACTGTCTTAAACATATATCAGCTATCAAATAGTTGGGAAAGCCCAGGAACATACAATAAACTCTTCCATATTCTTCCCTCTCTCATTCACTGGCAGTGATTAGAAGGCAAGGGATGCAAAAGAGAAGACATCTCATGAGATGGGCAGCTGTATAAATTTGATTAATAAATAATTATATAAATAAAAGGATGCACGTCATTAGACTTCCTTGATAGCTTATTAGGAGAAAAGCTTTTATGGTACCATTGGCCAATCTCAACATGGCCAAATAGCTCTAGCAAGTAACTCAAGGAGATTCCAGCCAAAGGGGACTCAGCACATGCTGTAGTGATTCAGTTGCTCAGCATATAATCTTTGAATTCCCCAGTTGTACTCATAGTACAACTACATATCCGAGGAGGCCCCTTAGGTGGTGCTGTAGGAAAAGGATCCTCTCAACCTTTTTCCAGAGTACAATCTCTAAAAGATGGGAGGTGCTCTGGAGTTAGTATAGTCAGTTTCATCTTGAAAGTGAAATATTAGAGTTACTTCTTATATAGACAATGAAAAACAGCATAATAGCAAAACTGACATTGCCAAAACGGATGAAAATCAGGCCTCCCATACGAAGAGGGGACCAGATAGTCCATTATATAAGAACAGAACAAAATATGATTACACAAGTTAAATACTGTTTCTCTATATAAAGCTTAGTCTTAAAGCTGTCATTAGAATTCTTGGAATATGATTTAACCTTACTTCAGTACAGAATTATTTATAAAGATCTCATGGTTTCTTGTGAGCTTGCCTCACAGATTACAGCCCTGCCTGTTGAATGAACTCTCTTGTGAGGGAACCATTGTTGCTTTGTTCAAAACTTCACTGGGAAGCTTCATTCAAATCTTTATTGGAAAGAAATGAAGCTTCTTACATCCCTACTGCAGGTACCTTTATGAATCACAGCCTTGAAGAAACTGAATGGAATTCCAGATATGCAACTACTTATTTGGAAGCTCCTCCAATAGCAGCATTTATTGTGACCAAATGGTAATAAAGATTAATAAAATACACTCATTTCTTGCATAGAAAAATATCTAGAAATATAAAAGCTTAAAATAATGAAATATTTAGAACTATAAATTTATACCTACTGTATGTAGCTATTTTTGTAAAAAAAAAACTCTGGAATATCCAATTCTATATCCATTTATGATTTGGTAAAAAAAATATTCTTTCCCTATAAGTAATATCTAGATACATTAGAACAATGAATAAGCTTTCTTTTATGAACATTCCTCTCTGTTACCTCCAGTGGTTGCAGATTTATTCAAATCTCCTATATAAGGAAAAATAATAAATCTACATAGTAGAAGTAACAGAAATTGAACCCACAGATATAAACACAAAATCAAATAATAAACTATGTAGTTTAATAGGAAATTTGACAGCTAAGAGCAATATATAGAAAAGGATAATTAGTAATTCTGGAATCCAGAGATCAAACAACTAAATAAGATTTGTATCCAACTAAAAGCTACACCCATTAGCAAAGCTTTTCTATTAATTATGCGATAAATACTGTAAAATTGAATCGTTAAGGCACATTGAACAATACTTCAATCAATTAATGATTATTTAGCTGCTGTGGCTTTTGCTAAATCTCAGTAATAATGTTTCAGTCAGAATGCTGTCTGATATTCTACAATCATTTATTTCTTCAACATGCACAACTTTCCTGTAGCAAGGAAGTTACTAGAAAGTCTCCATAAAGCATTTGGCTGCCTTTGTTCTTCATCTAAAGGAAACTAAAGAATCATATCATCTTTGCCTTTAAACATGTTACACTTTTAAAATGACAATTATTGTCAGAGAATATAACATAAGTCTGAACATATTCAGAGACCTATCCTATTTGTTATTCACAAAGAGTGTATACTTTTACAATTAATTCTTAACAATGTTCACTGTGATCTTTGTAACTCTTCCTGCCACTATCTTTAAAAATGCATCCAAATTTACTATTGCTATAGGCCAGGAATATAAATCTACATACACTCTGTAAAATCAAATAATACTGTTAAAAGATTTATTTTAAACAGAGTATAAATCAAAGACAGAATAATCTGCAGATAATTTTGCAACTATTACAAATCAAATTAAAAGCTGATTTACAAGTGGAGACAAAGATATTACAATAATTCCAAAGATTTCATCTCAAGTACTATATTTCTGAAAAATTGATTCTTGAAATCACATTCTCCCATGAGTAAGAAAATGGAGGTGGGGGGAGCTTACCTGCATGAAGCACGTACACCCATTGATGAAGGTATCTCTGAAGATGAATCAACAATTTTCAAAAGAGCCATAAAATCCAAATAGTACACTAGTCCTGGATGCATAAATTGTGAATAGGGTGCTGGCCGTCCCTGAATACAGCAAAGCTTTGTGCAGAAGGAAGAAAAAGCAGACTATGCCTCCACCACCTAGCTGCAGATGTACAACACTGCATTGCAGGTAAATGGCTTACAACATCACTGGGGAGGACTGATTTCAGATTTGCTTCCTGCAAAATTTAGCTACACTTTGGAATGACAAAATATTTATTGTATAACGATTGTTGTCTAGTTTTTATTAAAAAAATAAAATAAAGCTTTTAGTTTTTTGCTGAATAATTTACTTCCTTCAAAACTTTTAAAAAATCCAAAGTAGATAATCTGATTACAAGGGAGTTCTGATTACAATATCAGGGAAGGAGGGACATTTTAAAAATCCTAGTAAATGCTTTGTTATTTCTTGCAACTATCCTAGCTCTGCCTAGAATAGAAGATTTTTTCTGGAATGTTACTCAATTTATGTAAACTAAATATAATTTATGTAAACTTGGAAACTTATACTGAGAAATTAATAAGATTAATAGAAAGTGAAAATCAGTTCTGACCACAGAAAATGTTTATAGCACATAACTTCAGTGACATCCCAAATCACATGCAAGTCCCAAAACAGATCTGCTTGCTAAGAATTACAGTATACTTTGCAAGGGACCTGAACAAAAAAATTTATTGTCCCAAACTTAAATATTAATTTTTAATATTAACTAAATACTAATCAATAGCTTAATTATTTAAAGATTAAGATTAATTACAATTAAGCAGTGGAACAGCTTGCCTTCAGATGTGTATGCTCCATCACTGAATGTTTTCAAGAAAGATTGGACAATCATTTGGACAACCCCCCGTGCCTCATTTTTGCCCTCCATGGCCTCCTGTAGTACTCTGCCAGCCGAAAGTGGGTCACATGGCCCGTTTTTAAGCCATTTTCGGCGCAGTTTTGGGCCCATTTTTCAGCCATCTGGGGCCTGTTTTGGGCCCATTTTTTTGGCCAACAGAGTGCTGTAGGAGGCCATGGAGGGTGAAAATGAGGTGCGGGGGGCTGCAGACGGCCCGTTTTAGCTACCAGAGGCACTGCGGGCCAGTCCTTTGATAGTTCCGGGCCGGCCCTGTGTGCAGGATTTAAGTACCCCACGGGCCAGATGCAGCCCGCGGCGCAGCCTTGAGTTTGACACCCTGATCTACTATGTGTTGAAGTATCTATTTACCACTAATTCCTGGTAAACCAAACCAAATCAATACTGCTGAACGCACTCTAACTATACTATAGAATGGAACTGGAATCTGCTCAAACTACTTAGTTGTTCCCCAAGAATTAAAAGCCAAGAATGGTAACGGCATTGATCAATTTGCCAAAGTATATCATGTCTAGGTCTGAATACACACCACAAATACTCTGTCAATCTTTCTACTCCTTTCTAGTCCTCAACTTACAACCATTCATTTGGCAATCTTTCAAAGTCATGATGAGGCTGAAAAATGACTTCCTATCAACTGTCTATGGTGATTCTCAATCATCCAGGTCATAGTTGTCCCATAGGTGCTTTTTCAGGAGGTAATTGGACTTTCTTGTTTTTCTTTGAAAAGGTTTCACTTCTGATCCAAGAAGCTTCTTCATATATGACTGGATGGTTCTCTGATCCTTCCATTCCCCACCATCCAGCCAGAGATGAAGAAGCTTCTTGGATCAAGATTTTACAGCTGAGCCTTGTTTAATGACCACTCCGCGATAGATTGAACTTGAGAGATATTTTGTACTTTAATACTGATAATTAGATTAGAAAGAAATGTATAAGGGATTCCATGTAATCCTGTACATGTATGCATGTACATACTTGCATCAAATGTGTGACCTTCTTTCCAGAAAATAAACTCTCCACAAGAATTTGTCCTTATCAAATATCACGCACAATACTACAATTTACTGATGATCATTTGCTCAAATATGAGCAAGGCCTAATTCCACAGAAGGGAATTTTCCAAAGTTAGTTCTTTTTTCTTTTAGAAGACATAAATAGCAAAAATATGTGTGGGCAGGCAGAGCAATTCTGTGGTTTATTAGCTATTTGAAAATATTAAAATATTTTAAATATTTCTATCAAATTAATCACTATGTTTCAAGTATCTTTCAGAGATCCTGTCTATTTTTACATAATAAAACACTGCACAAAGTAATTTCACAATTATTGCTTAAAACAAATTCTCATAGTGTAAACTTGTTTCTGCTACAGAGAAGCTTATCTGTAAACTTTACAGAACAATCCTTTTAAAGAATTAACACATTTTAAAAACTGAATATTTAAAAAAGCCACAAAATGAATAAAAAACCCCACGCATACATTAGGGTCAAAATACATTCAATATTTTAAGAGATTTTAAAAAGAAAAATTCCAACAAGTGATTTCTGACAACTTCATGGAGGCTGACAATCTCATGTCCAAGTTTTTAAAACATAAAAGCAGTTTTGTCACCGTCTTGTGTTTTCTTTTTTTTCCTTTTCTAGCATAGACTTCTGGTATTCCTTGATAGTCTTCCATCCAAGTAGTAATCAGGTCCAAGTCTGCTTAACTAAAACCCTGATATATTTATTCCTTTTGATAAACTCTTCTGAATAAACAAATAAAAATGACCTGGAACTACTTTGTTGATGCGTATTAATGATTTATAGCTTTTCACACAAAACCAAGCAACATTTTACTAATGCTCAGAGACTGATTGTAATTTCTATTTCTACAAATTACCATGTGCATCCTAAAGGTGGATTAAATGTTGTAAACCAAAAAAACTATTTTAAAGTTCCAACCACAGAACAAACAAATTACTATAGCTTTGCCCCAGAACTTTTGAATATGTCCAAGTTGCATGATTCATTCTTCTGTTTAAATTCTTCTAAATCACAGAAACTTGGAGAAAGCATTAACCAAATTCATCCCTGCTAGCAATTGCCTGGATTAGTTAAATCCAGGCAATCGTACAGGAGTATGACAGTAAAGAAAAATAAAAATAAAAACAAAGATAAAAAGTAACATTGCTGCATGTCCAACAGACACATTTAGTGCTGCAATTGAATTTCTTTCTGTGAAGAGTTCATTGATTATAACATGGTGTTATCACTACACTATGCACTTACTTTTCATGCAGGCTGTCAAATGCAAAACTATATACTGTTATGATTCTGTAGTTTCAGAATGTCAAATGTCAGAATTATGTTTCATACACATGCAATTGGAAACAGCTTCAAACCAACAGCTGAAAAAGTGCATCTTTGCTTTTGTTGTTTGTGAACTGCAGTAAGGAGACCTCATTGCTATTGCTTCTTTGCAGAGCTCATTTAAGAAGATAAATGTGCAGGGTACAGGTCCAGGGTATTTTATATTCTACATTAACATTATATGAGTGTGTGTGTATATACACACACACCTTAATGGAACTTAGATGCAAGAATCTGTCCATATCTAATCACCATTTCCCATATCCCTGATATATGATAATTTCAAATGCCTAATGACTCATTCCAATTTCATGTACATAGATATATTGCTTTGATGGATATCTTTTCACCTTATTAGTGCAGTAAATTAAAGGTTTACTCTGTTCATAAGCTTCTAATAACTGTTCTATATGGCTTAGGGCTGAAGCACATTCAGGATTGTCTACTTCAAACAGTATTAGCCTAACCAAGAAAAACTGTAGTTTTCCATTATCATGAAATCAAAACAACCCAGGAAGTTTTCTCTGTTATCGAACCCATGATGTGAGATTCAGAGGTTAGACTTGTACTGACCTTAGTGGTTTTCTGGAAGCAAATTAAAAAGGAGCTCTTGTGCATGGTTTTTTAAGTAGTTAGGACAGAGCTTGAAGGGTTATTTACATGTCATTCTGATAGCCAATTGATGACACATTTTAATGGTTGCATTTATTACAGTATTATTTGGACCATTGAATTTTATTCATTGTGGTCATCAAGAGTCACACGATGGTAACTTCCTTAAAAATAAAAATCCAGTTAGTAAATAAATTAGTGTGCAATAGGCTTACAACATTTGCCAGTGTGTACATTACAGCCTTAAAAATGTTCTACAGGGTATTAAATCATAGACAGATAATTGAATTTATTTAAATTTAATTGAGCTCCTCAGCATACAAGTAATAATTTTCTGCTATTCAATAGTAAGTCTAACTGAAATCTATCGGAAGTTTTAGAAGGTGGGAACTGAAGGCAAGGTATAAATCAACACTGTTAAAATGTGGAATTCCTGCTTTGCCCATGGCTATAAAATGAAGCTTTAGAATTAAACTGAACTACGGTATTTAAGTTGCATAAAGTAAAGCCTTTAGCTAAACAATAAGCAAAAAGAAGGGGGGGGGGGGAATGGTGCAAATCCAGAAGGAACTTTAGATATTTCAAATCTTTCAGAGTCAGCAGGTAGGGTTTTCCCATAAAACGCTTAAATGGCTATTATGACCCAAATAATAACCACGAAAATTAAAGTACAGTAGCAGAATACCTAGGGCTGGGGAGAACATATAATGTAAGTCTGGCTCTATGTTTTATATGTGATTCAAATATCCTATTTCTATGATTAATTATATTAAACTTACTTTAGAAAAATTAATAAATGTATTAATAGAGATTAAACACATACTTTTAATACACATGGTTCCATAAGGACAGGCTGGTATGAATACTGGGTTACACAGAAATGTTTACTAGACCTTTCTCCCTTTATTTCAGTTCAGAATATACAACTTTCAACAATTACCTTCATTTGAAACCCAATGGGGGAACACTTACTTTCTCTGGGCCTTTTCTTTCTTGGCTTTGGTCCGTTTCTTTCGGGCTTGCAATGCTAAAACTGAAAAGAGATGGGGAAGCAGAAGAAAGCTGAATCAAAATCGGGTACAGAAAGTTTAATTTTTAGCATCCTCTCTGGTTTACAAATCCTTTAATAGAGGCACCATTTATGTTCGATTTCAATGATATAATATGCCCCCTTCAGATTATTTTTTCTTCCTTAAGAACGTAACCTAAGTGGAGACAAAGCATCATACTCTCCACCTCGTACGCACAAAGGGGAGAGCTAAGCAGACGCTTAGGTACATCACTGTCAACATACCTGAAAAATGCAACAGGCATCTATTATTAAGTATACTGAAAAGAACCCAGAAGCCAGACCATTTAGATCAGAGCAGCAAGTTGAATTCAGATTAAAGGAGGACCAAGAAGAGCAACCCCTTCCTGAGGCGAATTAAGCAAGGGGGGGGAGGGGGGGAGGGAAAAACCGGAGCAAAAAAAAAAGCCCAACGCGCTCACCTTTCCGTTCCATGGCGGCCAGCGACGGCAGCCCCGCTGAGCTCCCGCGCGTGCGCTCTAAAGATGTTCCTTGCGCCTGCGCCTGGCGTGGGCGGGCCGGCCGGCGCGTGCGTACGGCCGGTATCTTCGCGCGCCGTTGTGCGCGCCACCAAATTTCTTCGGCGCCGCTGCTGTCACTTCCTTCCGAGCTGGGACTACTAAGGAAAGCCACGCCCCCCGGCTCTTCCAAGCGCGTACGGCACCGCCCCCTCCTCCTCTGCATGGGAGGGCGAAGCCGCGCGTTAGGCTCCTCGGCCGCCTCCCCCTGTCCCATGTGCGGAGCGCATGCGCTTCCCCCCTCCGCAGCCCGCTGTTTTCCCTTTCGGTTTTCGCCGGATTTGGCGGGGTCAGAGAGCGGGGCAAGGGTTAAAAACTCCGCCTGGCGTGCGGTAGCGAGGTGCCGTCGCTAGATAGAGAATTGTGACGTATCCGCCGTCAATTCTGCTTGCGGGCGAAGTTTCAAATCATAGGCACAGCCGACATGAGATTCAAAAGGGCAAGAACGCCTTTCGGGGTCCCAACTGGTTTCTGATGGGTCCCCATCCATCAGCAGGTGGCGTGGCAGGTCGCAGCGTCCTGCAGAATTGCGAGCCGTTTTGAGACGGTTGTTAAGATGCGTTCCTGATGTGTTTGGGGATCGACTTTTAACGTGAGATTTAGGGCTGTGTTATTTTCGCATTCTTCAAGAAGTATCTTTCCGCAGAGCGGCGTCTAATATCTGATATGTAGCGCTCTACATTGCAAAAGGAGTTTTGGTACTTTTTTTTTTCTTGTAGGTCGCCCTCAGTCACTGTGTGACATGGGTGGCTATGTAAATTTAACAAATAAGTTGAAGGTGATATAATGTATAAAGCGTGATTTCCCCTTACAGATCCTGTTCCTAGGGGTGGGGGAGACGGAAACGACCATTGCCTGTTAGTAAGTTGCCCATTTGCCAAGAGTAGGAGGAAATGGGCAAAACACCAACTCGATTCTGCATACGGGTGAATATATGGCATCAAGACCGGGTCAGTACTAGGAAAAGAAAGAAGCACAGTGGGCGCTTTTGATTTCTTGAGTAAGGCTGGACAACACTGTTGTGGAGTAAAGCAAGTTGGATTTAAAATAAACGGAAATCCAGCAGTTTCAGTAATTTAGGCTGGTTAAACTGAGGAAGCTTCTTGGATGAGAAGCGAAACGTCTTCAAAGAAAACTAGTTGCCTCTTGAAAAAGCACCTTTTATTTATTTATTTATTTATTTATTTAATTTGATTTATATGCCGGCCTTCTCCGAAGACTCAGGGCGGCTTACAATGTACTCAGCAATAGCCTTCATCCTTTTATATATTTATACAAAGTCAGTTTATTGCCCCACAAACTGGGTCCTCATTTCACCTACCTTAGAAAGGATGGAAGGCTGAGTCAACCTTGAGCCTTGGCGAGATTCGAACCCTGCAGTAATTGCAGGCAGCTGGTCTTAATAAGCTTAATAACAGGGTGCCTTAAGCCCCTGTACTACCAAGGCTCTTTGGGACAACCCTGACCTGGATAGACATTTAGGCTGGTGGTTAAGCAAAAACGAGCTGGGGGAAAAAAAGCACTTTTCATTACAGGAATTCACGTTAATCGCTGCTAAATCAAAGAGGCTGCCTTAGAAATGCCGCCATGAAAATTACGGCGCTTCTTCGCCTAAAGCTCCGAGCCGCAGCCTTTCCCATAGCAACGGGGAGGAAAAGCAAGAAGATACAAAAGCGGGCTCGCGCTGTCAAACTAACCCCCGCCCAAGGAAGGCAACACCTACGATTGCCTCAAACTCCGCCTTCCTCTGTTTCTCTCCCTCCCCCCCCCTCTCTCTCTCCTTCTAGATCTCGCGAGACCATCCTAGAGGGCTGCGCTCGTATAGGCCGCAAGAATCGGGTTCCATATTGGGGCATTGCCTCTAGCGATTCCGTGCCGTAGATCTCGCGATACCTCTGCGATCGATTGGTCGAGGATCTAGGAAGAGGTTCGGAGAAGTCAGACTGGCGTGACTTCGTCATTGCTCGGGTCTCCGCTCGACTCTTAAACCCAGCTCCGGTCTCCTTAGAGACCTTGCGTGCTCCCTAGGTGGCCTTTCCCGTCAGGGATTGGGCAGCCTGGAGAAGTGAGCGTTTGCGGTGTCCCTCCCCCCACCGCTCCGGCCACTGTTCCTGCAGCGGTCCTTCTCTTTTCCTCCCGAGGAAGGGCTGCAGCGGTGCAAGGCGCTCGGGGCGAGCCGCGGCCAAGCGACCGAAGTTGCAGCTGGACGCGGGCGACTTTCCCACCTCCTTCCCACCGCGCGGGAAACTCCCTTTCGCTGCAAGGGGAGGAGCCGAGGTCCCCGGTTCGAGGGTCTCCTCCCTCCCGGCCCCACTGGGTGGGGCGGACTTGGGGGTCGAGATGACCCAGGAGCGGCCCAAGTTCTACCGGCAAGAGCTGAACAAGACGATCTGGGAGGTGCCCGAGCGTTACCAGAACCTCTCGCCGGTGGGTTCTGGAGCTTACGGCTCCGTCTGGTGAGTTGCAATCATTGCAAGGGGAAAAGGAGGAAACGTCGCCGTCTGCGCTGCATCCAAAGGGCGGAACGCGCATCTTTTTGCAGCGCCGCCCGGCATGCAGTTGTCCGCATTCTCAGCGAGGCCTGTCACCCCGGTGGGGATCCTATACCTTGGCAGTTTGTTCTTTAAAAAAAAAAAAAAAAAGAGCCTCTCGGGATGGTTGGTCTTAGCATGCTTTCACCCCCCCCACACCCCCAAAAGAAGGTTTCTTCAAGTTGCGGTATCAGAAGGAACTGGTTTGGGCTGTTCTGTTATGCTCTCTAAAGTCCGGGCGTGTAGATTTATGCTGTCTTCCTATTGCTTTATTCTACAATCACATTGTGCTGTCAGTCTCGTTTTTCCCTTGTAGACGCTTTCCACTTATTTTGTTCTGAGCAATCATCTGGTAGGTGGGTTACCCTCTTGGGCTAGGACCCAGGGAAACCAAGTGCAGGCCGAACTCACCCACCCACCCACCCACCCACCCATGGAAACTCGTTAGCCAATTTTGGACTTTTCCTTCCTCAGGTTGCTCTTTTGGCCCAGTTTACCTCCCGTGGGTAAGAGGGGGGGGGATGACAAATTGCGCGTTTTGTACTCTGCCTTGAGCTGGAGAAAAGGCCAGATAAAAATTTAACAAATATGCATCAGCTATCTTGCTTTTCTGGTGCCTAAATGATAGGCTTTGGGAGAGAGGAATTGCTTAATTATTCTTGTCCCAGTTTCAGTTTCGAATTGCTGGGCAGGTTGTCTTAGACAGAGATCTGGCTTTGAGGAAAAAGCATGAGTGCCTTGATGACTTCAGGATCTTTCCAGGCAAAAATTGTTTCTTGTTAGGGTGATGTTGCTTTCTGTTGGGCCTACATCAATAAAGCAGTGACTTCAGCCCTGCATGATGTTAGCCAGCCAAATATATTGCTTTCATCTCCTCTATCCTGAAAGAAGCTCGGGGCAGCATATATCCTTTCTGTTCTCCCATTGTTTTTCTGGGTATGTTAGGCAGATCAGGACTGACCTGGATTTGAATTTCAACATTACCAAACTGAATTTTCTGAGAGTATGCACTTTTTAAAATAAAGTTAGCATATTTCAGCATACTCTTGCAAATAGAAGAAGCTGTGGGTTGTATAGGCTGAGCATAAAGACATTATAAAATAGTTGAAAAGGAGTAATGTAAATTAGAAGAGGAAGTTGCAATGTTTCTCCTAAGGACGTTTTGCACTGTATTTTCTGATCTGCATTATTATAACAAAAATATACAGTAGTTATGCCTCATGGAGAAAGAAGGTTCAAGGAAGCCAGATTCAGTGACAAATCACTATAAATAACACCTATGTTATGTTAAGTTAGACAGTAAATAAAGCAGAGGCAGCCTACATTTTTGCTTTTGTGGAAATACGTAGATTTTGCTAACATTGTAGGCATCTGAAAAATGGTTATAATGATTACTGCCTCTAGTCATAACATTTTATTGCAATAGCTTATAGATTCTATAGATTCACTCTGCCACTTCAACTTTTTGCAATGAGTAGGAGGATACATTTCAAATGAGACAGTATTTTTATTTTCCATGAATGTTTATAGAGCTTAAATAAATATTGCAGGTATTGCTTTGTACAGCATGCCTGAATATTCTTATGTTAGAATCTAAAAAAAACATTAAAAGTCAGTTATGCTGGTAAATCTTTCCTTTTTTTCTGATAAAAAAAATCAGAAGGAAGTAAAGTACTCTTGACAAATACATTGCTTAACAAATGCAGTAGGATTAGTCAATAGACATATCAGTGCTTTTAGTTCATACTCTATTGGTCTCTTATGGCTTCTCTAAATGCTATAAATTCAGCACTGAACCTCCCAGATAACATTGTGCCAGGAGTCAAACATTGAAATAGTATACCATTATTCAAAATGCATCATATACAGGTAGTCCTTGACTTGCGACCACAATTGAGCCCAAAATTTCTGTTGCTAAGTGAGAGACAGTTAAGTGAATTTTGCCCCATTTTATAACCTATTTTGCTACAGTTGTTAAGTGACTCACTACAATTGTTAAGCAAGTAACACATTTGTTAAGTGAAATGGCTTCCCCATTGACTCTGCTTCTCAGAAGGTTGCAAAAGGTGATCACATGACCCTGAACACTGCAACTGTCATAAATATGAATCAGTTGCCAAGGGTCTGAATTTTGATTACATGACCATGGAGATGCTGCAATAGTCTTAAGTGTGAGAAATGTTTATAAATCATTTTTTTTCAGTGCTGTTGTAAATTCTAACGGTCAACTGTTGCAAGTCGAGGATTACCTTTATTCTACAGAAAGGACATTGGAATAATATTAAAATGCATTTCATTAAGTTTTTAAAAATAAATGTACATGCCTACTGACTCTACTTGGGTCTATGAATATTTTTGTTCAATCCATTGTTTCAAATATCTCAAATAAAGGCACATAAAGTTATTAGTTTCTTGATACAAATGTTTATATAGCCATTTCAAATTCAGTTTGGACATGCTTTTTTGTTTAGTACATTTTTAAGAGTTTGTTTATGTAAGTTTTTAATGATTTATTTCAGCCAATCTAAAAGCACTACGTATGTTATAGTCATGGAAAGATGTAGAGAGAGTCAGCTTACTTTTATATCTGTAAAAATGTAATTCAGTTTTTAAAGGTTTAGCACCCAAGTTTTCTTTCTAATGTTTATACCTCTAGAAAATATACTCCTAGTTTTGAGAATCTGAGACATTGTTATATACCAAAATTTCATCACATGAGAAAAACAGTATATTTTAAATTCATACAAATGATTATTAAATGTCCTAATTTAGCATTGTATTTTATGGTGCAGCCTCAAAGATTTAAGTTAGACTTAGATTTTAGTTCCTACTCCTTATTCAAAAAGAAGGCATTCAATGGGATTCCATTTCAGTTAGTAAATATGAATAGGATATAGTGTGAGTTCCTTGAGAAACCAATGTAGTTTTGTTATAGTGTGGTGAGCTCCAAAGTTTTAAATAGTTATATTCTTTCCCTTTCGTCCAAACAGTTTAAGGCAGGGAAATAATTAACTATGACTGGATATTCACTTAATCTAAAGATTCTCATTATTCTTTTACTATACATTTAAGGTTGTCTTAGACTTATGACTGTAATTGAGACCAGAAGTTAATCAGGGCTGCTTTAAGTGAGTCATGGCTAATTTGACAACCTTTTTGCCATGATTGTTAAGTGAATCATATGGTCATTAAGCAAATCTGGCTTCCCCCATTGACTTTGATTGACTGGCTGGGAAGGTCACAAATGATGATCACATGGCCTCAGGATCTTGCAACCATGGTAGATACATGCAGTTGCCAAGAGCCCTAATTTTCATCACATGATCTTGGAGATCCTGTGATGGTCATAAGTGTGAAAAATGGTTCTAAGTCACTTTTTTCAATGCTGTTATAACTTCAGTCACTAAATGAATGATTGTAAATTGAGAACTACCTGTGCTTGTTCCGTCTTGAGAACCATATTATAGTTTTTCAGGATAACATAACTATTTCAGCTAATGCTTGTAGCATTAGACATTGCAGTGTGTTATGTGGTCTCAATTGAATTAGAAAGGAGAAAAAGTCTCATTCTCTATATACCTCCAGGTATAAATTGTTCTACAAGTTCCTGCTTTAAACTGACAAGAACATTCATTTTAAGGACTCAGGATTAACTCAAAGTTGCTTTTTCAAGAGGCAACTGGACTTTCTTGTTTTTCTTTGAAAACGTTACACTTCTAATCCAAGGAGCTTCTTCAGCTCTGACTGGATGGTGGGGAATCCAGTCAGAGCTGAAGAAACTTCTTGGATGAGAAGCGAAACATCTTCAAAGAAAAACAAAACCCAGTTGCTTCTTGAAAAAGCACTTTTGGGACAACCAAGACATGGATGACTGAGAATCTTCATAGACATTCAGGCTCAGGATAAAACAGAATATTTTTGTGGATTCTTCTAACAATTTGGTGTGTTTCAAGGCAGCAAAAAGGGACCTTGTTGTGAGATGGTATTGATTTAATCAATTCCTCACCTATCCAACGTATGATTCTTGACAAGAGGGTGGGACATTACTGTTGAAGGAAATTCTTTCTCTCTGATTCTTTTCATTCTTCAAAGGGCTTTTACCTTCATATCTTGAAATAATTCAAACTAAAGTTTGGAGTCGAGTCCTATGGGTACTTTTCTAGTAGCCATAATTCAGACTTTCAGTCTTGGTGGAATGATGAACATACCTGGAATTTTAAAAACACTATTTTTCTAGTGCCATGAAAGTTGCATGGATATATCCATGGGGTCACCCCGTTGTCTTTATAGCGCAGAGCACCCAAGGATTCTTGCAGTTGGTAATTTTGGAGCATATGGTGCTGAGCACTTCTAAGCAGGGGTGGGTTCTAAATTTTTTTACTACCGGTTCTGTGGGCGTGGCTTATTTTGTGGGCGTGGCTTGATGGGCATGTGACAATTATTTAGGCTTTAGCAGAGGTACTGGTCTACCAGGCTTTTAACTGCTTGCAGAGCTGTACCAATGTACCCATTTATTTTTTGCAGGCACTGGTCTACTCATGTATTTTTACAGGCACTGATCTACTCATGTATTTTTGCAGGCACCGGTCTACTCATTTGTTTTCTTTTAACACTGATCAGCTGTAGGGCGGCCCTTTGAAGCCCCGCGGCAAGAGTTTAAACAGTTTTTTTCCCTCTAGCCATCAGCTGGGACTCAGGAGGCAGCAATAGATTGGGAGTGGGGCCAAATAAAAGGTAAGAATAACGTGGAGCGGGGGGGGCAGAACCAGTTCGGTGACGTCATATCGTCACTGCTACCGGCTCGGGAGAACCGGGAGGAACCCACCACTGCTTCTAAGTCATCTAAAATATTTTACAGTGTATTTGTTGCACAAGTTAAGAGAATTCCTGATTGTAGACTAAATTCCTCTTTGTTTTAGTTTGCCAGTATTATACTTGAACAAATACTATAAGGGTGCTAAGCATTCAGAGGCATCTGGTGTACTATATTTCCTTTTGCCTGATGTAAAACAGTGGCTTTGCAAATATTTTAGCATCAAGATTAAAGATTTATCCACTACATTCAGTATATGATTTGATCAGTTAAGGATAATTAAACGCTATAGATAGGTTGAAGAATCCAGGCTAGCATCCAAGTAAGCATCCAAGGTCTCTCTTCATGTAAGATTGTTGTAAGAATCTGAAACAATAGCCAGAGGAAGAAATTATTGGATTTATTTGCAGTAAATCCAATTTCACTATAACCAGGTCATATAAATGCAGTCCATATACCTGCAAGTCACTTTGCAGCGAGATGGATGGTAAACAAATTTAATAAATAAAAATACCTTGCATAGATCTTCTGGATATTGCACAAAGGACACCCACACACATACTTCTGTGTGAATATTGCACTTCGATGCCCACTAGACTGCCTGCTTACTGGAACTGCCCACCTGCTTATATAAGGGAAGAGAAGATGATTAGATATGGACCTTTCCTTGGGACTAGTTTGGCATGATGAGGAATCAAGTCAATTAGTGGTGTATGACATCAGTTCTTCCTGTGCCAATACAGACATTGCAGACATTTTGCAAGAACACCTGCCAGCTTTAAATAATTGGATATCCATTGTGGGAATGTCTCTTTTTATGTTGCAGTTAATAACACATAAGCAATTATTTTAAAATTTAGCGCAGGCATGGCTGACTCTGGGGAAGAGTGAAAAAAGATTTTCCATTCAATTTCAAGCTAAAATGATATGGGTACATTAGTTTTAGGATACATTTTTATAGAAAACAGACAGAAATTCGAGCTATTTGTTGCCTACATTGGCTTGCTATAATGAAATTATGTACTGAAATAATTTTATTCTGACAAATGCTTTTTCTATTCAAATACAGTAAAATTGTTTCTTACTGAACTGTTGGTGTAGTCAGATATACAATATCTATTTCATTTTCAGATCTGATGGGTGGTTCTTTGTACATTTTGCACTTGTTTGCTAGTTAATAACAATTACAATTGCTTTGGATTTTTTTAATATGTGGAAATGAGTATACAGTATCTCTTTAGTGTTGTCTGTCAATCTGATTAGATCAGAAACCATGGCAATAAAATTTCAACATTTTACCGCTTCCAAGTGTCTGAAAAAAACAGTGTCTAGATATTTCTGAGTTAAGTTATTCAATCTAAAGATCTGAGGATTAGTTTGGACTTCTTTTCCACAACTGGATTGCTGTGAGGCATACACCGTGCTTCAAGATATAAGGAGCTTTTGTTTAGGAAATGTCACAATATGTGAATTTTGAGGTTGAAACTTTCAAGGAGTTTACAGGAAGTCGTTGTCATATCTCTGTGTTATTAGTCATATGATTGCAAGATTTTTCATTCTTTCTTTATAAAGCCAAAATAATTCCCAAATTTATTCATTTAATATAGTATATTAAAATGAATATCATATAATCTTTTTCCAAGTTTACTCAGAGAAAAAATTTCAACTTCTTTTGGAGCTCATATTTTAAGTTACAAAAGTTAGTTATATTCTCTCAAAAGAATAAGATAAATGATAATCTTTTCATAATAAAATGCTAACACTGATTACACCATTAATGCTTTTTAAAAATGATTTTATAGCTCTGCCTTTGATGCTAAAACTGGCCTCCGTGTGGCAGTGAAGAAATTGTCCAGACCATTTCAGTCTATCATACATGCCAAAAGGACCTACCGCGAACTGCGACTGCTTAAACATATGAAACATGAAAACGTGAGTTTGACACAAATCATAATTGTATTTGGTTTCAGAGCGAAGTTGGGTATGAACTGTTTGTTAACTCTGGTTCACTTTACGAGTGAAGTCTCTGAGCAGGAAAGGGGTTGGTCGTGCTCATGCAGAACTACTGTCTGAAAGATTTCTTTACAGAGCCACTCACAGGTACAGTGAATATGATCGTGCTGAATCCAAAGCACCTTTCACACATTGGAACTGAACACTGCAATCCATGAGTTTGCATTTGGCAGTTTACATGTCAGCCATAATGAAATGAAAATGACGTCAGTCTTCAAGCAAAGTATGACAATGGAGGGATATAGTAGTGCAGTATTTATTCTCCTTTTAACTAAGAGCATAGTCAAATTTGAGGAAATAATATAACTGTTAATTCTGCAATCTGCAACTCTGGAGCCTGTTGTGAAATGCCTCATAGCTTCTCTGTATTTCTGAAACGCAATATTGCAAAAACATTTCTTCCTCTAGTGTAGTTGTTTTCCAGCTTAAGCAACCCTGTCAGATGAGTTGTTAGTTCTTATCTTGTTTGATTAGAATTTGGTTGATTTTTTTAAAAAACCTCTAGGCACATTTCATTGTATTGTTTGGAGGTATTTATTTTTTGTTTTTTTGCAGATTTTTTTTGGTTTTAATTCCTTGTTCATTTCTAGAGCCACTGATATAAAATAAGCAGTTGCATAAATCAAATGATTATGCCTGTCATTTTATGCAAAGTTCACAATATTTAATAAATAGATCTATCGTACACAAATTTAATTTGAGTAAAGCCTGCAGTATTGAGGATTAAACTAATGGAGATTTTTGAAATACACTACAGCTAATCTGCTTTTAATCAAAATACTTCTTCAGTTATATTAGTAAATAATGAAAGTGTTGAAAAGTTGTTCTATAAAAGCACCTCCTAATTTCCCTTTAAATGCTAGGAAGAGAATTTACAACAAAATTATGCAGATGAGCCTGTATGATCACATTGTCAACTCTTTGAGCATAACAGTTCAAACTATAGTTCCTGTTGCATTGTGCCTTGTTTCTAAAATAATACATTTTTTATACTGAGCCATAGTGGCCCAGTGGTTAGTATGCAGTATTGCAGGCTGACTTTGCCCATTGCTAGGCTCAAAGTTGACTCAGACTTCCCTCCTTCCAAGGTCAGTATGAGAACCCAGATTGTTGGGGTCATTATGCTGACTGTAACCCACTTAGAGAGTGCTGTAAAGTCTTAAATGCTATTGCTATTATTCAAAGACTATCAGGTTTCATTCTTCTGCAGATAATGTCAGAGCACTGAATGTAGTAAAGACTGGTAGTTTGTAACTGCAATTGTGTGTGAAGAAATTATTAGTGAAATATATTGTTGTGACTGGCAAAACATTAAGCTTAAAAAGCTATATTTGCCCATATATTTATTTTTGATTGCTCATTAAGGACAGGCCTACCTTGGTTTTTATTGCTGACATTGAATATTTAGGAACATCCCAATGCACTGATTTTGGTCCCTTAGGGCTAATGCAGACATATCTAATGCAAGTTGGATAGATCACCGCAAAGTCACCATATTGTGTAAGATGTAGTGAACTGTCCTTCACCGGAGTTTGTCAATACATCTCCATACATCATCATCATCATCATTTTGAAATGCACGTTGGATGCCAGTAGAAGTTCTACCCAAATATAAAATTCCTCTTTAGTTGTTTTACTACAGAGTAGCCATTTTTTAAAGTACAAATTGGTGTATTAAAAACATGGCAACAATAGAACAGTGAAAATAAAACAGGATTTGATGCTTTAAATCATGTATTTACATAGCAGGCATAATAATAAAGGATAATAAATATACTTCAGTTGGGAAAATGGATTGGAAAAAAATGGTTTAATGTATATGCTTACTTAGGAATATCTTTTCCCCATTTACAGGTTATTGGACTTCTAGATGTATTCTCACCTGCGAAGTCATTCGAAGAGTTCAATGATGTGTAAGCAACAATTCAAAACTTTGCAACATATACTTTATATTTTTAAAAACACTAATCCAAAATGTATAGCCTTTATATTGAATTAAATTTATAGTCTTGGTGAAAACTTCCTTGCATGTAAGGAGGATTAATGGGGCAAATGTGAGTGAGAGTATGCATCTAAGGACATGAATAGTTTAAGTTCTATACCTGCTTCAGTTTTGTTACTGTAGAAGTATGTGAGCATTGAAAATTCTTGCATTTGGAATGAAAAATAACACAAGGACTGCTTCACACTATAACAGTAAAATCATAGATTAAGTGGCCTGAGTCACTGATATACTTTGTTTGATTTTGTTTTATGTGTTGTTCAAACTCAGCTATTGTAGTTTGTGAATTATAGTTTATAATTTCGTGCAGATGTTCTCAAACCTGATGGTATTGTGTCCTCCCCCCTCCCCCCCAAAAGATAAATAAGCTCATGCTGGCTCCTCCAAACCTACCTACATGCCTACCTTACACAGAGATATATCCTGGAGCATGGGGCCCAGGATTGAAGCCTGCAAGATCACACTCCAGGTCCTCTAACCAGGTTGTAAAAAATGGTCCAACCCCACATGCCCACAGTGTGTTTACCTTGGCTGGAGTCCTGCAGGACAATGCTAATGCCCTGATAGACAACATTCCCACTCTACTGGACAAGCACCTGTCTTTGACCAAGCAGAGGAAGAGAGGTTCAGGCAGCAACTTTAGCCTACATGTTCAAACTCCCTAGAATTTGTGGCTTCTTTTTCCAAAGTCATAACTTAATATGATGTGTCGCACCCAGTCAGTATTTATCAGGATCATAGAATATATAATTTGCTAAATATATTCATGTCAAAGGGAAGATAAAATACTAGAAACTGCTGTACATGTGTTAACAATAGTTTCTAAGCCATCTTCTCTCTCTCTCTCTCTCTCTCTCTCTCTCTCTCTCTCTCTCTCTCTCTCTCTCTCTCTCTCTCTCTCTCTCTCTCTCTCTCCCCCTCCCTCTCCCCACCCCCAACTCGTCAACTTATTGAGCTTTGTATCTCCTTGTTTATGTTGTATACCATTTTGAAGTTGAGGTTTTATCATTCGAATAACAGGTGTTGGCAAAAATATTTACTTTCTGAGGCAGAACTGGCTACTTTTCTTTCTGGGAAAAGGTGGGGGCGGGGAGGATTTAGAAAAAGAAAAGCTGAGCAAAATATTTTGAATGTCTGATAACAGGGAGGAATAAAGTTCCTTGGTTTTATTGTTGAATTTTCAGGCTTGTCTGTTCCATCATTATTTTGCATTAAAGAACTCATGTACTTGTAGCTGTATGATGAGAGATAGTAGATTGAAGTGGCAAACATTTTAAAGAGCTGTGTTTTAAACTTGTAAAACTTGTATGTAACAGTTTTCATAAGCATGTTGAGACAAGCTTCCTGTTTTAATAAGTTCATTTAGATGGATTTTGTTAATAGATACTAGCATGACTAAATGTTTCATATAGCCTGAACTGTACAACCTTTTTACATTTCTTCAGAGAAATCGAGAAACTGAATCATTGTAAAGATCTCCTTAATTCATTGTTAGGAAGAACAACTAGCTTCTGAAAAATCTTATTTTCTTATTATAATTTCTCTGGGAAGTGGTTTATTATGGCTGCAGTGAGTGGATGGGTTGGTTAATAATAAAAGTTATGTGAACACGGAGAATGTCATGAGATGTCTTTATCTTCTCACATTTATAACATACAAGCCAGAACCTATATGAAACAGCCTTTGTTTTTATTATCCTGTTTCCATTTGAAAGGAACAATCTAGAATATTTTAGATATATCTCCCAAATAATAAAAATACACAAAATTTTATAAATACAATTTAATAGATGCACAAATCTCATATTTTTGGATTAAGTGGATAATGGTGCTGATTATGTACTTACAAAACACATCAAAAGTTATATTTCTGTAAAATAAAGTTCTCTCTGTGAAAAAATTGAGATAAAGTTAACTTTTCAGAGCTAAAGAAGCTTCTTGGATGAGAAGCGAAACATCTTCAAAGAAAAACCAGAAAGTCCAGTTGCCTCTTGAAAAAGCATCTTTGGGACAACCATGATTTTGATGACTGAAAATCTCCATAGCCATTTTCTGAGTATACTGAGTTGGAGTTTGACAAAACTAATTTTGTGTACATCAACTTTTGCCATTGATGTCAGAGGATTTGTAGTTCAACTAATGAAGGGTACACTTTACTGTAAGATGGTGATTAGTAGATATGTAAAACATAGTTACATACATATCTTGGATTACACCACACATACTGTTTATAATTAATGATTTTAAGTGGCTCTGCTTACGTTTCTTTAATCTCAGAAATGCTGGATTGAGTTCTGCAAAGCATTAGAAGGGGATGTTTTGCAAAGAAAGTTACATAGGCAAAACTTTCCTTCTCAAATATTAAAGCAACCATGTTTTCTGGAAGGCTTCAAGTCTGCTTTGAAGGTTGTTTTGGGTTGTCTGTGCTTACGTGTACACATGCAACTGCTTTTCTTTGCGTACAGTTCCATGGAAAGTATTGCTTGCGCATGTAAATGCAAAGAACTGGAGACAGTCTTTCAAGAAAGACATGACTGTTTTAATACTTCAAAGAAAGATAGTTCACTCAAGTCATTGATTTCTATGGCGCATACTTCTGGATATTTTTGCAGAGAGTTTTCATATTCGTTTAGGTGTCTTACAAAGAAGTAACATTTTGGTTTGACTTCTGTTTTCCAGATACCTTGTAACCCATCTTATGGGAGCAGATTTGAACAATATTGTAAAATGTCAGAAACTCACAGATGACCATGTACAGTTTCTCATCTATCAAATTCTTAGGGGTTTGAAGGTATTTCCACTTTTATAAGCATAGTAACTCCTCTGTACACTTACTTTCTCTTTTAAAGAGAACTATAGAGGCAAATAATGTATTCAGGCAAAGGCAGTTATTGCATTTTTGCTCTTCTGAATTATGTAAAGTAATTTCCTTTAAATAGATTTGAACATTTGTCCTTTCTGAAATTTGGGATGGAAGCAAAAATGTGGTTGCACCACTATTGAATTGGCTCTGCTTCTTGCACAATTGAATTTGAATTGGCCCAGCTTTGGCTCTACATTATATTCAGAGGCATTAATGTTCTTAGCGCATGGCATTTTTTCATTTGCTTGTACTGCATATGCTGTATTTTTATTAGATATAATGAAGAGGAGACTGTTTTTGACACTTGAAGGAAGGGAGTATAAAAAAGTCTTCACCTAATCCCTTCATCTGCAATATCTATAGGAGAAGAGATCATGCTGTAAATAACATTGTAAAGTACTCTCTCCCACACGCCCCCCCCCGTCATCTAGACAAAGACAGGAAAGATCTCCAACAGGCATGAAAAACATAATTTTATAATGTAGCCAGTAGTAATATTTTCTCAACCATTTTATTAAATTCAGAAACATAGTTTTCCTCCCCCCTAACATCCCATAAAATGAGTTCAGGAAATATTCTACATTTTTTTTATTGACACTGCCCATCATGTGATTCCTGTTTAACTGCACTCAATCCAGGAAGGAAACACAGAGTTGGGAAATGTCCTATATTGGCGCAGATAAAAAGTGGCCTAGTTGAACTACATTATGCAAAGCCAAAATTCAGCTCTTTGTTTTGGTTAACAAAATGGGCAGTCCTAGAAGAAAATATGTTTTCATAGTGGGGGGGGGAATTGAAAATATGTTTTGATTTTGGTTTACAAATTGAGGCATATTTTAAACATGTCTTTGTATCTGGATAAATCTTGATTTGCCCATTTATTTTTTTGGAAACTATAAACTAATGAAAAAATATGGAGTGACAACAAAAGAAATCAGCCAAATAAACCATAACTAATTTGCTCATCTCAGCAACTTTTTATTTTTGATTGATTCCTGGTGACTGCCTGGACAAGTTCCTGCAGGGTTTTTGTTTTGTTTTGTTTCTGGGCATCTTTTCAGAAGAATTTCTAGGCTTAAAGAGAGTGACAGGCCCAATCACTTTTGTGTCTAAGATAGGACCAGAACTCACAGTCTTATCAGTTTCTAGTTTGGTTTAGTACTAGTTATGATAACTCCAAAACACAAACAGTAACAACTTCATTAAGGTGGAATTGGATTACAAGAATTTGACTCTCCTATACAGGCAGGTTTAATTACCATCAACTTTCATTTTATTGAAATCTGTCCAAACTGCCAGACATTCCCTTAAAATTTTATGGTGTGATTTGTGATGAGATTATCTAATTGCTCAGATTCCAAGACACTTTGCACTTAGATACTTTGAATCAAAATGTAACAAGAAAGGATTATATCTAAAGAATGAAAATCTTACATTACATTATTGTTTTTCATATAGGCATTTTAAAAAATTTCTAGTTGCAGATATTTGCTTTCCTATAGAAAAAAGCTGAGAGCAGGGCAAAAAAAAAGTACAATTACTATATCATGAATGCTGTAGTAAATGGGGTAGGAAAAACATTTTTTTTTTCATAAGTAAATTGAAAATATTGCCCTAAATCTAATATTTAAATTTTTATCTTTCAGTATATCCATTCTGCTGATATAATACACAGAGTAAGTATTATTGAATTATTAAAACATACAATATTTATAGTATATTTTATAGTTTTTCTGGAAGACAAAATATTGAAATTTTATAAATGAAAATAATTAAACATATCCATATAAAGGAAGACATTATACATCCAACTTTGTTACAGTGTTGATTCCACTTACCTTTCTCACTCATTTTCTCTGTTAAAATGCAGTATGTCTTTGGTAAATTTTTATAGTAAATGCAATATTGTATTTTTATGGATAATCTTATACATTTTTGTATAACATTTGTTGCTGTTATACAGGCAACCTACAGTACAGGTTATAAAAATTATTACGAATAAGATGTGACTGTATTTAATAGCTTGGTTTTGAACAGCTATTTTAATATGGCGGGCTGATTCTCTTTTTCTCTTTTTTATTTTAGGATTTAAAACCTAGTAACCTAGCTGTGAATGAAGACTGTGAGTTGAAGGTAACTTGGAATTAGTATGCCACATTGTTTATGGAAAATAAGCATTTTTAATCTTATAGGTCAAGACCTTGATAGTGAAGTATAAGTACCTGTGTATATATGTCCATAATGTTCTTCTGGGTATAACTTAATCATTCTTGTGTGTGATTCATTAATGTGATATAGTGTTACTGTTCTTATGCATACACTGTCTCAGATGTATTATAAATCCTTGATATCTGTTGTATTTTAAAATTTTCATTTCTGTCTGCCTGCTTAATCTCAGACTTCTTCCTAGTGTAGCTTGCTAGAAAAGTGTGCTCCTTCTGTCTCACCCTCCTTTTTTTTGTCTTCTCTTGCTCACATTCTTTTTTAATTGTGTCAATATAAGTCTGTTTTTCTTATTTTTCAGATTTTGGATTTTGGGTTGGCACGGCATACAGATGATGAAATGACAGGATATGTAGCAACCAGGTGGTACAGAGCTCCTGAGATCATGCTGAACTGGATGCATTACAATCAAACAGGTATGATGTTTCATTAGCCTAAACCAGTGTTGGCAAACCTTTTCAGCACCGAGTGCTGAAACGGGAGTGCACATGCATGCCAGAAACCAGAAGGCAGCCCTTGCCCCGGGAGGATGATCTTCCAGTTTCTGGTGCACACATGCGCACAAAGCCACCTGGTCTTCCAATGCACCGGAAACCAAAAGCTCATCTTCCTGGCGCGACGGCTGCTCTTCCAGTTTCTGGTGCTTCCGTGCACGTGAAGACCAGCTGGCCAGCGTGCTGGAATCTAGTCATAATGTTACATTAAGCATAATTAATCGTTTTGATTATATTTTTGTACACACACAGTATAATCTGAGATACGAAATATCCCTGATCTCTGTGCTTTCCGCCGTGCCCTCAAAACCCTGATGTTCCAACAGGCGGGGCTAAACATATGAACATGTGAATGTTTTTAAAATGTTATCTAATTTTAGGTTCTATTTAATAGGGTCAAACTATGTTATAATAATAATTTAATTAGCAATTTTATGATGTTTGTGTATCTATATTTTTCTTGACTACACCGCCTTGAGTCCTACGGGAGAAAGGCGGTATAGAAATAAAATAAAATAAAATAAAATAAAATAAAATAAAATAAAATAATAAAATAAAATAAAATAAAATAAAATAAAATAAAATAAAATAAAATAAAATAAAATAAAATAAAATAAAATAAAATAATAAAATAAAATAAAATAAAATAAAATAAAATAAAATAAAATAAAATAAATAATCTAAATGGTACCAGTTCATGGTTTCTGATACCATCAGTTTCATTCATAATTTAACTTACACAGATACTTCTTTCTATACTTGTGTTTCTGTATGCACGCCTCTCCCCCCGCCCCCCCAGTGTGTGTGTATTAATTAATTAATCCTACCTCTTTCCCTTAGTTTTACAACATAATCTGTTTTTTTCATTAATTCTTAATAACTACATGCACATTGTATAGAATTTTTTACCAGTAGAATGTTTTAGTTGAGCTTTGTAAGTATTAATTTACTTTTATTTTATTATCCTCAGTTGATATTTGGTCAGTTGGATGCATTATGGCTGAACTTTTGACTGGAAGAACACTGTTCCCTGGTACAGACCGTATCCTTCAGAAGCATCTATAAGTAAAATAAAACAACAGGTTGAACTAGAAAGGATATATTAATTAATATGAAGCTATGATATTGAACTCCTTCTTGTGCAAATTATTGCAGGGCTATTTTGTCAATCTTGGTTTAGGAAAATTAATTCATCCTCTCTTAAAGAAAGCTCTTTTTTTAGTATGTATTCGAAATGAATTGTCGTGGCCTGGTATTTAACGGTGGTTGAGAAGAGAAAATGCATTGTTGCCATAGAAATTACATCATTAAGAACATCCAGTAATGTTCTATTAAGAAAAATACATATGTATGGGGAATATTCAGTGGGAAGGTAACAGCATTCCGTGTGCCTTGGTGTATAGTCATGCTGGCTACATGACCTTCGGAAATATCTTTGAACAATACTAGCTCCATCAGCTAAGAAATGGAGATGAGCACCAATCCCCTAGAATCAGACATGACTGGACAGGGGAAACCTTTACCTTCATGGGAATATTTATGAGAATAATAGTTTAATGCTTATATTGTTCTTTGACTATTCTCCAAATAGTAAAATATACATTTTTATTTCTAACTAAATTAAAGTGTCTTAAAGTCTCTTTAGTCTTAATGTTTCAAAAATAATGTCTTCCTAAAGAGAATACTAGGCTTCTCAAATGTTAAGTATATCCCGTTAGTTTAGTGATAAAATGGGTTTATCTATTACTTGGTAATCAATCTCTCTTTCATTTCTTCTGTGTTAATGCCCTTAAAATAGTAAAACAATACAAAGCATTTATTTTTATTTTGAAGACTTACACTAAAAACATCACAGTAACTAAGTTATATTTTTTATATACTGTATTTTTCAGACTATAGAACGCTCCGAAGTATAAGACACACCTAGCTTTTGGGGAGGAAAACAAAAAAAAATCTGCCTCTGCCTCCCAGCAATTTGCCTCCTTGCAATAAAAGTTTCTTGAAAATTATTGATTCTCAATGCATTTATTTGTGGTGATAGCCATAGCATTCTTACCGTATGCTATGGCTATCACCACAAATAAATGCATTGAGAATCAATAATTTTCAAGAAACTTTTATTGCCAGCATTTAAAGCCTGATTTCCAGGTACAGTTGAACCTCTGCAGCCTTTTGACGTCTATTTAGTGAATGTGGCTGTTTTAAATTTTTATGATCATCGGATCTGTTCTCTATGGCTTTTTTTCTTTAATATTAGATTTTACTATTTCATTTATATTAGATTTTACTATTATAATTTTTAATAAAAGGAAATTAAGTTGTGTAGATGCAGTTTGTTAATATTTGTTATACAAATCTGGATTACATGTTTCAAAAATTTAGAAGAAAATTGGGTACTTAAATTTAAGCATATTAATATGTTCAGTCAAGTTTGTGTTGAGTAAAATCTAAGACTAAAACTGATGGATAAATTTTAAATATTCCTTCTTCTACCCTGACCCCGTTCAATGTAATATTTCAATTGTGAAGTTGTGTTCTGGGAAGTGTGTGATTAATTTAGTTGAGGTGAACTTTTAGGCTGTGTTTGTACAGTGTAGTAAACCGTTCTAACATATATTTTATTGAGCATAGTTAAGGTGACCGTAAACTGGGATTTACAAATTATTACGGTGGTTTCAAATGTCACACATTAAGCCCAAATTATGTACACTCAAACATGTCTAAGTGTGATGTGTGAACTAGACCTGAATTTAAATTCTTCTCTCAGCATAAAGTATTATAAGTAAATTGTCTACACTGGCACACAATTTATATTATGAAAATAGTCTTTAAGTTATTAAAACTTTTGAAAAGATAATTTCAAAATATTATGTTGTCTTGGTATTTGCTTATTGATTACTCACTCTGATTATAGATCAACAGTTTACTTTATCTGAATAAGATTTGGCTTTTACACAATTCATTGCTGATGATTTTGGCAAGCTTCAGTTTTGGGACTTCCCGGTCCTTAAAGATGAGTCTTACTGCTACTTGCATGTCTTTTAATAAAATTTGTTTTGGATAAATTCTTCTTATTTTAGTTTTACTTCTGCTAATTACTTAGGTGTCCTTAAATTGGGACTTTGATGATTATATGGACAAATGCCACCCATCTCTGCCTGACCGTAATTGGTAACTCTTTCAATGACATTTCAGTGACCACTTAGATCCCTTCATCTACTTTATCCATTGTTTTCTGCTCTTCTCAACTCTACTTAGGCTAGTAGCTTTCCTAGTACATTATCCATTCATAGTGAGTTTATGCTTCTTGGTTATTGTCTCAAGAAAGCAGTTTTATTTTCTCCAGGACTAATTGATTGTTTTTCTTGCAATATGTCTTTCTCTTTCCCCAGTATCCTATTTTCACAGTTGTGGTATTTACCAGCATAAAATCATTGCTTTAACTATTCCTCATTGCTTTGATATATCTTAATTCTGAAACGGACATTATGAAGTTTTGTCAGTTCTATTTTATATTTTATGTTCCATTAAGTCACACTTTTTGAGTCATATAAAACTGATTCACTTATTCTGTTTTCTTTGGCTATTGTTTTAACTTTCTGGTCATTAACTGTATAGTAATTAAATGAAAAATCTTTGTCATAAGTTTTCCCTTATCTATCGTTACCTTGTCTAAGATGCTCGTTGCCTTCTCCAGAATTAATCCTCTTTCCTTCTTCAGCAAGTCTAAGAAAATAAAAATATCTGTCCCCTTATTTCTTTACATCATTTGGTAGTTTGCTAAGCATGCTAATTTTTGTTATATTTAACCCAGATTTTTGCTTTCCATTTTTAATTCGCAATCACCTCTTCTGAGCATTCTTTACTTTGAGTAACAAAATGATACTATTTGCGTATCTCAGATTGTCCATGTTTTAAGATTCAGATTTTATTCTATCTATCATGTCGTTCATTATTATAAAAGATTGATTGTGTAAATTAAACAGATTGATAGTAAAAATTAAACACACTTTGTCTCTCTCCATTTGTTACCCAAACAAATCTGTTTCTTCTAACTTGATTTTTAACAATACATTCTTGTTCATTGTAGCTGCTCCAAAGAAGAAGAATCAGGTATTTTGAAACTGGTTATCTATATTATATTCCACATTCTGCATAAAAAAGAGTTTTACTGTTATCAATAGAGAGAGATAAATATCTGTCCACTGTTTTTGTTGACCATCTTATGACACCTGCCTGTTCATTCATCTCTCTGCTTTTTGTGAAATATGATTATTCATTTGATATTTTTATCCATGTATGACTATAAAAAATGAAGTAACATTTTGATTGCACTTTATGTTTATTTTGACAGTCTAATTTTTGCCTAGTTCATGCTTCTCATATTTCAAGCTTCAATACTACTATACACCCTTGTAAAATTAAAAAAAAAAACCTCTTTCAATTCTGGTACCAACTGTGATTTAGCTTTCTTCCACCATTGATCTGACTACGTCCTTATGAAAGTTTGACATTCTTTGCCAATAATTTAGAGGGATGCCTTCTAAGAAATGGAAAAGTGGAGTAGCTCACCAATTATTTGGCACCCTGGTTGACATTTTTCTTATTAGTTTTGGATAATATATTTGTAATACAAATAATTCACTAGTTTGGGATAAACTGAGGGAGATAATTGAATTAGTGGGCTATAAGCAAAAAAAATTGTTCTGTATTAAAACTAGTCTCAACACTACTTAACGTAGGCTTTAGAAGTAAATAATAGTAATTATTACAATGAGTAGCACCTGTGCATGCCAGTTTTTGTATTTGATGTTGAACCTTCATCTTGCTAATGACTTTGAGCTAAGTACATTTAACTTAAAACCATTTCAGTCTTCAGTATATAAATTAGATATTCTATTGCAGAAGTGCATTGCATTAGGAAATGCTTTGAATGAGGTGGAGGAAACCTAAATTAACTTGGAAATACTTTGATAGCTAATAAAAATGCTTTATAGACCTCTGTTAGTGAAAGGTTGATCTTAGAACTTCAACTATACTCTTGTCATATTTTTAATCCTTTAGACAAAAACCTAATTATGTCAGCTGTACAATTTTATACTGTCTATAAGACATGATTCTCAAAATTTGGAAGAAGGTCTGTATTCTACATTACTGCTATTGTATTCAGAACTATGTGTTACTTTCATGAACAGGAAATTGTGTTGCTCTGATGAGTGGCCACACTTCCAGTGTTCCATATTACTTAGATATATTTGACCAAAGAATTTCCAGGAGGTATTTGGGATATTTATTTATACATAAGAGGTATGCTAATTTTGCTTATAATTATTTGGTTGAACTTTTCCCCTTTTATTTTATTGGGCTGCTGCTTTTTCATTTTATTTGTCCCAGAATTTTCCTTTATGGTCCGTTGTTAGATATTGATCAGTTGAAGCTCATTTTGAGACTCGTTGGAACCCCAGGCCCTGAGCTTTTGAAGAAAATCTCTTCAGAGTCTGTGAGTTTAAAATTTGATTGTAATGACTCCCTTATGTGGATTTCTTTTATTTTATTTGCTCTGCTGTCATGAAGATTGTCTCTATATTTTTTTATGTTTGGCTTTTTTTCTTCTTTATTTCTATAGGCATCTTGATGTTTCACTGTTCTTCCTCTATATTGTTTTTCAGTTAACTAGGTTCCTCATATTATTCATTTATTTTGTTTCTCTGTAGGCTATATTAGGCTTAGCTAAACATTAAATATACTTTATTATGCCATTAGTATACTAATGCCATTAGTATAGACATTTTCACACATGCTATTGAGAAACTACATGCAATAGTGCACGTGCAAACTCTGAAATGGGTTTCCTTTTCCTTTATTTCTCCTATTTCCATGCATGTCCTACATTTGTTCAGGAAAATCTAGCTCTCCACCTAGGAAGAATCTATTTTTTGTTCTATCAACCAAAATTTGTATCAATAAGCCATGGAATAGATAACATAGTGTGCCCTCTCTATTAAATGGATTGTGCATTTCTTAGAGGTTGGTCTTTGTAACTTGAATTTGTATTATCACAGACTTAACAATCCATGAAATGAAGTATTTGAATTGCAATTATTACTTGTTTCAGACCAATCTTCACACACCAAACTTGAGTGTTCTTCATGCATGCAAGAATTCCTTACCAGGGAATTCTGAGAAATCTGAATTTTACCTCATGTAACGATGCTTCAGATTGCATAATCCATTTAAGAGTTCAAAGCATGGTGTCATAAAATTGCTGTCTAATGATTTTAGTCCTTTTGGTAAGCAGAGTTAAAAATACATTTGAGCGTAGTAGCTAACACATTTTGCCTTTCTATATGAGTAGTTTTTTAATATAATTTCAATATAACTACGGTAGGAATGGTTGAAAAATGCTTAATTCATGTGGTCCAGGAAGATTTGATAAAAGAGGAATGTATATATAATGTGGATGTATAAAACTCTTTTTTTAAAAAAAATCTGAATGAACATAAAGGAAATACTGCAGATTGTAAAAAGAATAATGCTCAAGAACTTCCAGGGAAATGAGCGGTTAAGAAATATGAAATATAAGTAAGTAAATAAACTTACTATTTAAACAGGTGAAAACATGACAGTTTGAAGAAAACTATGTAGTCAAAATTCTAATTCTGGAGAGATTTAGAAGAACCGGCTTATTGAGAAAAGGGAAAATAGCTGTCCTCTGAAAAGCATGTGCTTCAGTTTGGTAAAAGCATGAAAACTAATTTTCCCTGTATGTTGTGTAATTAAAAAATACTTGTCTTTGTGCTTGACAGCTTGGAAATCAGGGTCTACTTTTCAGGTAACAGGGTTTTTTTCCCCTTACAGCTTCATTGATTGCAACTGTCACATCAACTCCTTTATGCATGCTGGGTTTTGCTCTGCTAGTTGCCAACTCAAGATCTCAGGAAAGAGCATGCTGAATAGTGCAAAATGTTGTTAAAGAGTATAGCACATCGATAAACAGCATCTTGTTATCTGAAAAAGCTTTCAAACAAATAATTGAGATAAAGATTTTGGTTAGCTTAGTCATTGGTTTGAATAAGTAATGTGACATACAGATCTGATAAACATAACATTAACATACACAAAGTAGAAGACTTATTAGGGATTGATTTTTCTGAGAATAAATAAAAGACAGTATTGAAGATCAAGGTGTTCACAGAACAATTAAAAATTCTAGCTCTCTAACCTGGAATCTGTGTTTCAGAGATAGGAAAGCCAGTTTTTTTTCCCTGTAGCTCAGCTGATCCTTGAGAATAGATAAGTCTTGCTGCTCTTGTCAATATTAGTAATATCTTACAATAATATCATGGTATTTTCCTAAGTCTGGTTAGGACAAAGGATAGATTTTCCTCTTTTCATGCTCACTTTTTATATGGCTAACAATATGAGATCTTGATTGTTAATTATCAGTTGCCTTAACTTGCATTATTTGTTAGTATGGAAATTGGCAATACCAAGGCCTTATTCTTTGATTGAATTTTTCCCCAGAATTGTTCAGTTATACTAGTTGTCCAAAGAAGGATAAAATAGAGTCCCTACACTTTCCAAGATGTGTGTCAATTCCCTTTCTAATTAATCTCATCATATACAGCCTCTTGTTTCTACTTGTCTTATCTGGGAGAAAACAAGTTGCCCATCTTTTCCCATGTGACTTTTAGTTTGATAACAAAAATTCAGCAATGAGAGAGTAATTAATCTGATTTCTCCTTGCAGATAAAGATATACATCTGCCATAAAAGTTAAGGAATTGAGCTTCTACCTAAAGGCAAAATATTTATTGGCTGTCTAAAGTAATGATGTTCTTTAAACAAAATTATGATAATCGCATATTTTCTTAGAGAAAGTAATATTAGATTTTCAAAAGGACTGTACATTGTAGTACCATTTTGAAGTTGAAAAATTTGAAATCCCTTAGTTTAGTTTGGTATTTACAATATCATGACTTCGTTAAAATCTCTTTTCTTCCTTTCCTATACAGGCAAGTTGTGATTTAGAATGAAATGTCATACATGGAATTAAATAGACTAATGTGTGTGTGGTTGTTTTTCTTTTGTTTGTTTTTTGCTAGTCACTTGTGCACACTTGGCTTTAGTTGATACTAAATCTATTTTCTTTTATTCACTGACAAACTAGTATTTTTGTGCTTTTTAATATTGCATGTTTGCTTTGAAAGTTTGTATCTATAGGAACTATTCTTACATGCTGTACCCTCAAGGCATTCTATTATGTAGCAAAAGAGTGAAAGCTAATTTGAGCATTGACACTGTTGTTGAAATAGTAACAAAGCCCTTGACAAGGCATTTTAAGATATTAACCAGCTTCAGCAAATCATGCGTCTGACGGGGACACCCCCTGCATATCTCATTAACAGGATGCCCAGCCATGAGGTGAGATCTTAGGAGGATGTGCACATTGGTCTGCAATTTAAAACATTTGATTATTTTATTCACTTTAATATTTTTTAACTTTCCAAGGGCACCCAAATTTAAACAATCATAAAGGCATTTATAACAATCTACTTCCAATCTAAAAGTACTTACTGGCCTGAGAATCTGGTTCCTCCACTTCTCTCCATGTAATTCCAGCATTTCGTGTTCTAGTAGTAGGTACAATTGAAAAAAAAATCTTTACAATGTATTTAAAGGATAATACATATGGAACTGTGTATATTTTTAAAGGAAACAATTCATTAGGTATGGATAATGGGAAAGATGTTTTTGATACCCACTAGTGTGAGGATCATTAAGGCAGTTTTGAGGAAGCTTATATTAGTATAGCTAGTGCTTCAGGTGAAATCTTGTCCCACTTCATTAAAGGTTTAGTACTAGAAAACCAATAACAAATCTATACAAATTGTAAAATATTAGAGAAAGGTGCTGTGAACATGTATTTCCCAAGAACTTTCAAAAGCTGCATTTTATACCAACTGAGGTTTTCAAACCGTCTACACAAGAAGCTTTACATGTAGGCAAGTTACTGTAGTTCAGTGAAGACGTAACCAGAAGCAAATCTAAATTGATGAAAATCACACATTTTTGTCTATTCTTCTTAGTACAATTGTACATCTCTCATTTAATTGGTACACTTGTCCCATGCAGATGTTACTCTGCTGTAATATGTTGCAATGAATCAATGTTCCAACCATCTAAGATCATTCAAGTGCCATTGCTATCCTCTATCATATCACAGGTATTGCTTATGCAATGTATAGGACCCAAATTCTACCCTTTTTTAATAGCATCACTATCATGCTGAGTATATAAATGAGAAGATAAAGGTAGATAGTAATTAAAAAACTAAAATCAGATGAAATCAAAGTAAAAAAAAAACAGGCCTACATAGAAACTTGCAGTGGTTAAGAAGCATACTGGTAGTTTAATAATATGTTTTATTTTCCTCCAGGCAAGAAATTACATACAGTCCTTGTCTTACATGCCGAAGATGAATTTTGAAAATGTATTTATTGGTGCAAATCCTCTCGGTAAGACTTAACAGTAGTTCCACCACAGTGGAGAATATAAAATGCATTTACACCAAGTTCGTGAACACTGTTTTATAATGGTGATAAAGATAAAGGCCTTGAAGCAGTTTTTCACATACATAGTGAAGATGACTTTGGTTTCATTTGTATGCAGTCATTCAGGCTTATTCATAACACTAAATCTCTCCCACTTCATTCCTTCTGCCAGAAGATAAGGATAAGCAACCCAGATATTCATTTTGTGGTTCCTTTAGCATCAAATATGAACCAAGAATTTTTGGTTTATTTTATTCATTTCATACTGATACTCAGAACTTTAATGTAAATGCTTGTCTTTCAAATGATGATACCAGAGAATTTCTGGATAAAATTCCTTTCTGAATAGAATTTTGAAAATTGCTAGTGCATTTTGTTCCATTTATTTTTGAATTTGTTGTCTAGTGTCATTGACCTGTTTTAATAATTTAAAAATAGATTCTGCACCGTGCAACAAATTGTTTATTCATCAAAACACAATTGTCCATTCAAATGAGAACTCAGGAGTATTAGGACCTTCTATGGATAGAGTCCATAGATAGAGACAATTCCAATTGTAGCACTAAATAATTTGGAGGAAACTAGAATGAGACCAATATATTAACTGAAAGTCCTAAACCCAACCTATACTTTCTCAGATATATTTATTTTTCTTACAAACAAATGCTAAGTTGATAATTTTATTATGGCTGAGACAACCAATCTGAAGGACCCAGAGGGCAGTGTCCCTCTGTCTGTAATAAGCCCACTTAAGTTTTTAATTTGGTATGGCCTGGGGAGGGGGGCAGTTTTCATCTGCAAAGTTCTAATGGCTTTTCAAGGTTTTGAACCACAGTTAACCAGATGGAAGATCCTGTGTCTGAAGTTAGGCTTTAGGAAGTAGTTGAATTGTTGCTGCTGTACCAGCTTACCTGCTACTCAATGAGATCCCTACATAACCTGCTTGGCTTTGTTGCCAGTTAATAGTGGAGTCTCAAAGACTTAAAGTCCTTTCTGCCCACATCTGATGTAGAGTCTGGCGCAGCCTAGTAGTTCATGAACTTCATGGCTACCTCAGTGATGCTGTCAGCATTTGATCTCAGGTCCTGGAGTTGCTGCCCTAGCAAAACCAAGAGGCTAGCTACGTAAAGATTGTCTGGTTCCGGGGATTTTTCATATGTACTTCTAAATGAGGCTGGAGTTTCCCTGATGAAACTTAGGCGCAATTTGAAGGTCTTCTTGAATTCTTCCTATAGTTCCTGATCAAAGAGTTGTCAGCAGCTGTTACCAGGAAGAAATTTGTACAGATTCATATTGTGCAGCAATTGCACATGTTCCTGAAACTTGGAAGGCTTTTTAAATAGCTATTAAGCCATGATTACATCATATTTGGACTACCAGAGTGCACTCTATATGAGGTTGCCCTTGAAGGCAATTCAGAAGGTTAGGTTGGTTCAGAATGCACCATTATGAACAATTAAAGACATGCTATGGGATACCCATGTAACACCTTTGCTTTGCAAGCTGTACTGGTTATTGGTTACCATTAGGTTCCAGTTCAAGGTCCTAGCTATCCTTCAAAATTCTATACACCATAGGGTCTAGTTGTTTGAGGAACCACCTGTCTTCCTTTGTATGTGCACATCCTGTAATCCTGTATTCTACTGTACTTTATGCAAACACTGAAGACTTAGGTCTTTTCTTAGGCGTTGGGTTAGGAGGGGATGTAGACCCCATCCAGGAGAGAGTTTTATATCTATTCTACTAGGATGACCGTTTCCTTTTCTGTTGTCTGGTATTGTTTTGTGTTTAATTTTTTATATCATCCAGAATCATTTGTTATGTATGTCTGTCTATGTATATATGTTTATGTTTTGTTGGAGATTGCTTCACCTCTTTGCATCTATGAGCTGCTTTAACTACTGGGTGAGTGATAAATATGGGGAACAGCTGTCCCTCTTAAGATTTTCATCTGGCCTTTTGTTAATTAAATGAATATTTTTGTTTAAGAGACAAAAGAGAACTCCGCACACTTCCTCCTCTCAAAGAAATGTTTTAGATAAAAGTGATTTTTTTCCCTATCTTCATTTATTTCTTATGTTTTATTTCATATATAATTAATGTCACTTAGTTTTCACTGATAGTTAGGTTAAGCATTCAAGATAACTAAGCCCATAGTTGTGTTCTAAGATAGGTGGCCATACAGATCTTTTAAATAAATATTATGAACATTCTTCCTTTTAAATGTGATGCTCTGCCTCCTAACTACTCAATATTTTCTGGATGTGAGGCAAAGTCGGCAGAAGAAAGCCTGATGACCCGACATACCCCAAACTCTGCTTGCCAGTTGGTGCAAAGTTAGTTTGCCCCCTTGGTGCACTGTGGAATAGTTTGCATCCATGAACTCCCGGTAGTCTTAAACTGCCAGAACTACTTTGTGGTAAAAAGCATTGCAGATTTCCTTGGCCATGTATGCCCCCCCCCCCAGAAGCCTCAATACTTTTACCATTCACCTTTATGCTCAGAAAGACAACCAAGGGTTCCTGCTGAATTCAAATTTTCAACACTTTTCTTAGAAGCACCTTTTTCTTAGACTGTTGTTTTATAGATATTAAACTCATATTCTTCTTCTTGCATATAAACTGAATGGCAGCATATTGGCATTGGGAAATACTGATTTTCTTTAAGTTGAGTTGGGACTTTATGAGGAATTGCACATTAATCCCTCTTTTTCTTTTCTTCCCTTGGCTTCTGAAGCTGTAGATTTGCTGGAGAAGATGCTGGTGCTGGACACAGATAAACGGATCACTGCTGCTGAAGCTTTGGCCCACGGCTATTTTTCTCAGTATCATGACCCAGATGATGAGCCAGTGGCAGATCCTTATGATCAGTCCTTTGAAAGCAGAGAACTTGATATTGAGGAGTGGAAAAGTAAGTTTTCTGGTAGACTGATGCCATTCACCAACATTATTGTTGTAGTTCATGTGAAAAGATAAAGATGTCAGGAAGTAATGAAATCTGGTTTGCAAAATAGGAAGGTTGTGCAGAAACATACCTTATGAATAGAGAAACTCAGAAAAGTTAGTATAGTTGCATAAAATGAGTCAAGGCTTCTATGACTTACCATCAATATTAAAACACTCTTGATGATGCTCAGTGAAAGAACATTTCACAAAATCCTTCTCTTCACTATAGTTTTTGCATTCTACCGAAACGAAAAAAAATAGGTTTTTTATTTTGCATTCACTAAGAATTCTGTAATGGGAAGAGGCAGGTAAAGGAAAGTTATGGGGGAGGGGACAGTTGTAAATAAAGAAAAGAAATGGCTGAAACAGAGACAGAAGAAAGGGAAATAGTTCAAGGCAGATGGGAACAAGCACACTAGCTTTGTCTTTCTCCTCTGGCTGAGAATATGATGAGAGAAACAAGCTGTGGAAAGGAAGCAAACGGGCAGGAAGCTGAAGCTGAGGCAGGAGAGAGGGAGGAGTTGCTTCTATCAGTTAGGAACTTCCACTGTCGAGACTGAGTGAGTGTAGTGGAGGGTCTCACTAATTATGGAGGCTCCATGCAAACAGGATCCAGGAGAATCCGAACCTTCCATGAATGGAGAGTTTTAAATGGATAGAAAGGGAGCCTCAGTTGTTGTAGACACTTGCTGCATACTTGTGGGATCCTGAGCACACTGACTGAAAGTAAGAGCCATTGAATCAATGGGATGTAATACAGAGCAAGTATACTTTGTGTGTGTTTGCACAAGTGTGCTTGCAATCCAATTTAAGGGCCTCTGTCAGCCAGTTTTCTTTAGCAAACAGAAGGGAGAAAAAGGGTATCTCAAGAAACTTTTCCCCAATTTCTATCTAGGTTGCTGGAATAAGCTAAAACGCACGTGTACGCACGCACACACACACAAAACAATAGTCTATGTACATTTATCTGGAATAAGAGCTATTGTTCAATAGGACTTACTGCAAAGTAAGTGTGCATTTTGCTTTATACTTGCTGAGTAGAGATTTTTAGTTTACAATTTTGTAAAACAAAGTTACAATTTTATAATTGCCCACTATATATACAGGTAACCTTCAACTTACAACCATTTATTTAGTGACCATTCGAAGTTACAAGTTACTGAAAAAAGTGACTTATGATTGTTTTTCACACTTAGCACTGCTGCAGCATCCCCATGGTCATATGTGATCAAAATTCAGATGCTTGGCAACTGGCATGTTTTTATGGCAGTTACTAACTTAACAACTGCAGTGATTCACTTAACAATTGTCACAAGAAAGGTTGTAAAATGGGCAAAGCTCACAATAACTGTCTTGCTTGGCAACAGAAATGTGGGGCTCAATTGTAGTCATAAATCAAGAACTTAATGTATACAAAATTTGTATATCTGTATACAAATGGGTTAGAGCCACATATTTGTTAGGAGATTTTTTTTCCCCCATGTTAGTGTTTTCAGTGGGAGTTGACAATGCTGTTGAGAAGATAGGGAGGTTAAGTTGTTCGTTTCTAATTTTCCTTTGGGACAAATACAATACTTGTAATTCAGAAAGGTTTAAGATAGTTTGCACAAAGGTAGTTGGGATGTGGCTGAAGTATACTGTATATCCAGATCCCTGTGTGTATTTCTCTACTCACATGTCCACACTGAATATTTGAATTAGAACTTGAGAGACATCTAATATCATGAAAATAGGACTGTATTTGCTGTTATCTAGTTTGCCATTTTCTTCTAAAAAACATTTGGGTCTTACTTATAATTCTACAAGTCTACAAGGTTTTTAAAAATCTAGTAACATTCTGTCAGGAGAAAGGACTCTTTAATCCATTTTCCAATGTGTTTTAGAAATACAGCTGTTCCAGAGATTAGGGAGAGGCCAAGAAGGAGGGAAAGTCTTTTCAGGCAATGTTGGATGTGGCCTTTATCAGCATCCTTTTCTAAAGAAAACTATGGCTATCTCGACAGATTGAAATAACTTTAGAGTCATTTCTTTTCATCATCTGGGGTAGAAGAGTGGGAAGTAGTTATCTCTGAGCTATTGAAAGCCTTTACCCATCTTTCTTTCTTTCTCCAGGCCTGACCTATGATGAAGTGGTTAGCTTTGTGCCACCACCACTTGACCAGGAGGAAATGGAATCATGAGAACCTGTTTCTCTTTGTCCCATATCACTGTGAGGGGAACATCTTTTTCATAGGAATTCTCCACATATTGTTCAAGTGCCTCTTGCCATGAAGATTCTCCTTGGGGGAGGATGTGTGCACGTGTGTATGTGTGAGTACGTGTGAATGTGCTGAATGAAAAGGAAGGAAAAGAAAGATTCAGAGGGGAATATTTATACAGAACCTGTATAAAATTGCATGTTCTCTTGTATTTTTGTACACAGTTTGGGACATGTTTCTACAGACCTGTTTGATTGCTTTTTCGCCTTTACTGCTGATAATCAGCTTTCATTGCTCTAGGTCTAGGCAGATAGTATGCAGGGAAGCTGAGATTTCAGATGCTCAGTAGAAATTGTTGCCATTAAATGGCTCTTCTACCAAGAAAAGACTTAGAAAATGGAAACTGAACTATTACTTGAACTGTGCTCCCTGCTTTCCAAGGTGAGGGGGTAGCAGATTTATTTCAGTTACTTATTCCCACAAAGTCTCCCCACTATTTTCTAATAGCAGAAAAGTTGACTCCTGAATGTCTGGCTGTCTTTAATATGAAACAAGTGTTGTTACTTTTTTAAAAAAAAGTTCGTGCCTTAAATCAGTGTTTCTCAACTTTGGCAGCTTTAAGGAATATGCCTTCAACTCTCAGATTTCTCCAATCTACATTCTGGCTAGGGGATTCTGGGAGTTGAAGTTACACATTTCAAAGTTTCCGAGGTTGAGAAGCACTGCCTTAAATGACTGAGAGTAAAACTAAGTCTAAGTTCATGGTCTCAACAATGGAATTTGGAGGTTGCGTCTTTTTGAAGTGCAGGCTTCAATATACCTAGGTATCCCCGCCTGACTACTGTAATCAAGACACAGATATTCCAGCCATTCCTCATGAAGCAATTTGGTCATTTCTCTTATTTCTCTCCCCAACTCTGAGATGTCTCACCTCTGCTATGCTACTGTTTTCTATACCATCTTCAGATGAAATGTGGGTTTTTGCATGTTGTAGCTGTACAAGCATGTAGGCTTGCTTATATTATTTTGGAAGAGGCAACTCGGCCAATAAATTAATGTATTCAGTTATCAGAGTTAGAGCCATACAATTTAGCATCCATCTAACTTTATCCAATTTATGGTTTAATATTTTGGGCACTTTTAACAGGAAAGGAACTGATAAATATGCATCTTTCTTTAACTTTCTATCTGTGACTTTAAAAATCAGTTCATTTATCAACTGGTATGTGCCTGAAGAAGAACTCAGTTCATTGTATTCATGAATTCAAGAAACATTTCCCTGCACAAGGATGAGTGGGAGGCCTCAGTTCAAGTATTTTGTGTTCATCAGGTATTCTGAATATCCAAGAACCTATTTTTAAAATATTTCTTGAGATTTATATAATGCAGGCATCATGCATGAATTGTATGCCTATTTGAAAGCTCTGCAATATTTTTGTTTTTTCTGATGGATTTGGGATTTTGTGTATTTATCCCTTTTGTACAGAGAAGCTGTTTTTTTAAAAGGAAAAGGAAGGAAGGAAGAAAGAAAGGGGTATGTGGATAATGAAGCCATCAGATCCTTCCTTTCTCTTCAGTTCAGACCCCTCTGCAAAGAAACCTTAGCTTGGGGTCCAGAGAACAATGTTCCTTCATGCTTCTTGTCCAGAGGCCTTCTGTAAACTAAACAAAATCACCTGTCTGTTGAACCTGCGGTCTGGGAATTCAGATGGAAATGTAGATATATTCTGTCAAATATACAGGAAGTTTATTTTTATCTGTCATTTTATTGTAGCTGTGACTTTCATGCATAAATACTACAAAGGGAATTAAAAAAAACATGTAAGTTTATATGTGAGTGAAACTCTCAAAGCTGAGATTTTAGATGGAGGGGCCCCTGTGGAGTGCACTCCTTGTTAGAATGATAGAAAATACACACTTTAAAGAGGAATTCTGCTCTAACTGGTTTTGCCAAATAGGACATCGCTCAATGGTTTTAAAATAAAGTTATTTTTCAGACTAAACGGACTGATGGTGTTTATAAATTGCTGTTTAATTGTGATAAAGTTTCATAATGATGCATACAGTTGGATCCCAATATTACACATAACAATTTTCCTAACTAGCCACATATATTTTAATTTGCTTTTAAATGCTGCACTTGCTTTGCTTCATCCCTGAAAGTAAGCTGTGGAATAAAAATCCAAGCTAAGACTATTTGAAGTTTAATCTAATTGTAAAAATGATTAGAATTTTTTTAAAATGCCATGGGTCCATGTTGTGCATGGTGATAAAGGTACTGTAAATAGATACTGGTGGTCACACCTCTGTAAGCACAAAACATAAGTGATTTTTTAAAAAGGTTTCTGTATCCAGTTAAATGTCAATTCTGCAAGTGGGTTTTTTTATACAAACCTGAAGAAATTAACATTTGCACCCATGACCCACTTAGTTTAAGAAAGTGTATTGCATTCCTATTTCTAATCCTTGGCATTGTCATAAATTTGTCAAAAGTAACCTGGCTTCTCTTTTTTCGATGAATGCTTATTTAAACATAAATAAATGTAAATCTTATCATTAAAAGCAAAATATTTCATTTGCTCTATCCATATTATTCAAACTATAAGCATACAAAGGATTATAATTTTTTAGGGTGAAAGTTCTTCAAACATCTGTAGTGATACAACCCTATAAAATGACAAATGGAGCTGTGTGATGACTTCCTACCCCTCCCCAAAGCAATGTTTATACTTGGCCAATTAAAAAAATAACACATCACCATGCTCACTAATCAAATTCCAATCTATAAACCAAGCCAAACGATTGAAAACTTAAGTCTCACAAAACAAAATATTTTTATTAACAAAACTCAAAACGCTACTCAGTGGGAGAGATGAGCCCATTTGCTGCCTTCCCTATAGCTTCTGAGCATCAGGCCCCATCTTAGAGGCAGTCTCTCTCATCTCACCCCTGCATTATAAGGCTGCTCCAATCCTTTGGGCCACCAGGCCCAGAAATGATTCAAGCTGAAGGGCTCATCCCCCAGGCACCCAAGGTTGGATCTCTGGAAGACCATATCCAAGTCCTGAAAGATCACAGTTGCACTCAACCCAGACAATTTGGAAATAAGTTCTGGTACCAGTTCTACCCTGTGTGTTCAAGATCTCTCCTATGTGCGATTCCCTTCCAGCTTCTGGATCTCAGAAAATTGCTGACTTAAGACTTCTTTAACCAGTAAAATCACTATTTTAAAGACACACCATTATAACAAATTTCAGAATATTTTATGAAGCTTAAAAAAAAAATACCATAATGAACGTAAGTAGTATTTGTAACAGTTTTTCATCGCAAAACTCAACAGTAGCACTGCCACCTGTGATATTTGGAAATATCCTTGCAGTTTTGCTGGCAACTGCGTGGAAAGGGTATGCTCTTTTTTTCCATTAGGTGTTTTTACCCGACTTCCCTGTTAAGTTTACAACCCTGGAATTTCCTGGCTGCGTTCCTCCAAGAATTAACTAGGTGTGATTTTAGTTTTGGAATTCAAGCAAGGGCAATCAGGTGCTGCTGCTGCTGCTGCTTTCGTGTCTAGATCAAAATTTAAGTTGCCAGAATGAAGCCACCTTCTTTGTTGTTGGCCAAAAATAATTCATTGTTAGTACATGTTTCTGGTAGTAGCTGACATACCAGCAAATGGGCCGGCCTCAACATTCACACCACCTGAAGAGTCTCCACTTGAGCATATTGATTTTCCAGGTGCTGCCACCTGCTGATATAAAACATTTCCTTTATATTTAAAATTGGCTTTAAAGGCACTTGTTGCATATAAAGTAGACTAAAAAAAAAGACCTTTTCACTCAATTGCAAAGCAGAAATTCTCGAAAATACAGCCCAAGAATAAAAAATAAATTTAGTTTATTTGGCCTTTGGGATACAATTTAGATATTCAGATATTACATGACTATAAAAAAAACTTTCCATTCATGACAGTCTTCTAAAAACCTGGCCTACACACATGCTAATGTTAGTATAAGGTGTGCCTTTTATAAAGCACTAGATGTCCTCAGTTTAAGAACAAGGATGGTACAGTCCATGAGTATGACAAAATTGTCTGTGATTGTCATTCTCTGCAGGAACCCATTAACTGCAGACACACATTTTTCAGAATGACCAAACCTCTCATAATGAGAGGCTGCATTAATTTATCCACCTAATTGCAAGCTCTCGCAATCGGCATGTGATTATGTGATCAAGGAAACGTACATGACTGGCAACTCAAAACAACTACCAGCAATGGATGACAGGCAGGAAAGTAATACCCTGTCAGCTGATTAGCTTTAGATCATGGCTGATCTAACCTCTTACAAGAGAACACATTTCTCTTAAACTAGAAGTATTGTCTATTGCCTATTCAATCAACTGTATCCCAAATAGACTTATAAATTTCATATATCAGAATTTTTGCTACAGAAAACTATCTTTTGCCTTAAACTTCCAACATTCTCTCATCAACAAGTATTATCTATCGTTGCATTAATTGTATTTTATACTTTGATAAGTTTAATAAAATTATTAAAGAACTTTTAAAAAAAAATATCCAAGGAATAAAAGTAAGTTACAGTATTGTCTTTACTCATTTATACTGCAAGTTTATTAAGACTTCAAAAAAAGTATTGGTAATAGCAGTAAATCTGTATTAGGCAGGCATGGCTGCTATTTCTGTTACTATAAAGGCTACCTTTCACATAGAAAAGGTGAGTCCTTTGAAAGTACCTGCAAGGGGAGTGTCTAATTTGAAACCTGACTCCTTCCTCCTGAGCTGATGTGTGGGCAGAAGGAGGCGGGCTATAAGTCTCCTCGTATACACTCATTGTTCACAACACAGTTGAGAAGGAAATCTACAGTTGACTTTCCTAAGAGAAGTTGTCTGCCTGACTGCGTGTGGTAAAATCTGGATTGGCCCTGAGTTTCTTTGGAACTTGGTGTACTGGAGAGTTCTACTCCAGGCACAGAGGAGATGAGCTCTGCCAGGCGAAAAGGCTTCTTCAGGCAAGAAGTAAACAAGACAATTTGGGAACTTCCTAGACGATATACTGCTATCATCCCTGTAGGATCTGGGGCTTATGGCTCTGTCTGGTGAGTGACTTTCTGGATCTCAGGGCTTTGGCAAAATGGGAAGTGGGGATGGATATTTAGGATCCTGGAATCCTAAATTTTGAGGAGGAATCACAGGGAATCACTTTATTTAACTCTGGTGAATATACATTTGCATTCTGGAAAAGAGATTTGGTTTCCTTCCGGCCACAGTTTTCAACGTCATTCTAAGCGTCAGCTGATCAGATATTGAAAGTTATCTGCGTATGGAAACCTGAGTTTCCAAAGGTTCTTTTTCTGCAAAGCCCCTTATTTTACAATTATTTGGTATCTTGATCTTTAAACAGGGTGAAGCACAAATACTATGCTGTGCTGTTTGTTTGCAGTTGGAAGGAAAACAATTCAGATATTGCTGGCATGACAAATTAATAAGGTGCATCTTCTAGCACCATTTTATTTTCAATTAATGGTTAGGTGCCATCAAGTCATTTTTGATTTCTAGAAACTACGTAGCTAAATTATTTCCAATACTCTACTATGAAAATGTGAAGGAACACTTAACAGTTCACGTGGATCAAATACACATAGTTTCCTTTTTTCTTAGTAAAGGAAATCTGCTTAAACCTTCCAGTTTCCACGCTACACTTTTTCAAGTTAGTTGGACTTGGATTACCGGTATATATTTGACATATAGAAAGTGACTATAGCAATGCATGGAATGATGTCTTCTTTTCACAAAACATTTATAGCCAGAGAAAAATGATAGTAATCTGCCAAAGATTTGCAGTATGATTATGCTATGCTGTTATATGAAAAACACTTTATGAGCTGGGAATAAATTGGGGTAACTCCCACAGTTTTCCTCCAGGTTGGTCGAAGTGTTATAGGGCCTGGGATGAGTGTTGAGATAAATAAGAAGATGATATGGAGGAAGGAAGGGACTCTTTCCTTTTGTACTTCCCAACACAGAGTCCAACAGTCCCAGTTGCTACTGTTATCAGACAAATCTTGTTTACATTAAACTATTCTTTCTAAACTACCCTCTGTGCTTTGGTTAAAGTGCAATGACTTTTACACCGCACAGGTTCTTGGGCTGAAATGCCTGGAGCAGACATGCTGTAACAGCCAGAGCCAGTGAGTCAATGCTTTTGTCACATAGAATATATATGTGGGGTGGGGTGATTTTGTTTCTTTATATTATGCTGGCTTCTGAGCGAGATGTATCTAAAGTTAAAATTTACATCCATGATTTTTGCAGATATTTTCACATGACAGCCTAATTTGAAATGTTAATTGTGTATTGACTTATTCTGACTAATGTCAAATGTAATATTTTGTAGCTACAGGCGGATCCTAGACAGATTTAAGGCATTTAAATAGTTTGTTTATAGCCATTCCTTTGTGTTTACAATCAAGGGAATAAAAAGAGCAATCATTTATTTTGGATCTTTAACAGAGTTCAAATTCCTGGATATATATCTCTTCCTTAGAATCAAATGAACAAATGCCAGGTAACACTGTCAAACATTAACTTCAAATATAATAATGTTGGAAGGAATTCCTTTGGGGAAAGACCCTATTGCTTTTTCTCAGGGCTAAGGAAGCTGTCTGTCTGTCCCACATAGATCCAATCTTACATGAGAAGCAATGAATGAAATACGACAGGTTCATTGAATGTCTAGCTTCTTTAGTATTGGTCAGCAAATACTGTATTACAGGAAATACAAAACTGATGTATTGATTTTTATCCTGCTTCTTCTGAAAAATGAAACAGGTGCTTCACTCATTGCATTTAAAAAAAAGTTTATGGCATGTAAAATATACATTCCCTTTCCAGTGAGTAGTGTCAAAAATCTATCAACAATAATAGCAATAAAGATAAAGAATATTAATTAAAACAGAAATAAATCCAGACTGCAGGTGACTTTTAAATGAAATAATTAAATTTATAATTTAATAATAATAAATAGCAATCATTTTTATTTAACTATTAAAACCAACCCAAGTCCTGTATTCCAAAGGTACATCCTGCTTTTCCTCTTTTAGGTAAGAAATGTTATAAACATTATAGGTAAGAAAATTCAAAGAGTGAGAACCAGTGAGTTAAATAATAATAATAAAGGTAAGAAATTAAAAGAGAAGGAAATCTAAATGTAATTGAGGTCATCATAATACACTAAAGCTCTCCACACCTTTCTGTCTTTGAACTGCCTTTAAATTCTTTTTTCCACCACATCCATACATAAGTCCATCATTGTCTTTTGTTTTCTAAGATTCTCATCTCTCTCTCTCTTTTTTTTTTCCAGGATCTCATCAACTTCATCTAATTACAACATTCTCTCTGCTCACATACTCTTCCTTGATTTAGAATTATTTTTCCATATGCATTCATTCCTCATTTGACAAAACTGTCTGAGCGTACATGATTTCAACAGATCATTTTGTACTCAATTTATGCTAATTCATCACCTATTCATTCTTAACCCTACCCCTATCTCTTCTTGCTTTACGATCTCTTCTTCAGTAACTCATTCCTACCTCATTCACCTTCATTGACATTTCTTTCTAATGGTAAGGATATTGATAGTCAACTCAGGCACAATTTGGCCGGAATGTCACAAGCACAATCAAAACTCAGTTTTACTTCAAGAATTCTCACACTATTCATGCAAACCAGGATCTCTAATCTAGAAACTAACTTCCAATACTGCTGTTCACATTCCACTTTCATCCTCCTCTTCCTGCTCTTCTTCCCTGTTATACAGAGTTATATATTTATTAAGTTTTAAGTGAATATTAATACTAGATGCTAAGAAATTATAGTTCAACAGTTTAAAATCTCCCCTTGAACTTTTTGATTGGTGATGTTACAAAGTTCCCTGAGAGATGGAAGAGTTTTTGAAAGTTACAATTTTTGGTATTGAATTTGTGTCCCATTATTTGGGAAGGTTGTGGTTCCCAAACCTAATATTCTCCAGATTGCAATACACTAATGCTGGCAGAGAATTATAGTAGTTTCAAAATTTCTAGAAGGCATCAGTTGATAAGGACTAGTAGAGAGCCTCATACATTTAGTTTATAACATATATGTACAAATAAGTTTTTATAGATGTATGCATTCGGAAATAAAAGTGTCTATGTAGATATGCTCCCCAGGTAACACAAGATCCAATTTATGTAGACTCAACTTTATACAAATGTTTCTATAAGACATATCTAAAATGCATAAAAGTGCATTTTTCATGTGTAATGCAAATTAGTAGAGCTTGTAGATGAATCTACACAAAAACTAGATTATGCAGTTTTCCAGAACAGAATGGTTAAATAAATCAGGAAGCATCTGCAGTCTTTGGTTCTTCATCATGTAAAAATGCAGTGGAAAATACATTTACCACTATGTGTTAAGAACAAAGCCTTAAGTTTATATGGCAGTGTCCTTATGCATATTGATATATCCAGAAATTCATTGAATTTTCATCCAAATACTGCAGCAGTACAGCTAAAGCTGCAGTCCTAATTATGCTTCCTAGACCATAAACTTCACTGAATAAAAATTCTCTTACCTATAAATATGGTTAGGACTTCACAGATCAGCATAATGCTTCCATGTAATTTCCTTCTGAATATTTTTCTTTGTTTTGCCATAGTTCTGCAATTGATAAGAAAACAGGAGACAAAGTAGCTATCAAGAAGCTCTGTCGCCCATTCCAGTCTGAGATTTTTGCCAAACGAGCCTATCGGGAACTCACACTGCTAAAGCACATGCAGCATGAAAATGTGAGTAGTTACTTCTCTGTGTATGTTTGCTTGTACCCAAAAGAGTTCTCTGTGTTTTACACAAATAACAACTGAATTGGAAAGAGAAAAGTGAGGGAAAGTAAAGGGGGAAAAGAAAGAAAAGGCATAATTTCTATCTTCATCTGAGACAAAAATTCAAATAAATAGCAAAATATGCATGGCCAGAAGAGTAACAGCTTGCAGTAACAGCTTCTCTGTAATGACAGATTCATCCCTGCATCTGATAGACGGATCTCATTCATTCAAGTTGCTACATTGATTCAAAAGTTATAAATTGGTGCCATACTAAGTTTGGACCATCAGTTAACCGTACTCGCAAAGATGGAAGACAACCAGCCAATCAAGTTCTAATATTTCCTTTTTCAACCTGATTGAGTTTGAGATATGTTGGATGCTTTGGAATTCTGCAAATTGTAGCCCTGGTACGTCTGAGGCTAAAATTAGATGCAATAAACATTCTGTCAATCGGATGAAAAGAGGGATAAGTTTATAATATTCATTTTCAATAACAAGGATAACTTGTCATGATGTTAACATAGCTGAATGCCCTGGTCTGCCTACTGATAATCATATTTCAGTTTTTGCTGAAAGATTGAAGAGCCACATAATTGGTTGAATAAATTATACTTGGCAAAATGTAATTATCTACAATATGCTATGAATAAATCAAATACTTCCAGGCAGCCCCAAAGTGTAAAAACAAGCCTTCTTCACACTCTGCTGATGGGTTCCTAACATCCTGATAGTAATAGTTACTTCTTAGCCCATTTTCCTTCATCCTTCCACCCCAATTTTCTAGCAATAGTGGACTTATAGTACTGTATACAAGCTAGGCATTGCAGTTACTGCCTGATACAGGTACTGAATTTCTGTATTTCAGGTTTAATGCGACTGCCTGATTTGTGGTTTGGGTAGAAATCTGGTCCTTTCATGCTATGTATTCATTAAGCTACAGGTTGTTGTTGTTTTTTTTTAATTTAACTAAGCTCTGTACCAACTAGCACAGCAAAAGTTTTATCAATTGCTAACTTACTGTAGGGCAAGTGTAACATAGTCATAAGTGGCTGCAAATGACATCTAAGAAATTCCTCTCCTGACACCTTCTTTCCTGTGTCTCACACTCTGATTTATTTTATGTAAGTAAGTCCTATGCACATGATTCCAGCAAGGAGAGACATGACACATCCCTATTACATGGCATCTTCTTGACATCAGTCTAGTGTATTGGAATCTCCTATTCTCTACATGAACTAGATAGGAAGAGTGCAGCATCATTTTGCATGACACTCTGTTAATGGAAATGTCTTTCTTTTCTAAATTCAGTAGTCTTTTGGGAATGGGACTCCCGCCTGAGTTCTAATAAGAATGAAACCTGTGCAAACAGATATGCTGGCAGTTTTCTATAATTGCTGTTTTCCCAGCTACAGTAAAGTGTCACCTGTGGTGCAGCAGGCTCTAATTAATCTATAAAATATTGATGCATCCAGAATTTGAAACATACATTCTGTACAACTATCCCTGGATTTATTCCCTGGTCTTGGAGCTTCCTATGAGAACATCACAAAATATAAGACTTCCCCTTTCCCAGTTTATTGCTTGGAAAGGCCTCAAGTTGCCAATTAACATGGCTTGGTCTCTGGTTGGGAAAGCAGAATATTTTTATCATGTTAGATAGATATGTTCTTGTACTCTGTGTAAGCTAACATTCCAAGTCTACCTCTGCTGCAGGTTATTGGATTGCTTGATGTCTTCACTTCAGCTACTTCATTTGATGGATTCCAGGACTTGTAAGTTTGCATTTTCTACCCTATGATATATTATAGCTCTACTGCAGAATTATAACAGAATAACAGAATGGGAAGGGACCTTGGAGAGTTTCTAATCCAACATCCTGCTCAAGCAGAAGACCTTGCTCCATTTCAGACAAATGGTTGTTCAATCTGTTCAGTGTTGGAGTATCCACAATTTCTGGAGGAAAGTCATTCCACTGATTAATTGTTCTAATGGTCAGGAAATTTCTCTTTAGTTCTAAGTTGGTTCCCTCTTTGATTTGTTTCCATCCCCTGCTTCTTGTTCTGCTTTCAGGTGGTTTGAAGAATAGGTAGATCCACTCTAAAATAATTGCTTTTAAAGAAGGCACAACAGCTTGGTCCCTTAATCGTTTTCTCTCAAAATATGTGTTTTCCGAAGGTCTTAGGCGACCCCTGTGAAAGGGTCGTTCGACCCCCAAAGGGGTCCTGACCCACAGGTTGAGAACCACTGGTCTAGCTGATTCAATCCTGCAATCTTGATGTGCTCCAGATTCCTTCAATGAAACAATGTCATCTATTGGAAGCATGTTTCCAATAGATGGAAGCATGTTTTCTTTGTAGCAGTTCCTGCCCTCTGAATAAGGTGCATTCCAAGATCCAGATTTATTTATTTTATTTTATATTTGAATTTATATACCGCCCTTCTCCCCCTAGGGACTCAGGGTGGTGAACAGCTGAAATTAAAATACATACAATATAAAAGTTAAGATAGCTAAAATAAATTAAATCAATCAGCCCCCAATTTAAAACCCCAAAGCTATACAATTAAAAACTAACCCATAAAAAACCTAATTAGGCTAGGCTGGCTTGCTGAAATAAAAACGTCTTCAGGGCCTTACGGATAGTGCGGAGATCCGGGATCAGTCGTATTCCGGGAGGAAGCTCATTCCAGAGGGCGGGTGCCCCCACAGAGAAGGCTCTCCCCCTGGGGGCTGCCAGCCGACATTGCTTGACCGACGGCACCCTGAGGAGGCCCTCTCTGTGAGAGCGTATTGGCCGGTGGGAGGTTATCGGTAGCAGAAGGCGGTCTCGTAAATACCCTGGCCCTAAGCCATGGAGCGCTTTAAAGGTGAGAACCAACACCTTGAAGCGCACCCGGAAGACCACCGGGAGCCAGTGCAGCTTGCACAGATGGCTCCTATCCTACTATTGTTTAAAAGAGTTGTGAAGAACTGACTCTTTTTCCAGGCCTTTGGTTAGGAAGAGTAATACCTCTCACTTCACTGTGTTTGTCATTTTTATCTTTGTCTTTTATGTTTTAGTGATCGTATTGTAATGTTTTATTACTGTGAATAGTTGACAGTCAGGTGGTATACAGGTTTAATAAATTATGGTTGGTCATATAGTCAGCCAGAAGTTTAGACTGGATTTGGCATTTTTATTCACCTATTGAGTCCTTCCTAAGGACCTGGAATAGGCAGGTGTTGTTGTTTGATGATATTAAAGATGATGTCACAAGATGTAAGCAGTTTCAAGTAAAATTGCCTTTTACAATTGAGTGATGATGATTTTGTCAATGCTGATTGTCTTCAAGTGATGCTCCAGATGTTTTGGGGCTATATTCAAGGGTGACTTTTGCCGCAGTCATTCTACTTCTATTTGCAGATATTTGTATTTTGTGATTTTCTCCAGTTTTTCTCTACTATTCTATTCTGCTGTTGCTATTAAATAGTGGATCCACTATTTAGATTTTATTGTCCTTCTTATCAACTTATCAACAGTCTAAGGTGTTGTGTGGCAGGTGTTGATCTGGTTGAATTCTAAAGTTCCAGAGTGTTTCAATTTATTCAATTTCTATTATTTGGTCTGTTTTGTGATGTCACCAGTTTTTGCTTGCAAGCAGATGGTATTTCTTGCAGATATTCCACTGCACCATTGTTACTTCTTTGTCATGCCATTCTTTGTAGTCAGGCTGTGTGATTTTCTTGCAGCAGCTAATTAGGTGTTCCGCTGTTTCTTCAGTTTTTATTATGATGATGGTTGGTTGCATAGTCAGCCAGATGTTTATATTGGATTTGGCATTTTTTATCTACCTACTGAGTCCTTCCCAAGGACCTAGGATAGGCAGATGTTGCTTGATGGTATTACAGTTGGTCGCATTGTCAGCCAGATATTTATACTGGATTGATATATTTTTATCCATCTATCAAGTCCTTACCTGGAATAGGCAGGTGTCATTGTTTGATGGTATTAATGATATTGTCACAGGATGTAAGCTGTTCCAAGTAAAGCTGCCTTTTGCAATTGACCGATAGCAATTTTGACAATGCTGATATTCAAATGGTGCTCCAATTGTTTTGGTATTGCATCCAAGATGGCTACTACTATTGGTACTATCTTTGTTTTCTTTTGCCACAGTCAAAAGAATTGCAGGTCTTCGTATTTTGTAATTTTCTCCAGTTCTTTCTCTTCTCTTTTGCTATTTTCAGGTAATGCCATCTCCATTATCCAGACTATTTTTTCTTTTTTAAATCAACAATTTGTTAAGTTTATGGTGTTATATGGCTTATCTGAAGTCCCAGATACTTCAGTTTCTTCATTTTCTAACAACAAACATGATAAAGTGGCAAGAATGGTGCATTGGGATATCTGCAATTATATATATATATTATAATATATGTAAATGGCAATATAGAATATTGCTATTTATCCACACGTAAGAACTTGTGGGACCACAGCACAGACAAAGTGCTCATTATTATCAAATACACAAAAACATGAAATCACAACTGCCAGTTCTTTAGTTAGTGTTGGCTTTCATACATATCGAGTTCTTACCAAGAACTTTTGTTGTAATGTAACAGCATATATATGTGTGGATACAAGCAGGGTGGAGTTTCGCAATTGACAGATGGACATTTTGTCAATACCTAGTTTGTTTTTGTTGCTGTTAGTACAAAGTACACTTTTTACATACAATTTAGCATCCTGAAAATTCTGTCTTTAACTGTTGCTTTTAAATTAGAAACTTTCTGGGGCCAATCTAGTGAAACAATTGCTACTCATAATCAGATGTTCTGTTTACGTTTTTTTAAAACTGCTCCCATTGGATCTCAATTTCCCAAATGAAGAAATGGTATTTTCACCCTGCCGTGCATTTTTTCCAATGGAACTTTGATGACAGATATTTACATTTGAAAATAGATGACATTGGAGGAGAATATGCTTTCTGCCAGAATTGGCATCCCATAACAACCTTTTATTCTTGTAATGTTTTAATATTTAATATTTATACAAAAAAATTGCCTGCTGAGAGCAATCTGTGTTACACAAAAACCAACCAGGACTGTGAATACAATCTGTATTATGGGATGGGCAATATTTAATAAAATCTGAGATGATTGATTGGGGAGGTATTTATAATATGTTCATTAATTAATCATAAAACATAATTGGAAAAGACATTAGAGGTCGTCTCATGAAACTTGCTTGATACATGATTTAAAATGCAAAACATTTTACACTATGTTGACACAATTTAGCTTCTGCATAAATGCCTTTAATAAGACTACCACATTTAGGGCAACGACTAGCAGAGTAAAATCTACAGAGATGCCCCCCCCCCCACATTTCAAGGCAGTTACTTTTTTTCCATAAACAATTGGTACAGTTACTTTTAATATTTAGTTTAGGATTGCTTTCTGGTAATGTTATGCACCTGTCTTTTTTATATTCCTTGATGGAACAATGAATACTAAACAATTGCACAAAGTCTAAACTAATCATATAAATTTAAAAGAAAAACAACATATCAGCATCACTAAAGCAAAATATGAAGCTATAATATTCAAATATATGTAAGAACGAGCTAGTTGTTTTTTAAAAGTCTTTATATAAAACAACATGTTTAATGCACATTGTGCAGAGTACAACTTGTGAGTACATTTTTTAAAAAAATTGCTATTGTTTTCTGATATTCTTACCAGTTCAACTATTTCGAAACATGCATTCTTCTGAAATTGGGTGGAAGTGGGGCATAGAGTGAAATAGGAAGGGACAATCAATAATTGGTTTTAATTAGTAATAAGAGAGAATGAAACTGCTGTCAACAGGGCTTTCAGAAGTAGACAAAATAATGAAGCAGCAGTCAAAATAGAACTCATTCCCCTTGTCCCAGTGATAGAAACAATAACATACAGAACTACACAAGATACCCATCGGCAGAAGATCCATAATGCACCCAATGTTGACACAACTAGCAAAATCCAACTCTCTTCCTCAGATTAAGTCAACCTTCTCTGCAGCACCGAGGAGCAATTTTGTTTTTGAAAAATAAGTCTAGTGTTCTTTCAAAAAGGCACTAAGCCTGTCTTTATAAGAAGCTTGCATAACATCTGACAAATATTTCAGGAAGTGACAATTGACATTCTGTAGACAAGTACCTCTGTGGAAGCTATGTCTCTGGTGATTACTGCAGTCCAAATTGAAATGACCATGGAGGGCAGTCCCCGTGATTTGAGGGTGAGAGGCTAACCTAATCCATAGCAGCTTAGATGGCCACTAGAAGATGGACAGGTTCCAAATCCTGACCATCACCCATATCATCAATGAAGCATGCTAGAATGTATCCAGAGCAAGAATTATGTTGGGAGGAGATGGAGAACACCATTTTAAGTTGAAACAGTTCACTTTAAGATTACTTTAAGCTGTCATAGGTATCATTGGGGATTAAAAGCAGTATCATAAGGAAATGTTTGTGCTACAGTTTGCATCATAGTTAAGGGTTTCAAAGATGACTCTTACTTCTATATAATTAGTAATTACATAAGAAGTCAGTGCAAATCAAGTGGGCCTTAGCTGCCAGTCAATAGTTATTTTATCTGGTAGTCCCTTGTGTTGTATGGATAAATACAGTGCCAGAAATTGAAAAGCATAGATTAAATGGATCTGAAAACCCAGCAGTGTGAGTCTCACATCAACTAAACTATTAAATTGACAATAGGCTTATTTAAAACAATAGATATAGTGGTTTCAGAGAAGTTCAGATGATTTTGTTATGGGCTGCAGTAAAAAGATTAAGTTACAATAATATTGTTTGCTATAGTATTTCGTTTAATGAGATAAACCTATTGTTCCCATTCCTGGTTCTAAAATACACACCTGCACTCTTATTTCAAAAATGGGATTTTATAAAATCAGTAAGAGTCTTAGCATGAATTAGCTACTATTTCTGGTGAACTATATAACTCCATTATACCTTATATCTTTCTCTGATACTTACTTTTAAAAAAAATTTAGTTACCTGGTGATGCCATACATGCAGACAGACTTACAAAAGATAATGGGACACCAATTCAGTGAGGAAAAGATTCAATATCTGATCTACCAGGTTTTGAAAGGCTTGAAGGTAAGTAACTTCAGAAAAATTCAGAAGAGAAATAAATTTCTGCCACTTTTGCCATTTCTTTAGCATCTTTGTAGAGACATCTTTTAATAGATTTTGAACATATAATCATAGGATTGAAAGGAGTGAGAGAAACCTTAGCGATCATAAAGTCTAGCTCCCTGCCTAGTACATGGATCTGTACTTTAGCACCCCTGACCAAAATCCATCCAGCTTCCATTAAAGACCTCCAATCAAGCAGTGTGTGCATTGGTGAATTTTACTATAGTCTTTCTTTGTAACGTACACCAGTTTTTCTTATCCTGTCTTCTGGAATGACTCTAAATAATTCTGCCCTGTCTTCCATACAATAGCTCTTCAAATATTGAGACAGCTACAGTATCATATCTCTCTGCAAACTTTTCTTCTCAAGCTAAAGACACCCAGCACCAGCTGTTCCTCCAATATTTTTCTATCCAAGCCATCTTATTGTCTTGGTTGCTGTTTTGTGAATAAATCTCTTAAAATGTGGTACTGAGAACTATTCAAGGTGCAGTCTAACCAATGCAGAATAGAGAGGAATGATTTTCTTAATTTGACATGCTACATCTGTTGATGTAGCTTTTATTTTGGGCATATGCCTTTTGGCTCATAATAATTTTATAATAAATCCACCAAGACATTCAGATTATTTTCCATGTCCTGATGTTAAACATGCTCCGTTATTTGCTATAACCAAGCCTTTGTTTTTTCCTACATGAATGAAAGATTTTACTTCTGTCCCAGTTGAAATTAATTGTGCTTGTTTCTGCCCATTTACCCAATTTTTCAAGATGCTCTTGAATCTTGATATTGCCCTCTAAGGCATTTGCTATCTCTTATATATTTATTATCTACAAATATGATAATTACTTTTTTCTAACCTCTCATTCTAGACAGTTATAAATATTTTGACAAACAGAGCCTAACCCTGGTGATATGCCACTTGACACTTTCCCTCAACACAACACACAATCACCCTTTGTGTCTATCAGATCTTTGATAGCTGCCTTATCTGAAAGGGATTTTTCCTAAACATGAATCTCTCCAATTTCTCTTTAGGAAGCTTTATTAAAATGAAAGCAGATGTAGTAAAAGAATAATGCACCCCTGCAATAATTTCTTCCAGCCTGATAGGGAGTCACTGGCATGATGGCACCCATGGGGTATGATTGTACAAGCTCTGTTTCTGTCTAAAAACAGCATAAGCCAGTCAACTTTGTGCCATTTTCTCTATTAAGGTCTTATGGCAAGCCTGGGCTAATGGTTTGCTGAAATCAAGGTACATTCCTACAATCAAATAAATTACCGTAACCACTTTGTCCAAAAATATCAACTTCATTTGGCATGATTTCTTCTTGATGAACACTTGCTGGCTTCTGCCAAGTAATTTATTTATTTTTAATTCTCCTTAATCAGCTTTTTAATAATCTATTGCAGAGTTTTATCATGTGTCAATTACAGGCTTACTGGTTGGTAATTATTCTGGTCCTTCCCTTCCCTTCCCTTCCCCCACCTTACTCCTTTGTGAAGATCAGAACAGCATTTGCCCTTCTCCATTCTCCATAATTTCTCAAAGATCACAGAAAAGGGCTTGGAGGTAACATCTGCAAGCTCTTTCAAGATTTTCAGATGCAGCTGGTCTGACCTGGAGATTTAAACATGTTCACAGAAGTTACATGCTCCCTAACGGATTGCCACTCCTCCCTTGAGGGAATTGTCTTTTAATAGAGCAAGGAATAAAAATATCACAAGGAAGATGAAAGAGAAAAAAAAAGAGATTGAAAGGGGCCTTTTTTCTGCTTGTCATCTGCTACTACATTACCATTTCTCTAACAAGTGGTCTCAGCTCTTTCCTTTTTCTTCATTTACTATTTAAATGGCGGCCAGAAAAAAACCCTTCTTGTTGCTTTTACTTCCCTTATTATTTTAAAATTCTTTTGTGCTTTAGCCTTTTGGACTTCCACGTACCTCTTGCATGATTATATCCAGGGATGTGCTTGCAAGAGCTGATTGTTAAACTTTCTGGAATTTTGATATATAGATACACTTAAGTCCTTGGTTTGCTTGACCTATTGCTTTGCATATTGATGTCCACATGAGGTGGACCTCATCATTTACAGGACCTGGAGTTTCTCATCTCAGAAGCATCTCCCATTTCTGAAGTACAAATCATTTCCATCCACAGCATCTGGCTTGTAGCCAAGATAACTTGGTTAGAAGCAAGATGGCTATTATCTCTGTATTGAATTGTTCATTATCCGTGTCCTCACTTTGGTTCACACCTCCTATCTTGCCCATCCAGTGGTGACCACACCTCCTGGGGATTCTGGGGCTAGCCGTTCAGCATATGAAAAGGTCATCAGTAATGGAAGATTGCCAGAGCTCATGATTTAGCAAAAATAAGGAAAAGGAGAAAGTTGCAAGGAAAGAGTTTACTTCACCAGAATCACTCTCACAAAAAAACAACAGGCCTCATCGGGGTTCCTTGTGCTTGTTGACAAGAAGCTCTGAGGAATTCTAGAATATTTCTATTGGATTATTTTTCTTTTCGGTAGAAAGGGTGTTTCCACTTTCTAAGGGTTGTTTTGAGATAATTAATCCACATAGAAAGATATTTTGTATACCCTATAGAACAGAGGTCTCCAAACTTGGCAACTTTATGACTTGGGGACTTCAACTCCCAGAATTGATGGGAATTGGAATTCTGGCTGAGGAATTCTCTGTCTGAGGCATTCTCTGTCTGAGAAATGCTGGCTGAGGAATTCTGGGAGTTAAAGTCCACAAGTCTTAAAGCTGCCAAGTTTGAAGACCTCTGCTATAGAACATGCTCTATCACAGGGAATCTTGATTAATATCAACTATGGAGGAGGCTGTCTGTAATCTTCCTGTTGTCTTTTTCTTCTTTTGCAGTATATTCACTCTGCTGGAATCATTCACAGGGTATGTTCTTTTTAAAGTTATTCCTGTTCTAGAATGTACAGCTTACCAGTGCAGCCTTCTACAACCTGGTGCCTTCCAGGTGTGGCTCCCATAATCTCCCAGCGTCAAACGCCTCTGGCCCCAAGCTATGGAAGACTGCACTAATGCATATTGCTAAAGTTCTTTTGTTGTCAACCTTTTCAAGCCTCTTTGGTATGTAAAAAGATCGCCTAATCTCTATTGCTATGCTGAAACCAAATGACCTTTGTTTTCTGTCCCCCCCAGAAGAGAACCTGCACATCTCCCTAGGCATAGAAGCCTCTTGGCAGTTGGTGGCAATGTCCTAATTCTGGCTCACTAGCATGTTGCAAACAACTACAGCCCCTCTTATCCTATTCAGCTGATATCATCCTATCTCCAACTTTGGAAATTCCTTGTTTCCTTTGTTAACATTAATGTGGAGAAACACATTTACAATATAAATATTTTTGCTTTATATTTTGCTATATATATATTTGCAAGAATATAGAGAGAGGGGGGATGTGTGAAATTGCTAAATTCTTTCTTAGCCCACTGATTCTTCCTTATAAAATAACTCAGTAGTTGGAAAACAACAGAAGAATTAAGATGTTCTCCTTCCATATATTTACAAATATAGAATTAATTAATTAAATCAGGATTTATTTAGCAATGCTGGCCAATTGTACATATCTGCCCTCAGAAAAGAAAAAAAATAATTGCGCCAATCCAAAACTTTTTGCGGTCAGGAACAGGGCCAAGATCATACGCCACATGATGCTCAGGCCAATGTTTTAATAAACACAAGTTTTGGTGCAATGTTCATGTAAGAATTTCTGCCTCTCCAGTCTCTCCAGTTTCCTGCTACTGGTGGAAGCTGGTAGCTACATGGCATGTCTCACCTTAGGAAATACATTCTATCCCCACTGAGATATACTTCATTTGACATTTCCCTCATGCATTTCAGGATCAAACCCTGTAATCCAACTTGTTGGCTCACCTTTTTCTATGGCAGTTGAAAACTGCCTGAGGAAAACATATTACATGTCACCCAAGCAGAAGACATCATTAGACAGACCTCGTGCATGCCCTGAGGCCAGTTTTTAAACATAGAAATAATCCAATGAAAACATTACAGAACTGAGAGAGAGAGACTTTTACCCTGTTTCCCCCAAAATAAGACATCCCCTGATAATAAGCCCAATCAGGCTTTTGAGTGCATGGCAATAAGGCCAAGCGCTTATTTCAGGGTTCAAAAAAATATAAGACAGGGTCTTATTTTCGGGGAAACACAGTAAGTACCTTTCAAAGAGGAAGAATATTTACCTGGTTGAACACATTTAGCAGAAATGTTTCACACTGTCCTATTAGTACATATCATGCAATTGCAGAGATAGTCAAATGCGCAATACTTGGAGTCTCAGAGAATATTTACCGGTACATTCTCATTAATTGTGGAGAAGGGGAGGAATTTAATTCTTAATAACTACAACAGAGGAATTGGGAAATGAAAGGCCTTAATAGAATGACTACTATCCTCTCTGTTTTGTCATTCTGCTGCAGCAGCACAACAGGGAGAGATAGAAAAACAGGTTTTCTTCCCTGCCCCCCTCCTGTTGAGTGAAGTGGAAGGCAATTTGCCAATGTGGCATCGGGTGTTTGGGAGAAAATTGTTAAGAAGAATAAGGAAATTTGGATCTGGCAAATCCACTGCTGTTTTGTGACACCCGCAGCTCTATTGGTAGAACATCTACGGCAGTGGAGCATTCACAGGAAAAGCAGGAAGATTCCTGCTTGGTGTTCTTCCCTCCAAAATATTGCTAGAGCTGTTAAGTGAGTTAAAAACTCTCTGTCAACCAGCAAGAAGAGTGCAATGTAAATTGTACCCAATTTTTGAGCTTAAAAGAAAATTATTAAATTAGTGGGAACTGGATTACAGTTTAAGAGCTCATCCACACAGTTCCTTACTGTAGCACAAGCATACCCCATTACTGTTTCCCCAAGGACAGCCTCCATCTCATAGTCAGCCCATTGCTTCGGCAGACAGACGTCATGTATTACCTTCCTTCCCTGCTCCAGTACCTTTGGGTTGGCAGTTCTGGTGTGGGATCCTTCTTTTCATCTGCTTCATGTGGGTTGCACATATATTTTCTGTGCTGTTTTAGCCAAACCTGGCCAATTTAGACTGTGTAAAGACCTCAAATTGACTAGCCTATCCCTGGTTTAATGCACCTAACTGAAAGGTTAACTGAATAGACCTGGCTCTTGCACCTTTGCAGCCTACATTCCCCTTTCCAATGGACAGCCTGCTTTTGGGGAAGCCCTGCCTCTCTTTCTCACAGGATGTTCTTTGAAAAGTTCACCCCATCCCAGAATGTAACCTAGAAGTGGTATGGCTTCCACGTACAGTGATGTTTGCATGTACAGATCCAGTTAACAATGAGATGTCAGCAAAGAGACCCAAACGTGGCAGATGGCTTGAAAGGGTGACTAGCCAACAGATCCATGGGTCACAAACATTTTGAGAGAAGTGATGTGGATGTATGTAAGAGACACTATAATTCAACATATGTCTCATACACACTAACATCTTTGGCTTCAGTAATATTTATGTGGGGAGCAGGTGCATAAAGGCCGTACAAATCCAAGTGACCATTAACATGCAATTAAGAAAAACAACCTCTTTGGTGGCAGCCAGTAGTCATGAAGTCAATAGATTAACAATCATTTGAATCAAAAAGTATAAAAAAGATTAATGGAATAGAATGACTAAACCTTACAACACGTCCCTGGTAGACATTCTATATACTAATCAGTAGCAGATTTTTCATTTGAATATTGTGGCTGGTCACATTCAAATTTTTAGCCAGGGAAACTGCTTTTTCAGTGCTGAGGACCAAGTGGACATCGGACAGCCTGGATCATGTTAAGTGCTTGTTAGGGAGCAAATCCGATGCGTGGCTCTGGGATGGGAGGAAAGAATGTGCTTATTATGTAATTATTTACTCTAGGATCGAATTGTGATAGCGACAATGGAGTTTTCTAATTTTGTATACTGCAGGATCTAAAGCCAGGCAATTTAGCAGTGAATGAAGACTGTGAATTAAAGGTAGGATTTTTGTTTTTGTTTAATGAAAAAGTAGACTGCATTGTTGGTTTGACCATGTTGTTCTGAATCTTCAGTGCACCTTCATCTGCAACACATTATTTGGAAATAACACCTACTTATTTTGATGGGATATCTAAAGATAGATTCATTGAAATCAGCCAATTTAAAGTGCACCTGGGTGATAACATATTTATTTCATTTTATTAAGCAATTGCTTTGTTTGAAATGGAATTTTAGATGACATCATCTAAATTTCCCATTTTTCCTATTATTTCCTCCAACTATCTTCTCTCCTTCAAAAAAAAATATCTATTTTTTATTAATTAGGAAAAAAAGTATGTTCACAAACTGCCTTCACCTAGAAGAATCCTTATATTACGTAACAGTACATATAATTAGAGTTTAATTATGTTCTCTGTTTTAAACCTATACTGCAGAGCCTCAGAATTCAAATGCACGGTAATATTAAGTTTACATCCCACTCTCAGTTTTAGACTTGCACTGTAATGGCATCTTGAATGATTTGTCAGTACTCTTTCTATAGTAGAATGGAGTATATAAGAAAGACTCCTGGTGGTATAGAGGTTAAAATTCAGTATTGCAGGCTAACTCTGTCCACAGTCTGTAGTTCAATCCTGATGGGGCTCAAGGTTGACTCTGCCTTCTGAGGTCAGTAAAATGAGAACCCAGATTGTTGGGAGCAATAAGCCGGCATTGTAAACCACACAAAGAGCACTATAAAGACTATGTTATTGCTATATTTTCTGCCCTTGATTTATAGCTAGCCTTGGCAAATCTTTAGAACATGAGTTTTGGCAAAGTATCTGAGTCTTGGTTATCAAGATTATAACACTCAAAAAAATGAAAGAGAACTGGTTTCCCTCAGGCCTTTCCCACCTGTACTTAGTCATGCTATAAACATGCCCTGGCAATGTTGCTCTTGCTTCTCTGTTCCCATTAGGTTGTTTTCCTCTTGTCCCCAGCCCATGACTGAGGCTGGTTTAAATTATCCTCAGCTAAAGCAGTGTTTTCCCCTTATACCAACAGCATCCAATGACAGTCTTAAGATGGGCAAAATTTGTTATGTTTTTCCACCACTGTATGACAGAGATCAAAGATGTGTTCAGAGAATTATGATTGATCATTTCAGGTGATGAAGACACATCCTCCCCCATCCTGTCACCCTTTTCTGCACCAGTTCTGCTCGAGCAGCTGGACATCTTAGTGTAGTGCCATTGGCTTATTAGAATTGCACAACAGCACTGCGCAGTACTGAAATTTCTTTAATTCTATGCCTTTACTTTGATCCAAGGCAAAATTAGCATGGAATGATAGGATCAGGATTGCCTCTCATAACAGAACATTGAAAGGAGGAAGAAGAGGGCAGCCCTGAATAAGTGCTATTTTTTGACTCAGAGTTCTTCTTGATTCCAGCCTGTTTTTTTTTTTTTAATATTCCACATGGATTATGACAGAATGGGATGCCAGAGGATAGGGCACAGGTAGGAGAGATGACAAACATTGTCCTGCTGCAGTGCTGTGACTGGTGACATGCTGAAGAGGGAGGTCAGCACAGCCAGAGGGATCAACTAATTGTTGGCTTATCACATGCTGTACCCACAACATCAAGATGACACAAGTTGATGGTGACTTAGAACAGATGGCAACAGAGGCAGCCTAGGCATTGTAATTAGGCAGCACATTTCAAGCCAGTGTAGTTTCCTGCTGACTCAAAGATGGGTGGATTGCCTTTTGGCTCAACAATGGGGAAAGGCCCTCAGCTGACATCATTAAAGCTAACGTGCTTTTAGTCACCACTGTGTTAAAAAGAAGTGATGGCTTTGTAATAGCAGTCTATTGCTTCTAGGAAGCACTTAAGAAACTTTGTGGAGCCTTCTGAAAAAAAACAAAAAATTATTATTATTATTTTGCTATTGCTTTGGATGCATGGCAACACTGTTCTGTACATTTCTCATTGCACAAAACAATTTTTCATGTTTTTAGATCTTGGATTTTGGCTTAGCAAGGCATACAGATACAGAGATGACAGGCTATGTTGTAACTCGTTGGTACAGAGCACCTGAAGTGATTCTGAACTGGATGCATTACAACCAGACTGGTGGGTTAAATTCTTTATTTGGGGAGGGGGGGGGTGTTGGGAAAATCTTAGTAAATTGTGGATTAATGGCTAACTCTGGAGTTTCTATGTGATGTTTAATGTATTTAATTTCCCCCTTTTTTCAATAAGTACAATACAAACCCTCACAGCATGACCTGATTCAGATTATGTTAAACTGTGGCATTCAAACTGCACGAGCCCAATAATTAGTTTGTAAAACATAGTATATAGCTTTGCAAATGAAATGCCCAAAGTATGCAGTCTGCTTTTCTTCAAGCAAACATTAATTAAAGTACTATGGCTTCTCCTACTTTGCTTACTGAGAAGTTGTATTCTTTTCAGTGATGTCTATACCCAGATAGATGCACAAAAGAGTTCATCTAAACTGAATTCTCACCTTCCATAAACTGCAGACAGCTACCATGGACTGTGTTACATAATTTTATTTTCACCACTATTAATTTCTAAAACTCAGATTAATTCAGTCCAATGATTTTGCATAGAATAGAACAGAATCTTGTTCTGTGTCTCCTGGTTAATTGATCAGCGTGAGTAATTTCTTACTCAATTGCATTGTGATATGTGGACACATGTGCTTCAAATGCAGCTGTTGACAAAACTACTACTGTGAAAAAGTTGTTTCGTTAGTCTAATGCAGGGGTGTCAAACTCACATCATCACAGCAGCATCACTTGACGTAACGGGACTAAACCGTGCGTAGGCATGGCCAGTGCATGATGCATCCGGCCTGCGGGCCACAAGCTTGACAGCCCTGGTCTAATGCATTTCTCCTGTAATAACACCTTTGAATAAAAAGAAGCTAAAATATCTGAAAAAACCATAAGTGCCAGCCATATATTTTGTGTAACCAAATTAGGATAGAAAAAATCTGAATACACGCTTGCCCATTATAGTGTCCTCAAAATGGATTGCTCTTCAACACCCCGATCCTCTATAAGCACGATCAGAGAGTTGCTGGCTAGGAATTATGTTAGACATAGCCCAGTGTATGTGTGTGTGTGTGTGTGTGTGTGTGTGTGTGTGTGTGTGTGTGTGTGTGTGTGTGCAGCAAGTTGGGGGAAAACTTCTTTTGTGCAAAATAGCTCATTGCCTTATAGCATTTAAAGAGGATTTCAAAACCATAAAATAAGAATAATAAAAGATAATATTACAAGATGGACTATCAGTTTTATGTTGAAAAAATCTGTATGACCACAAGATAGCAACAAAGAGTTAGACTTTTCTGTATCTCTTTACTGCAACTTGTCTGGATTTTTGCACCCAAGCTCTGATAGCTAAAGGTACAGTAATGTAACTTGTAAACAAGAAGATCTGTTACAAGCATGCGTAAAATGTGTATTTTAGTTTCCAATGCTGCTATTTTAACTTTAGCATTAAATCCTTTCTTGTATATTTCTCTCTTTCAAACAGTGGACATCTGGTCTGTTGGTTGTATCATGGCAGAAATGTTGACTGGGAAAACTCTGTTTAAGGGTAAAGACTGTATCCTTCTCTGTGCCCCTGTCTGAAACTGATGCTCTCATAGTTTGGACTGAAAATATAGATAACATAGAGGGTTTTTGGTAGGAAGAAATCTAGTATGAAAATTCAAAATACTTATACTTGCAAAAAATAAGTACTGTGAGTACTGTTTAATCTAAAAATCTATTTTCACATATTACGGGATTTTAATTAATAGCATAGTTGTGTCAAACAAGGTTATTTAATGTTTCTCTCTCCCTTTGATGCTTGATGTTCATCACGGGTGGATCTTTAGCTGTGTTCAAGACAATGTATAAATAGATTGTGCAAGGCTTCACTTTCAAAAGCAAACATTACTTCAGGAAGCATTGAGCGCCAACATAGCTCCTGTCTGTTCAAGTTGGGTAGAAATTAGGGTTTGGGGGGAGGGGGGAATGGGATTAAGAACAAGTATGGGGGCACATGTTGTATTTGTCAGCAACAGTTTAAAACTGTTGACTCTATTCCTAGGTTTTATGGAGTTGCCCTCAGCAGCTGATGCATGATCCTGGGAAAAGCCATGCTTAGCTGAAGGTGCTCCTGACATGCACGCCCTTATGTATGTCCACATGTGCTCCAAATCACATTTCACCCATCACATCTCAATTTCTTCACAGCTCTGTCTGCAGCTCCTTAAACCAAACAAGTTTTTTTCTGTGAAATGACACAATTCTACTACCTTTTTATTTATAAATTCTTCTATAAATATAGCCACAACTTCCAACATCTCCTCTCTCTGCTTCCTTCTCCGCAGAGTTCCAAGATTCACTAGAAGGAAGGCTAAGGTTACTATATACACAAGAGTTCTAGCAACTGCTGTTCTTTCAAACAAGACATGTATGAATAGTCAGTAAACCTTTGATGGTGCCTATGGTGGAGGGGGCTAGGAAGTGGGAAGAGGCCTGCTGTTTCTATGCAGGTGAGGCAGCCTACATCTGCTCTTTGCTTGGAACTTTTGCCAATCTCTTCAGCAGTCTGAAAACTGACATGCACACCGCACACTTATCTCTGTTGATGAAGCGGCGTTTAAATGTTTAGGCAGGAGATCATAGATTATGCTTTAGACATTTCTGATATAAACTGATATTCTGAAGTTGTTCCTATTATAGGTAGTCCTCAATTTATGACCACAATTGAGGCCAAAATTTATGTGGCTAAGCGAGACATTTGTTGAGTGAGTTTTGCCCCATTTTACGACCTTTCCTGCCACAGTTGTTAAGTGAATAATTGCAATTGTTAAGTGAGTAACATGATTGTTAAGTGAATCTGGTTTACTCATTGACTTTGCTTGTCAGAAGGTTGCAAAAGGAGATCACATGATCCCGGGACACTGCAGTCATCATAAATATAGTTGCCAAGCATCTGAATTTTGATCCCATGACCATGAGGATACAGCAATGGTCGTAAGTGTGAAAAATGGTCATAAGTAACTTTTTTCAGTGCTGTTGTAACTTTGAACGGTCACTAAATGAACTGTTGTAAGTGGAGAACTATCTATACTTTAACACAAATGATTGGGGGTTGCAGGTTTTATTCTCCCTAACTATCAATGATCTAGCAGGAAAGATTCAGTATCTCTCAGCCTAATGATGCCAACAACAAGGTATGGAAGCAAGCTATATAGCTTGCCCTTTTATAGAAAAAGTAGAATAAATATATGGTAAATGGAGCCATTTATGAAGGGTTTTTTTTTTTGTCAAATTCAATGTCTGGCCTCTGTTGATAATACTTGATTCAGCCTGCCAGATCTTGATCAGCTCACCCAGATCCTGAAAGTGACGGGAAGCCCTGGAGAAGAGTTTGTGCAAAAACTGGAAGACAAAGCGGTAAACTCATATGTTCTTATTGTTTTAGAAAGTTTAACTTTCTGCCCAACTTTTATCAATGATGTCAACTGTAATTGTACATATGTATCCCACCACTCCTCCAATTAACTCAAAGTAATGTGCTTTCTCATAGCCCCATTAATCTTCTCCAAAACCCTGTCAGATAAAATAGAGAAAATTGATGTGATGGGTATCTTCCTAGCTTTAATCTAGTACTTTAAGCGACCACCCTTGTAAGCTTCTCTGACAAGAAAAAAAATGATATTATACCAGCATTTTCTTTTAATAATCTTTGAGTTTTATAACATGCATTATTAATATTCATTAGTACTTGTTTATTCCTGCATCGCTGTTGAGGATTGTTGGGTGCACTCAGCTCCTGACAAAAACCATTGAACACTAACTCTGAAATTAAATGAAATACTGGGGTTGTAACAGCTGGAGAACAACTTCTCTAAAGCAGAACTGGGAGGGAAAAATGGCCCTAGGTTGCCTGTTCTGTACACAGCCTGATGAAAGACGGCTTCCCTGCCAGTATAGGAAGGTTTTTCTGTCATGGAAAGGATATTGCATTATAAAAATTGAAAAAAGGAATGACAAAACTGTTGAACAAAGGCCAAAATAAGCTGGAATGTGCTAGCTATAAACATAGCACGAAAAAGTATCTTTATAGACAGACAAATTCTTCTTATGAAAATGGCAAATGAATGTAGTTATTCAGAGATAAGAAAACTGAAATATTTTGTTTCCATAAATTGAAAATGGAGTATTATGCATGTTTATTTAGATGCAAATCCTACTTTGGTTTGACTTTTGTTTAGTATTGCACCTTATTTACTTGAAGAAGTCAGAACAAACAGGCAGAAAATGTCATCTGAACCATAAAAGTATTTTTTGAAGTGCCAATCATTGCTCTTAAGATGAGCAGCACCAAAGCCAGATATGAATGAAAGATGCCCTTTCTTTCTCTTCCTCAAAGATGCCCTTTCTTTCGTTTTCTCTGTTGCCCTCCTTACTTAGTTAACTAGCAGGGGCAAGAGGCTGCTCTTTTTAGATGGCTGAATAGTCTCTCTCCCAGTTGTCTGCCTTCTGTACTCTCTCATTACATGAAATTAGGCAGCATGTTATACATTAGATTACAAGCTTCCATCTTGATATAAAGAGAGATGCAACTATTAGGAGCCATGAAGTCATATTATTATTTTTACTACAGTAAAATTATTACTTTGTCTTATGTACAACACAGCTCAAAGGAGGCTAATGCGGACCTTTTACTTTGTATAAAAGAAGTGTATGGCCAATATGTGGGCTTCTAATCAATCTATAAAGAGTAGATTATGATGTAACTTTTCAAGGTGACATTTATATGGCTTTATGAAAATGTTATTTTTTTTAGGCTAAAAGCTACATACAGACACTTCCTAAAATTCCCAAAATGGATTTATCTTTGCTTTTACCCAAAGCCAGTCCTATGGGTAAGTTCTTTTATAAGTTTTAATTTACGACAAAACTAATATTCCTCAAAAAGATTATACAACTGAAATGTATTATTTAACTTTTATTCGGATGACAGATGAACATGTCAAAACAATCTCTTTTATGATTCTAGCCGAGCCAGCATATTCTGTGCGACTTTGATAACAACAAAATCTTCAAAATGTAATTAAGCATGAATAATGTATTACCCTCTGGATGTTGTTGTGAAAATAAATTCCCTTGAGTATAATGGGAAATACCCTAAAGTAAATGTTTTATTACATGCCAGTCTTCTCTAGCTTAGCAGCCACAAGTGGCATTTTTGGTATTCAAAACAAAACATGAGTTGCAAGAGTTTGGATCCGATCCCAGAGTAAAATTTTACCATTTCAAGTAGTGTCATTTGGAATGTTCCGAGTACTGCTAGCTCTCCAGCTGGGTAGCTCTATGCCTTGTGACAGGGGGTTGCCTTTTCTTACCCACATGTTTTCTGGTCGAGCCAGTATGACAGCAGGAACCAATCATGTCCCTGCTACAATTTGCATAGACTGGATCTGATGATATGGGAGAGAGTGATGAGAAGCAGTTAAGCACATGAGCAGACAAAAGATTGATCTGAGCCAGATGATTGCCCAATCTGATTTTTTTTCTTTAAAATAAAACTGTTAAGGGAAATTAACATTTACAAGTGAATGGATCCCAGTTAAGGTTCATGCATACTGTGCTTAATTTTGCAAGCAGGCAAGCCAAATGTATCTGCATATGTATTGCGTACGTTTCACACAAGTTTTGTTAACAATATCAATATTAGGTAAACATTAAGAATACTAGCATAATTTTATCAGATTGCTACATGCATAGAGCCATCTCAAACTGTGAGATGGGCAGCAGATAAATATAATCATGAATGCATTTAACAATGAATAAAATAATGTTGTTGTGGATTGTTGAAGTTTGGCAGGCACATATTGAAAACATTAAGGAAACCTGATAGGGATTTATGGAAATAGAGTCTGTATACTTGGTCGCCTTATGTCTTCAGATTGGAAAAAAATATTAATTGAAAGGAATACCAGAGATTAGCTCAGTACCTCAAGATTTATTTAAAGAAACTTCCCTGCTGAAACAAGGTGTAGATTTTGCTAACATTTTGTAAACAACTGTAACTTTCTGCTCAGTGGATAAGAGCAGGGCTGTATTCTTGTTTTAAGTGGGGGATTTGTTTTTTTTAAAAAAACTATACCTTGATCATTTTTTCTGCCAGTTGGCTAGTAGCAGTCAGTATGCACTGCACTGCACTGCAATTTTCTCTTAGGTTTGTGGTAAAAAACAAGGTAACAAGGGAACATTGATGATGATAATGATGATTATGTTGTCCATTCAGTCATGTCTGTCTCTTAGTGATTCTATGGGCCAGGTCTCTCTGCATCTTCTGATCTTGCACTACTTCTTTGAGTTGTTTTAAGCTCTGACTGGTGTCAGCTTTGATATTGTCTAGTCATCATGTTCTTTGGCAGCCTTGTTTCCTTTTACAGCTAAATCTTCCAGTCATAATTGGTTTCTCCAGTGAATTCCCCCTCATGCCATGGCCAAAATAACTGAGGTACAGTTTTGTGATTTTGAAGGGAACGTCAGGTGGTCCCATTTTCACTGTTTAATTTCAAGAGCACTTGAATTTTATTCTGACTTTCAAATAAAAAGTATTTTCCATTTCCTACACATTTCTAAATTTTACTCTTGCCTCCCCACTACAGTCTAGATAAGAGCACTTTTCCAAAACTTCTACTTGTAGTGAGAAGAAATTCTTCAGTGGCTCCATGGTGAGAACTGACCTGTAATGTAATGGTAAAGATTACAAATATACATCAAGTCACTTGGGTTTCACCCTGCCTCAATTTCCAAATGACAAAGCTTACAATGTAGCTCAGCTATTGCTGAGCACATTGTAAACCGCCCTGAGTCTCCGGAGAAGGGCGGCATATAAATCAAATTAAAAAAAAAAAATTAGATAGAAGGATTCGGCTTGATGTATTACAAAATGACCTGGAACTTCAACAAAGATGTTTGAAAAGTTGGACTTTGTTGAAGTTACAGGCCACTTTACAATCCATCAAGCTGAATCCTTCTATCTAATTTAGCTATGTTGTAAGCTTTATCATATATAGGTCAAGTGACTTGACCTATATTTGGGCTCATCTCATACTGAGATTTTTCAAGGATATTGTTTCAAGTTCCTTCTACAGTACGTTTCAACTACAGTAGTGAGCAACTTATATTTGTTTACTGAAATGTGAAAACTGGATGAAGCAAATATAGCCAATTTAGTTCAGCAGCCATCTTAAGCTTTTAGATTTATCCTTCCTACAATAAACAATTACAGCATTCTTTAATTTTTACAATATTTATATCTTTCCTTGTAGCCGTGGACTTGCTCGACAAAATGTTGCAGCTCGATGTAGAGAAACGACTCACAGCAACCCAGGCTCTGGCCCATTCCTATTTCGATGCATTCAGAGATGTTGAGGAAGAGACAGAAGCCCAGCACTCCTATGATGATTCCATAGGGAGTACAAAGCTTTCAATAAATGAATGGAGAAGTAAGTTCAGCTGGACAATTTTTAATATATCCTTGCCCCTAGCGCAGTCCTCATCAGAGTTTAGGAACCTGAAGTCGCCCAGTTCCTGCACACATAATAACTAGCTATATTAATGTTGAATATAGTCTGAACTGAAGTACAGGTTCACTCTGAAGTAGATAAAATTCATAACTAGGAGTATAGACTTCAATTTGACCTACACAAATACTAATTAAGAAAAATTATGTGGGTAACTCCCCCACTCTTTTTCACCGCTGTTAGTTACTCTATACTTTTTTGGGTAAGAAGAAACACAAAACATTCAGCATACTTTAATATAATATGGAAACATCACTACACTGCATTTTGTTGTCACTGTGTTGAGGGATACTTAATCCACCAACACATTTCTCATTTTAGGTTTAAAACTGTGTCAAGAAGAAGCACTTGGGAAATAAGTTTCCTAAAGAATAAAGACCAGGGACTATTAAAAAGGGGGAAAGAAAAAGAAAAAATAATGAGTAATAAAAGGAATACCCTTCTTTCTAAAGATACCACTAAATTATATGCCATAAACAGCTCACCAGAATACTTTTTTTAAAAAAAAAAAAACTCCCATTAAACTTAGGAATTTTGTGGAGAACAGGACATGATGGTTATTGGACTAGTTGACAACTATGGGATGTTAAATTTCATGTATGGAAATAATATAGTTAAGAACTGGTTGGTGATATCTTTCTAGGAAGTGAAAAAGGAAATGAGGCACTCTTCCATTTTCTGACTAATAGAAAAATTCTTGGCAATTTATGGATAAACCATACTTGGAGTACTCCTCACATAATAGAACATTTTGTAATGTTAAAAGTTAAATAACCCTAACTGCTTAAGCCTGGGGTTATGCAGCAAAAAATGAATCTACTAGATAAAAGTAAGAGACAGCAGGTAATGGCCTAGTTTGAAGGATAAGTTGAAAACTTAAAGAAGCAAATGTTTATTTATAATCCTTTCCTCTGAAACCTTAATAAAGGCAGGAAACAGCCCACTTTGCAGTGGGTACATTCATGGGTATATGATATGGAATGACAAGCTAGAACACTTATACTGAAGAGATGAACTGATAAATTTTTGCTTAGCACATTGCTTAGCACATTGTAAGCCGCCCTGAGTTTCCGGAGAAGGGCGGCATATAAATCAAATTAAAAAAAAAAAATCTAACAAATAGATGTTTAATAATGACAGGTCCATTTTTTTTTAGTCCACATCTAATTATTAAGTATTCACATATTGGAAGCATTTCTTAGCCATTTATTGCCTGTTATCTTCAGGGTGGCAGTCAAAGCAGTATAAGTCTAATATACAATTCAATATAGTGGGTTCATAAACTTATAACATTTAAATTAGGTTTTAAAAAGCAGCTAGCAAACTAAATCCATACCTAATAAAAGTAACAAATAATGCCACCTATAATAATGTTTTTAAATATCATTTAAATAGAGCAGGAGAAATTACCCATCTCTTTGTGAAATTCAATAGAATGGGATACTACTGGTAGTAAGAATTGATCTTTTACAACCTTTAAAAAAACTGAGCAGTTTAGGAAGGCCGATATAACATGAAGTGTTGCCATTTGTTACTATTGTTTTTGTTGCTGTTCAAAAATTATACTGGGCTAGCAACAGGTATTTTCAGCTGCATTCAATCTTCCATCCATTATGGTCTACCAAAATGTGTTCAGCGTGCCTTTATTGTTTGAACAAAAATGCACTTACATGTATGTAAATTTTGCTTATCTTTAAAGGGCACATTTACAGTGAAATACTGTCATTCAGCCCAATTGCTCGGAAAGATTCCAAGAGGAGAAGTGGAATGACCTTATAGACTCTTGTATGTCTAGAGCTGATTGACCTTTCCAATGATACATAACCATCGGTGTTTTGATCCTAAAGAAGAGTAAATATAAATCAGGATGAGAAAGGCCATATACATATAGCACAATAATAGTGAATCAACAGAGGCCAACTTTGCTCTGAACATCAGAGTGATACAACAACCTTGAGTGCCACAAGTCGAAATGATTCTCATTAAATCTCTTTGTGATAAAATGTGATGGCTATGTTTTTCCTTTTCTTGTACTTTTTGTAACTGGTTCCATAAACTTGGTCTAAAAAGTTAAAGTAAATATTTCTACAAGTGAATAAAATCTTCTTTCTTTCTCCTAATATCTCCAATTAAATAAAAAAGCATGTTTCAAAAAAGAAAAATATTTATATAATAAAGGAACAGTTGCAAAGAGCAGTTACATTATGTTCCTTGTGATTCATTCTGACTAAATATTTTACATTTGAAACATATCTCTCACTTCTTAATGGCCTTACATTGGTCTTATAGTATTGCAAATGGGAAGTATTAATATTTACATCTTTAAGCATTGATAATTCCCAACTGCCATGATTTTCACCAATATCCCAGTATGCTTCTTTGCAAATGTTAACTCTATTATTGTTATTTTATTTGGGATATGGGATTTGGGATATGTGTGTGCACGTCACATGTTCACTCCCACACACACTCCCACACACATATAGGAGAGCCAGGGATTTACAATTTAAGATAAAAAGCAGAAGAACTGAATAGCTTGTTGGATTATAGATCAGACTCATTTGGCAATATTTAGTACTTTAAAATGATTGAAATGTATAATGCAATGAAATGAAGGGTACTTTCATATTACTGTAATTCTCAAAAGCATTTTATGATAATCCATGTTTATTTTCACTTCTGCCAATTTGAAATGCTAAGAAAAAAAAATGAAAATCAAACTGCAGAATATCTTTTAATTAAAAGTCTCCTCACCCCTCATTTTTATTTGGAAATGCGGAAGATTCCATTAAAAAAACTTTCAAAAAAATTTATTATTCTCTTTATGAACACTTTGTTCTATTATCACTAGTGAGCAATATATTTCAGTGTTGAAATCTTGTAATTTTTCTGTTTTCCTTCCAGTATGTTTTATTACTGATTTGTAACAGAGAGTTTCAGAAATAGAAAAAATGATTCTAAATTGAGATGGCCCAATAATTACAAATAGTTACATTGAACTAGTGCATTGAAATTTAGCAGCATTCAACTTGTTGCATTTGTCATATTTTGTGTACTGATAAAAGACAACAAAACTCTAGGAACATTCATCTTATGCTGCTGTAAAGACATGATTCAGACAGTAGGCACTAATTATTTACACTGTGCAGCAAATGTATTAGTTTTTATTATTTTGCTTATGTGCCTCAAGTCAGCATTGTCTCTTAGCAACTTCATACATAGAACTTCTCCAGCATGATCTATTTCCCATTTTGCCTATTTGATCTTTTGAAGCTGCACCCATTGCCACTGAAATTGAATCCACCCAGTCTGCTGGTGGTTGTCCTCTTATTTTTTCTTCCATCTTTCTCAGTATTAGGCTCCTCCAGAGAGCCAGGTCTATCTGTTAAGTGGTGTTTTTTAGTATACCAATTCAAGCATGGAACCTCCATTTGAGTTCAGAGATTATTTGTTAAATTTTGTTTTTCCATTCCCAATACCATGTTCAGTCTTTTTACACCTCCTTGTAGAGATCAATATAACTTCTGCACAGCCACTTTAATTTTTAGATATTCCATCTGATAATGTACACATATATAGGCTTGTTGGAAAACTAAGTTAACAATGAAATCATTCAAAAACTGCTAAGTTTTTCTCCAGATCCATTTCTGTTTCTTAGGCAAATAATGTTTTCAGATGTTCTTCTTTACAATTTCTAACTTTAGCATTCATCTCCAATAGAAGCACACCTTACATGTTTTCTTGATGTCAGATTGAACCTGACCATAAAACACATCAGAACCTCTTCTACATGTGACTGGAACATAAACATAGATAACTATGTCAGAGTTGTCTGTGAAGTCTGATATTATTCAGCCACTGACTGCATTGTACCCAAATAGTTCTTGTTCCATCCTTCCTATTAAAGCAACACTTGATCTTTGTGCCCCGGGTAGTAAACTGAATTGTCAATTTTCTGATGCCTAAAATGTCAGTATGAAGCCAATTCACTTCATCTTTCATTGTGTTGAACTTTCCCATGTTTATGCTTACGCTACAGTGGGAACACTGTAATGTCTCTGTAACTTTGGGTTTACTTTTCCTGCATGACAATAAACCAACACAGCAATTGGATGTTCCTAAGGCTTTCATCTAACCATGCCACAAACACTGGTAGCGGTAGTACTCCCAAAGAGCCTCAGCTCTTCTTTGGGAACATATGCAGTGCCATCAACCCAAGAAACTCAAAATCCAGCACAGAATTACATTATCTCTGTGCCTTTATTGGTTAACTACAGTAGTTTACCATTGCTTTCTTTTATGCAATACAAAATGCCTTTGCCATTGTCACTAAAGTGATCATCCACCTCAAGTGGCCTGATACAGCTACTTGTTTGCTTTCTCATTTCTGATCAACTTGTTAGGAATCTATCTTCATAATGTACACTCCTGGTGTTCTTTGCTCATCTCTCAAGGACACATACCACCACCACACAATGAGAAAGCAGGACTCGAGTGATGTATTAATTCTATTCTTCACAAAACAATTATCACCTTGGCAGTAAAAATATCTGAGTTGCAAACCAATCTTTTTTTGGAAATGACTTTTCTCTCCAGAAATTATTTGGAAATATTTCTCTGAAGTCTTTGTTCTACTCTGTATTTGGAACTCAAAATTATCCCTTTTTGATACCTAATTTTAGTTTTACTTTAGTTCAATAGAAATATCTATGAAAAAACAGTATCAACCAATTATTAACAGAAAACAAGTATTAACAATTGTTAGCTGCTATCAAAGAAACTTAAATTATGCTATTGCATCAGTGGAACATTTTCTTAATGTGTACTTCCAAATCTGTTTCAGAGCATTGGAAGCAAATCATCACTGGTATTGAGAAAATAAGCTTAACTCTCAGCCACTGAAGCTCATTGGTTGATTTGGAGGAAATAATTTGCTATCAGCAAATCCTACCTCAGAGGGTAATTGCTGGGGGGAAAATAGAAGGATAGAGCACATCCTGTATGGTGTGCCTTTTATAAACTCTTGCACAAAAGGTGGAATATCGTTCTAGTAAATAAATAATACAGGTGAGAGGAGTATAGTAACAAATAACAAGATTGTTTTTAATTTTAAAGTAACTTTTATTAAGTTGTATACATTTCATAAAAATTCAGAGCTGAAAAGAAGCTGAATTTTTTAAAATAAAAACCAGATTAGAGGTTAAATTTCTAAATTGCCAGAGTGCAAGTTCGGGATAGTTGAGTATCCATATTTACTTTACTACAGCCTGACTGAGAATACTTCTTTTTCTATAATAGCAGCTGCCTTTTAAGGCAGTGCATTTTTATTTTGAATCTGCATTCAGTAATAGCATGAGTAGTTTTAGCCAAATGATTATACTATGCCTGTAATAAAGGTATAGGCATGTTGGTGAGCAAACTATATAACGATTTCAATTTATCGTTTTATGCTGTAGCTTGCTAATAAGAGTATAAGAATGAGTACCCAAAGTTCTTCCTCTTCCTTCTACTTAGCATTCATGAATTGAACACCACTGCAATGTAACTTTTTTTTTTTTCATATGAATCACATAGCTTATACTGTCTGGCTTCTTTATGTCACTAGCTAACTCATATATTTGGAATCCTTGTAAATAGCATGTGGCTGCAATTTATTTATTGCAATTATAACAATTAGCAATGGGGAAAAAGTTCTGTACATGCAAAATCCATCCTCTTCACAAATCAAAGTTTAAACAGCACAGCAGTACACATCTTTCCTATTTCCATGTACCCAAATGGTATAATCCAGGACTGCCACCTTCAACCTGGTGTTTTCCCACATATATTGGATTAAAATGCCAGTGATAGTATTGGGTGGGTGGCTGGGCACTTTTGGAGCAGATTGAAGAGACTGTCTCAGATCCAGGTTCTTTAAATTTATGGGAAACAGGCTCATTTATTACAGTGTGGCACATAATGTTAACATCACGTGTAGTTCACCAGGCCATATTCAGACACTTGTCATTTTGCTGGGCAGGGCCTCCCAAAGCATAAGCCTGCAGCAAATTGCACACATGCTCCAATCTACATATAGGATACACACGTTCTTACACGGAAGTGACTCTCCCTGTAGGAATTGGATCAGGTATGAACAAGCTCTTCCATTTGCTGCCTCAGAATGATTCCCAGCACTTTTCCTCCCTGCATGTCGCCAGAATTCAACTTAGTCCCCCAAACCGGCCTCCTGAGGCAGCCAGTTTCAAGAATTAGCCCCCCACCCCCATTCCCACCCCAGTGTGTCTGTCAGCCGCCACCACACAGGGTTCATTAGCCTATCTCGGTCACTCCCCCCCCCTCTCCAATCCCACCGCTACCCCCAGGCCTTCCCAATTCTATGTCCGGAGAGGAAAAGCGGAGGGGGGGGCGGTCCTTGTCGGGGGGGCCCCGAGAGAGCCAAGCGCGGCTGCAGCCCCCTCCCTCGCCGCCTCCTTCCCTCCCTCCCCCCTTTTCCTCTCCATCGTTTGGCCGGGCTGCGCTCCTGCTTTTTTTTTTTTTTTTTTTTTTGCCGCCGCCGCCTCCATCTTGCCTTTCCTCGCTCCCTCCCCCCTACCCACCCCGCAACAGGAGCCGGAGCCGCGGCGGAGGCACTGAGGCAAGAGGCAGCGGGGCCGAGCGGGCTGGGAATCGCAGGCATGAGGGGGCGGCGCTGAGGAGATACGGGCTGAGCCGACATCTTGTCCCCCCCCCACTCCACCCACCCTTTGCCGACGGTGCAATCCCGAGCGCCCCGCAGAAAGCCAGGGGCCCCCGCGGAGGAGAACAAGGAGGCGGCCCAGGCAAGTAGAGAGTCAAGATCTCCCCCCTCACCACCCTCTCCGTGCCGCCGCAGTCGCAACCTCCTTCCCCTTCCCTTCTCCTCACGGTCCCCCTAGGATCGCATGAAGGTGACCGGCTTGGGCGGGAGCTGGGTGACAGAATTAGAAAGGCCTGGAGCCCTCCGAGATGCGGGGCAGGGATCCTTCCACAACGCCTTATACCGAATTTGAGGGGAAAAGGGAGAGCAACTGAGAACGCGGGGGAAAGAGGGAACCCGCTCCCCGCCATCTTGTTTGCCCTCATAACCGGGACATCATTGGCCACGCCCACCTTCCCCTTCATCATTGGTCGAGGCAGGGACACGTCGCTCCTGTTTGGAACCGGGAGGATGCGATTGATTCCATTGACGGATGATGGACAGCGCCGCTTTCCAATCCGAACACGACTACGGATGATTCCTTTACCTGCTATGCAATTAGTGGAGGGATTTCCCCCCTTCCCCTCCCCCCCCCTCCCAGGGCCTTGGAGACATTGATAAATTCATATTCAGGCCCACTTTTTCTCCTCCTTTTCCCCCCCTCTTCCCTCCCCCCCCGTCCCTTTGCTGTTTGTTTTTTTTTTTTAATCTGTGGAAGGAAGTGAGGCGGGCTGGCGTTTGGAGAGATCAAAATTGTTGCCTTGTCGGTCGGTCACGTGACAAGAGCCTCACTTCCAACAGGGTTAATGAAGACCGTTCCCCTGGGAAAGTATTTTCCGTTGGAGGGGCCTGGGGGAATTTTGGGTTGGGATCCGATACTTGACGTCGTGCAATGAATGCCTCGTTCGGTGGAAAAAGCTTTGCGTAGACCCCAAATTCCGCCCAGAGGATTCAGAATTGGCAGCGAGGATTCTACCAAGACAGCTTTTTCTAGATACAGCCATGCCTGTAGTAGTCCAACGTTACACGCTTCTGCTGCCTGATATCAGTTAGTTGCTAGAGAGTCACTACTGTGTTGAAGGAATCGAGAAAGCCTTGGCGGAATTCATGGCTGCCCTTCTGTATTCAGGCAACAGAATAGAATAGAATTAGGAATTAAGAATGAGAATAGAAAACAGAGCTGGAAGGAACCTTGGAGGTCTTCTAGTCCAACCCCCTGCTTAGGCGGAAAACTCTATATATCATTTCAGACAAATAGTTATCCAATCTCTTCTTAAAAACTTCCAGTGTTGGAGCATTTACAACTTCTGGAGGCAAGTTGTTCCACTGATTAATTCTTCTAACTGTCAGGAAATTTCTCCTTAGTTCTAGGTTGCTTCTCTCCTTGAAAGTACAGGGTAGACTTACACGAGTCTTGGAAAAGATGCACCGAGATGACAGAAAAGCTTTCATGCGTTACCTTGAATATAAATGACTGGTAGAATGGAATTAAGTAAAATGTCAGTTTAGGCTTACTTTCAATCTTTCTGTAGAATTGTAGAAAGAAAGATTTGGGATATACTTTAGAGATCATCTAGACTGACCCTCTGCAAGAATGCGCCATTACAGGATCTCAGGTGGATAACTATCCAGTTAATTAAATATGGCAACAGTATAATGCTTCTCAGACATGAAAACAAAAATGAGCCCCCCTGTTTGAAGTAGTGTATTCATTTTGAGGTTGAGAAAACCCTGCCACTTGAATATATTCAGTGCTCAATTGATTTCTTCTGAGGTATAGGGCATTTTAAAAACAAAGTGGAACACAGTACATAAGCATAATTCTTTTCGTTAGTCTGTGCATGCAATGCTTTGATTGGTTTTGTCTGGTGCAGAAAAGTCCTGCTGTGAAAGTATAGCCTTAATGTCTGATTCATTGGCTGCATTGATACTTCATTCTAAATCCAAGAATGTTTTCTTTAGTTTTGATTTAAATCTGTTGCACAAACAGGTATTATAGCGGCTAAAGCAGGCATGAATATAGTCGTCTGTGCATTACACAAATAATAATATATTGGGAAATATGAATCCTGTCATCAGCACATATTTCATCAATTAGTTCAAAACAGTTCTCCACTTCTTCCCCTTCCTTTGTTGGTCGTATATATTACATGTCCCAATGCTTTAGTAACTGTAAACACCAGGAATGGCAGATTTTCTATATTATGGTGTCTAGATCCAAACATCTGTTTCCTCCCTTAGCTGCCTGTTTCCTTTTTGCTAGTAAAGCCCAACTCCAGTCCTATAGCTTTAACAAGGATGTACATGCTGCTGTCTTAACTCCCATGTCTAACTTTGGGGCCTGAGGTAAAAGAACTTAGAGGTTTAGTATGCCATTTAAACCCACCAGATTTGCAGTATCTAGAACTGAAAAGTATTTGTTTCAAATTCTGCTTTCCACAAATCCCAAAAGGTAGGGGTGTTTTTTTTGTGGCAATATATCAACTTTTACCCATTGATGAATGAGCTGTGCAATACAAAGGAAGCGGAGTGTGAAGTGTTTGAAAACTATATCACTAGTCCTAGGTAAATTGGCATTAGCAAATACCATATCTTATTTAAAATTTGGAAGGGTAGCTAAGAGGCTGATAAAATTGCTTGAAAGCCTTAGTAGATTCCTTATTAAATGGAAAATATTACAATATTCAACTGTAAATCAAATATTATTGCAACTTAAAGCAATATTTATTTATGTATTTAGTATTTGTATATTCTTTTTGTTTTCATGTTGTTATTAAGCTTGGACATGCTTTTACTAGTCCTTAAACTGTAATATTTATATAATTAAATACGTAGATGAAGTTTTCCCTAACCATTTTCTCTCCATATCTGGGAATATTTAAATGAGAGAAACAATACAATATGGGGTGACAGAGAAGAAGTATAACTCTATAAACCTCTATAACTCCATTAGATTTGTAATGTTTGAGAAGAAAATGTTATATAGATTTTAGGCATGGTATGAGAAAGAATAAAAGCTCACTGGCCCCCAAAGAGTCAAAATGGCCCCTTACCTTCTCTGAACCTTCACTTAACTGCAAGTTCCTATATAAATAATCCTTAATGTGGTTTATGAGCAGTCACATTCAAAGTGTAGAAGAATAAAAAAAATAAACCAGATTTCAGAATTCACCGTAGGGATAAATCTAAAGTTGCATACATACAAATAGTTCTGAGCCTTGTTTTTAACCATATTTTATGTACCTGGCTGTGGAATTCTGAGAGTTGAAGTCCATACAGTTTAAAGTTGCCAACATTGAGAAACACTGAACTAGAAGATTCAAGTTTCTAAGATCTGAAATGCATGATTAGATTCAATGTTAGATATTAAAATAATTAATAGATATTGTAGGCTTGAACACGGTGAAGTCCTTGATGAGCTACAGATATTCTCTTCTGTTATGAGGTTTGGTACGAAATTGTTAAAAATCACATGCATGCTGGCACTGAAATGTCAGTTGTTATCTGTCCAAACTATTTCCAGGACCAGTGGTTTCTTTGGAAAGGAAACTCTTCCCTCCTATTTGCATAGCTGTATTTGGGGTCCCGCTGTAGTTGTAGTTGTGGAAATCAAAGAAAGTATATATTTAATATTATTTTTAGTTTGACCAACTGAGTACACAAAAATCAATACTGATGATTGGAGCCATGGAGAACCATTCCCCCTTTCACAAAAATAGACAGTCAAAAGAGGCTATTCAGGGGGCAGCTGTCTTTGCTTTCATCCTGAATTTCTCAGCTAGGGTCTACAGGAAGCAATAAAACAGGCAGAATTTACAGGCAGTACATTTTGAATTCCAGAATCTTGTCTCTAAGTGGGACTTACTTGTGAGGATGATCTTGGATATGAAGGACATTGCTGATGGAAAAAAAAATAATGCTGAATTAAAATGATACACAGAATAAAGTACTACTGCATGTATCATTTTAATTTAGCATTATCTTTTCCATCAGCAATGGAAAAACTTTATTCTGTTAACTATAAAAAGCAGTGCAACAGCAGTACATAAGGGTACTTATAGCAGGAAATCCTATATCATTCCAGACAAATGGCTACTCAGTCTCTTCTTAAAAACCTCCAGTGACAGACCACCCACAACTTCTGAAGGCAAGCCATTCCACTGGTTAATTTTTCTTGCTATCAGGGAATTTCTCCTTAGTTCTAGGTTGGATCTCTTTGATAAGTTTCCATTTGTTACTTCTTGTCCTGTCCTCAGGTGCTTTGAAGAATAGGTTGACCCCCTATTCTCTGTGACATCCTCTCAAATATTGGAAGACTGCTATTATATCACTCCTAATCCTTTTTTTGTTAAACTACAGGTAGAAACACCTGGTTCCTGTAACCATTCATCATATGTTTTAGCCTCCAGCCCCCAATCATCTTTGTTGCTCTTCTCTGCATCCTTTCTGGAGTCTCAACATATTTTTTCTACCATGGTGGTCAAAACTAGATGCAGCATTCCAGGTGTGATCTTGCCAAAGTAGTATAAAGCAGTACTAACACTTCATGGGATCTTGATATTATCCCTCTGTTGATGCAACCTAGGACCGCATTGGTTTTTTGGCAGCTGCAGCACACTCATATTTAAGTGTTGTCCACCAGGACTCCTAGATCCCTCTCACTATTAGTGCTGTTGAGCCACATACCACCTATTCTATAGCTGTGCATTTGGTTTTTCTTGCCTAAGTGTAAAACCTTACTTTTCTCACCACTGAATTGCATTTTGTTGGATAGGGCCCAGTGTTTTAAGTGCTGATGCACTGTCTATCTTCTAAAGTGTTGACTACTCCCTTTCCCCCCAGCTTGGTGTTGTCTGCAAATTTGATGAGTTTCCCTTTTATCCTCTAAATTGATCTAAATCAATTATAAAAAAAATTGAAGAATACTGGGCCTAAGAGAGAAACTTGGGATACCCACTGCATGTAGATGTAGTTCCATTGAGGACTACATGTTGAGTGCAGTTGGTCAGCCAGTTATAAATCCATTTGGTGGTGAACTGATACATTAGAAAAATCCCACATTTTTCTAATGTATCGAGAAGTAGATTGGTCTACTTTGTCAAATCCTTACAGAAGTCCAAGTATACTATGTCTGCAGCATTTCTCTGGTCCACTAATTTGTCACTGTCAAAGATTGCAGTAAAGTTTGTCTGGCATGATCTGTTTTTAACAAAGCCATGTTGACTTTTAGTAATAGGTTTGCTTGTTTCTGAATCATCCTTGAGCAGTTTTGCTATTAACTTCTAATTTTATATTTCCAGAATTATAAAAGAGAGAAAAGAAAATTGGTTGATTGTTCCCAGCAAATTATGGGAGCTCTTTGGTTCAAGTTAATAAAACTTCTGTATATTATGAAGCTCATGTGCACAACTAGATTATGAATGCTTTCTAAAAACATGGATTGATCATCATACATGATTTTTTTTGTTCTCCTTTTTATGGGACCTTTAACTTTTCTCCCTGATGAACAAGTCTTAGAAAAATAAATGGTTAGTAACTATTTTGTAAACCTTTACTTGAATGAATAAAAAAATTTCCTGAACAAAAAAATTGTTTTCAGTCAGCCAGTCACAATCTGATGCCACTAGTACTATAATTCTCAGAGTTTCTGGAAATCACCTGATACCGGTAGGTAATGCTGCTCTTACCTTATGCCTTTCCCTTCCTCCACTTCTTTGCATGATTTCACTTTTTTTACTCGCATTTGCTTTCCATTTCCTTTTTTCCTTCTTTAACAGAAACTTTAGAGGATACATTCCTTTGCTGTATCATCTGTATAAACAAAAATCTAGTGACACCATAAACAGTAACAAATTCATTTTCACATTACCTTTCATGGATCAGAGCTCATATCATCAAGTCATGGAATATAGCCCTGTAAGAAGCACATTAGAACTCTGTGAAGCTTCAGTTTGATCAAACTACCTAATTAAATCATGGAATCAGTTTAATGCATCTCATTGGGTACATTTGAATTCATACAGCTATTTGATAGACTTTTGTGCATCAAATCTTGGACAGTTCTTACATTCCCCTCTATAAAATATTGTGCTGTCATGGTAGGAATGAAGGGAGAAATGTAAAATGGAAAAATTGCTTTGGAATCTTTGAAGCTTTATAGTCCTTCCTTCAGTAAAGCAGAATATTGGTTTCTTATAAATGTTGCTTTTAAGCAATGAGATAATTACATTTAACTATTCAATAACTAAACTCCTTGACTAATGGCTAACCCTAACCCTATACATAGTGCCAGGCATTTCTTCATCTTTCAGAATCTTCTATTGAACCTGATACTTAAAATTGCTGGCATTCACAAATTTATACTACTGCAGTCTTCATTTTGGGAATGAGCTGTAGTCATCTGTGATTTATCATCTATACTTGGCTTAATAAATCATAGTTCATTTGGCTTTGCACAGTAGCTACAAATCCCACACTGACATGTGTAACCCATCACTGTTTAAATTCAGGCCTTGTGGTCTAATTTATGTACTTTGGCTGTTTTCTCTCAGAATGTTCAAGTATTAGAAAATGTGCACATTATTTTGTAATATATGTTAGTTGTTCTTAGTAAGGCTATTACCCAACTCTGTATTTTGTAGTTTTTGGAGCATCATCACTACTTTTAAATCTAAAATCAATTCTATATAACATGAATACATCTAGCAAAAGCACCAACCAATATTTTAGCAAGTGCAGAGAATTATAGGGTTTGAGGGGATCTTAGAGGTTATGTAGTCCTACCCTCTGTTCTGTTCAGGAACCCCGTACAGCATCTCTGACAAATGAATATCCAATCTCTGAAGAATTGCAGCAAAAGAGAACTCACCACTTCACGTGGCAGTCTGTTCCAGTAGCAGTCAGCTCATATTACTGGGAGATTTATCCTAATGTGTAGCCTGAAAGCTTTTCCTTATAGTTTTAACCCACTCTTCTGATCCTGCCTCTGGAGCAATAATAGAATAGCAATAGCACCTAGACTTATATACACTGCTCAAAAAAATAAAGCAGAACACAAGCAGAAGACATCCGAGATCTGAATGAATGAAATAGCCTTATTAAATACTTTGTTACATACAGTAGTTTTGTGTTCACTTTAGTTTGAGCAGCGTATAAACTACTGTATGTAAAGAACAAAGTATTTAATAAGGCTATTTCATTCATTCAGATCTCGGATGTCTTCTGCTTGTGTTCCGTTTATTTTTTTGAGCAGCCCTCTCTAAGTGGTTTACAGAATCAGCATATTGACCCCAACAATCTGGGTCCCCAGTTTACCCACCTCAGAAGGATGGAAGGCTGAATCAACCTTGAGCTGGTGAGACTCGGAACTGCCAAACTGCTGTAAGCTGGCAGTCAGTAGAAGTAGCCTGCAGCACTGTATTCTAACCACTGCACCACCACAGCTGTTAAACATAATTCCGCTCCCTCTTTGTGTGAAAGTTCTGTTGTAGTCCTTAAAATCATTGGGTTGTTGTCCCAAGTTCTGTGATAGGTTAGCTGTGCTGCCTGTCTCTTTGGGGTTCTTCTTTTTTAACATGAAACTTGGTTAGTTGGATGTTTCAGATTCTTCCTCTATTGTTTTTCTGCTTTTAAATGGTAAAATATCCAGAGTAATTCTGGAGTTGAGTAGCCTTCAAATGAAACAAACAGACTGCTATAATATCTCCTCTCGGTCTTTTATGTAGGCTAAGCATACCCAGATCCTTTAGTGCTCCTCATAGGGTTTATTTTCTACACCCTCCACCATCTTGATACCCTTCCTATGAACTCGATCCAATTTGTCACAGCTGCTTTTGAAGGACAATGATTTGGATTTGCACTGCTGTTAAAGATAATATTTGCTTTTTAGCAGCTGCCTCGTACTCCTGGTACATGTTCAATGTATGATCAATAAGATCATCCTGGTCCACCCTATTGCATTCTGTAGCATTCATTTTGGCCGAGTGCTCAAATCTATCTATATAGTTTGGATCTTGTTTCACTAAAGTATTAATTATCATTCCCAGTTTCCCCTCATCTGCAAACTAGCACAAACCAAGTATAGTTTGTGTACAATTGAATTCAGAAGAGAAATATTGTACACACCTTACAACTATGCTTCCCTCTCTTGCCATCTTGCTTGAAGCCTCCCACCCCATTTCTTTTTGGAAGTTGCCTAATTACTAGCTTAGATTGGAAGAAGAAAAAGAAAGAAAAGTACTTTGGACTCCCTTACTAATCTCCTGTTTCATGTTTGCTTATTTGATGAAGTAATTCAATCCTTGAATTATCAGCAACACTATTCTTTGATTCCTTAGAATTATTTTTTGTTCAGTAATGTAGGCAGACTATGCCCCAGAGATCTGACTGTGGAGTATAAAGTATGTATTATAAATATCTTTTAATTTGATATTTATGAATTTATCTGCCCCCTTACTATTTATTGAACAGATTTTTAGGTTATTCTTTAGTATTATAGTCAGAATAATATGAAGTGCTATATCATTGTTATTTTCTTCCTAGTGTTTTCCCGCAAGTGTAGGGTCAACTTTTTTTTGAATCAACTGAATATTGATCTATTGATTACAATGGGATTTGATCAACTGGCTTGTCGCTCGAGCCTGATGTCATTGGTTGAGAGGGAATGACTGGCCCGAAGTCACCCAGCTGGCTTTTATGGCTAAAGAGGGGCTAGAATTCTAGTTTCCAGCCTGATAACTTAACCACTAGTACAAACTGACTCTCCTGTAGGATAATAAAAATCAATCAATCACAGAAAACCGCAATAGCATAGAAAAGCTAATATAATTAATATGTGTGGATAAGATTTGATCAGTCAGTCATATTCCTTGCTAGACTAAGTTTAATAGTGAGAACTGATTACTAGGTACTAATTGAATATTAGAAACTGAATGCTGAGAATTTCATTTATTTTTCAAAAAAAATTATTCTTAATATTTGGACCAATTTTTCACTATGAAATGATTCTGTAGAGTTATTTCTTTCTGCTGGGAGTATTGTTGTGTTTTCACTTAAATATATGAGGCTTGAATGTGAGAATTAAATACCGTGTAACTTGGAATAAGTTGTTATTGCTAATCCAAATCCACTTCATAAAATTATTTTGAAATTGAAATGCTTTGAGTTATATGCATGCAATTAAATAATATATTATTGATTGCCTTACCCTCTGCTCTTGAAGCAGTTATCTTTGTAGTTGTCTGAAATACTGAAAGATGAGTTATATGATTAATGAATTTAGGGAATTACATAATAGCTTTTTGATTATTTTTAGACCAAGAAATTAAAAAAAACTGCTATATTTTATTTATTAGACAAATGCTGGATATCCCTTTTATGCATTACATTAAGTACCATCAAAGATTTGGAGTTTTCTAGACAGAAATTAATAAGAGTACAGATAAAATCTAACAAACACATACAAAGCTGCAGAATAAAAATAAGACCAACAGCAGAGCACTAAAAAAGTAGAAAGATTCTAGAAAAACATTAACACTGTGTTTAAAAATTAACAGCCAAAGAATTTGGGGGTGCCCTATTTTTATTTGCTTGAAGCATTCTGAGAAAGATACTTAAGATAATTTAACAATCTCAGACAATTTTTCTGATAATTTGTCCCTAACTCTGGTAGTTTTAACATCAAGTCTTTAAATTGGTTCCGCAAACAGCTGGAAGCTGTTGAATAGCACAAAGCAGTTAGATAACATAATGGCCATCCTTATTAACAATTTCATTCTGTTTTGAATACAGTATCTCTGTCCATGTCAAATTTGTATTGGAATATCCATGTGATAAATACGCTTAAGGTTACGTTGACCCAAATGACAATACCAGCTCCAAGAGCACTCCCAAATGATAAATAATTTGTTAGGGAGAATCCAATCTCCTGGTTAAAATTTACTTAACCGGGCAGAGTAACTAAATGGCTTGGATAGTGCATTATTTGCATTTGTTTTAAACATTATTTGTTGAACAAGTGATATTGGCTTGGTTTACACAATGCTAAGTCATAATAACTAAACCACTTTGTGTAACATCAGAAACATATTACATAAGTGCTTAGTGCACCATATAAAGTTATTCCATGTTGCCTGAAGTAGCCTAAAGCTTTATTTTATGGCTATCAGATCTAGGCTTCAAAAATCTGAATATTATTAGAGCATCTAAAGAAAATGCTATTTCTTGCTGATCAGATTATCTGATTTTTGCAGCAGAGATCCGGTAGCCCTTGTTTATTTATTCTGTTTGATTACTGGAGCCAAGTTCAGCCATTGATTAAAGAGGATTGAGAAAGCTGAGTGTAGTCCAATGATGGCGAATCTACAACACCCATGTGACAGGCCGTGACATTTTGGCTGACACACCACCATTCACCAATTCCCAACAACTATTCTTGAAAGCACACTTCATTCTCACAAGATTTTTGGAGGTTGCGGAGACTGCACAAGAATATGGTGTGAAACTACTTAAAGAACAAAGGCCTTGTGGAATCTGGAGATAGTTTGGGTAGGCCTGCCAATAAAAAAGAACACTGCCTGAAGGTAAGTGGTGTGCCACAAATCTGGAGATCACATAGTTGGACTGTATTTTTAAAAAATAAATACGGGTAGTCCTCGACTTACAACAGTTTATTTAGTGACCATTCAAAGATACACCAACACTAAAAAAGATGACTTATGACCATTTTTCACACTTAGAACTATTGCAGCGTCCTCTAGGTTATGTGATCAAAATTCAGATCAGTGGTGGGTTGCCCCCGGTTTGCACCGGTTCTATAGAACCAGTAGTAAAACCGGCGGGAGGCTCCGCCCACTGACCCCGACATCATCAAAATGCTTCGCATGCGCAGAAGCTTCTGCGCTTGTGCAGAAGAGTGCATGCGTGCGTGAGCGAAGCAAGCGCACACGCACGGCCCCACTGTGAACCGGTAGTAAAGGTAAGTAGAACCTACCCCTGATTCAGATGGTTGGAAACTGACTCATATTTATGACAATTGCAGTGTCCCGGGATCATGTGATTACTTAAGTGATTCACTTAACAACTGTGGCAAGAAAGATAATAAAACAGGGCAAAATTCACTTAACAACTGTCTTGCTTAGCAATAGCCATTTTGGCCTTAATTGTGATCTTGAGTCGAGGACTATCTGTGTGTAAAGAATTGGGTTTTTGTTCTTTTGTTTTTTCTTCAGTGAGGGTGGGAGCCTCAATTGGAGGCTTTTAAGAACAGCCATTTGTTTGGAATGGTATAGAAGTTGGACTAGAAGTCCTCCAAGGTCCGTTGCTTCCAATTCTGTTACTATGTTATTTACTGAATTTTTGACATGCCGAGGCCAAAGTTTGGCCATCACTGGTATTGTCTATAGACATTTCAGTCTATATCCTTAGATATCTTTTACCTTGTTATAAAAGAAGACATTAAATTCTCTTATTGAATTTAACTCTTGATGACAACATACAGGCAGTTTTTATGACTACGTGATAAAAGTACCTTTTTTTTTCTCAGTTCCCCAGCTTAGTTACCTAAAATTCCATTGTGGTTCTCATACAATATTAACTGGTGATTTAATGATGTGGCTACATTGATTGTAACATTTAACATTCTCTAGCCTTTTAATAATAATAATTTTTTAAATTGTGGAATATTTTTAATATTCCCTTTTATGGGGTTTTTTTGGATACTGCAGAGAATCATGGTTTGTGATATGGATGGTCATATAAATAGGATGGATAGTAGGATGGAAAGAGACAGACAGACAGAGAGACAGACCTACCGACCACGGCCAGCACTTTAGCACTTCTGAGAGTAAACTAATTCAGCTCAGTGCTGCCATCTGCTGAGGTAGTAGAATCCTAAAGCAGAACATTAATTTCCAACATAATCTTTGGAAATGGACTTTCCCCTTTTGGGGATGGAGGAGGTGAAATGTGGAAATCACATCATATTTAGATATTTCCAAATCAATTCTGATACTTTTAGCTACAGGAGAAATCTTTATATGCTACAGAGTATCGGTGGAGGATACTTTTTATATGTTTATTATATGAAAGTAAAATTACAATATTAAATAGAAGTCAGTAATGTGAGATTGGATCTCGCTTGATTTAAAGCAGCAGAAAGTTTCGCAGTTAAAAATTTTCTGGGAAATCTGTATTACTGATAGTGTCCCATGGTAATTTTCTGCCTAAACAAGCAATGTATGTGTAACTGCTGCTATAAACAGGATTAAAAAGTTCCTAAAAAGGATACCTGCCAACACATGCAAAAAGCTCATTTTTTATAACAGTATGTACCTGTATACAATAAAGTGGTAGTTGATGCTTTCTTTGTCTTTCAGGGTGCTGTGTATGCTGAACATTTTATGTTTAGTCTAGCTAAACTATCTTGTGATTATATGTGGTTACAAAAATGAAAACCTTGGATTCCATAGACATTCTGGCAATCCTTTTTCCCTTGGAAGACAGATACATTAAGTTCAGAAGTTACAAGTTAGTGGCCAAAATGTTTGTTTTCTACTAGTAACACCGTAGCTTGTTATAAACTGATTTTTTAAAAAACCCAATATAATACTTATTGACATAGAAAAAAAAATCCTATGTGTCTGTATTCACATATTTTTCTTGGCAATTAGTTTCTAAAGGTTTTTCTACTTCTAATGGTTTGGCAGCTTTAGAAAGCTCATTTATTTAAATTAAATTGCCCCTGAATAATGATTACACCTTTCAAAATAATAAGCCTGGGAGCCAGGATTTGCTTTTTGTGCAAAACGAAACTGTAGGCCAATCTACATTAGGAGATTTCTGTTTTAACAGGAGCCTTATCTGACAATAGCTATTTGGCACTGTTATTTAATTTCATAATGTTTACTGTGCTTCAAACATTATAGTCAAACTTGTTTAGATTCTAGTCAAAAAGTATAATTCCTAATTTTCATGTTTTGTTTTGATTAAAAGGTTTTGCTCACATTGAATACTAAGTTTTCTTTTTGTTACAAGGAGTCATCTTAGTGAGCTTTAAGCTCTTCAGCTTCTCAATTGGAAGGAGTTTGAAAACATTTGCTTATGCTTTAGATTAAATGTAGGTTGCTGTGATGTTGGAACCTAGACAAACTGGTTTAGTGTAATATATATACAAGCCACAGCAAGTCTGGTTTGCTGTCTGGTTAGGAAAGGAGGTATTTGGAAACCATCCAGTTGAAGTTAGCTGCAACGTTCTATGTTGCCTAGAATAGGTAGCATCGTTATAACTATGGATATGTATCTTAAACAAACTAGCCTCAGGAATCATGATTTGAAGAGTAGATGTTTTAATCTAGCCATGGTTGGTATTAATGATTTTTTTAGGTTAAAATATTTAGCTGTGTTCTTTAGAGTAGCAAAGAAACTCAATTTCTAATGTCCAAAAGATAGCCATACCCATTTGAATATTATGGCTGCGCCAATAGTTTAGTCATTCTCATTTATTTGTAAAAAGAATTGGCATGCTTTGAAGCATCTGCAGCCTTAAACCCCAAGAATATTGTGATATTACAAATAATATTACAAAAACTTCAGGAATATTACAAAAATGTCAGGAGAGACTGATTTTGAAGGAAGTGAGATGATATATTATTAAATAAACCTGTTTATTACCTGGATCCCAGCTTGTGTTACAATCATAATTTGGTTTGCTTGGCTTTGATGTAGGCTATTATGCGAATCTTGTCGCTGTGGGAATCGCTAACCACTTAAATAATATTGATAAACTTGCAAGATTTCTTGTGTGAATATATATTAATAATTTTGGTTCCCATGACTTTGAAAATTCTGCAGGGCTATGAAGATCTAGCTTTTCACCCCAGCAATGGATTAGGATAAAAGTGAGGTTAGCAAATGCAAGGGTAACTGTACACTTGATCGGAGGTTGTGGCACTGAAATTGGGATATAAGGTGTTGTTCTAGATTTAGTTGATCATATTTATTTTGTTTTTGTTAGATGTCATTTGTGAGCCACATAGGATGACCATGTAAAGATAAGCCACCATGTAGGTTTTCTAAACAAACAAACTGGTGTCTATAGAATCCAGTGGTGGGTTGCCCCCGGTTCGTACCAGTTCTATAGAACCGGTAGTAAAACCGGCGGGAGGCTCTGCCCACCGACCCCGACGTCAACAAAACGCTTGTGCGCGGCCCTGGTGCAAACCGGTAGTAAAGGTAAGTAGAACCCACCCCTGATAGAGTCCCCTGGTTTATAGTTTATACAGTATATTGTCAAAATTTGGCCAGTTGTGCTTTATTCAATAAACTATGGTTAACTAAACTGCTGTTGGGTGTGCTTTGTTTCTAAGTACCACTAATTAGAAATCACTCCAAGCAATTCATCAGCTAATAAGTTAGACTCCATGTACTAAAATGATGTCCACATGCTTGAATATAGTGGTGTTCAAACTATTTTCTGTTGTACTATCCTATAGGTTTTCTAACTTGCTGCTATGAGGAAACCTCGGAGGAGGTCCAGGCAGACTTTAGAGGGAAGACGTTCTCCTTCACCATACAGTTTGAAATGCTCACCCACCCGAGAGACCCTGACATACGCCCAGGCTCAGCGAATAGTGGAAGTCGATATTGATGGCCGTCTCCATCGCATCAGCATTTATGATCCTCTAAAGATCATTACCGAGGATGAGCTAACCGCCCAGGACATCACAGAATGCAACAGTAACAAAGAAAACAGCGAACAACCCCTTTTTCCTTCAAAATCTAAGAAAAATCAGTGCAAAGGTAAAAAAAAGGAGACATGCGCCAAACATGCTTCGGGAGCATCTTTTCATCTACCACAGCCCAGCTTTCGCATGATTGACTCTTTCAGCCAGCTGGATGCACCACCCTTGCCTTCAGCTTACTATCAATATATTGAGAAACCACTCGAGGATGTTGACGCTGAAGTGGAGTATGATTTGGATGAGGAGGATTTGGCCTGGCTTGACATGATCAATGACAAAAGGAAGAGTGATGGGTATGGGTCAATTTCTGCAGAGACTTTTGAATTGCTACTGGATCGTCTGGAGAAAGAGTCGTATTTGGAGAGTCGTAATAATGGAGCCCAACAGACTATGATAGATGAGGATGCTGTTTGTTGTGTTTGCATGGATGATGAATGTCATAACAGCAATGTCATTTTATTTTGTGACATTTGCAACTTGGCTGTGCACCAGGAGTGTTATGGAGTTCCCTACATCCCTGAGGGACAATGGCTTTGTCGCTGCTGTTTACAATCCCCTTCCCACCCTGTTGATTGTGTCTTGTGTCCAAACAAAGGTGGAGCATTCAAACAGACCAGTGATGGTCACTGGGCTCATGTTGTTTGTGCCATCTGGATCCCAGAAATCTGTTTTGCAAACACTGTGTTTCTGGAACCTATTGAGGGAATAGAAAATATCCCGCCTGCCCGCTGGAAACTAACTTGCTACATCTGCAAGCAGAAGGGCATGGGAGCAGCTATACAGTGCCACAAAATGAACTGCTACACTGCTTTCCATGTTACCTGTGCCCAGAGAGCTGGTCTCTTCATGAAGATTGAGCCCATGAGGGAGACCAGTCTCAACGGCACTACATTTACTGTGCGCAAAACTGCTTATTGTGAGGCACATTCCCCTCCTGGCACTGTGAAAAAAGGACATGCAACTACTGCTCATGAAGGAGATGAGGACATTGTAAAGAATGTGACAATGGAGAGGGTCAGTCCCAAAAATAAAAGCAAAGTAAATTGGAAGCAGAAGGTGAAAAAGGAAAACAGTGCTTCTGCACCTCTGCTAATGGTCACACAGATCCCTTCTTACCGGTGAGTGGCACAGCTGTTCCAGCCATTGTTTCAGTATAGATCCATGGCCTAGTAGTCTATCTCCCCTGGTTTCTGCTTTCATCTCAACAGGACTTAACCTATGTACAGATTCTAATTATTTACATCCTTCCTTGTACGGTAGTGGCCAAAATTGTGGAAACATTTTGGGAAAAGTGTATTTTCTAAAACTAGCTAAAAACAGCACTTTTTTTGGGGGAGTAGTACCATAAAATTATATATCAATGAAAAGATAATTTAATCAAGAATGTAATGCAATAACTTTTATGATGGATTTGCTATTAGAATAGCAGTTACAGTATAAAGAAGAAAAGTGAAACACATAGAAAAAAATGAGATATACAAAAATTGTCACCATAGAAAAAATGAAATATACAAAAATTATCACCATGTCAGTTAATACTTAATTGGGTATCCTTTAGCATGAATTATGGCCTTACAACGTCTTCCCATGAAGTGAACCAAGTCTTTTAGTTCTGCAGCTGTTATAATGTGAAACCAAGATTGAATGATTGCTTCTATTAACTGGGTCGCTTTATTGCTGGGTCGCTTCTGACTAACAAGTTTCTTTAGTCGGCTCCATAGATTTTCAATTGGGTTAAGGTCTGGGCTATTCCCAGGCCATTCCAGCAGTGGAATATGATTATCTTAAAACTCAAAAACAAAAATGGTGTTAATTAGCCATCAAACCTCAAAAATACACTTTTCCCAAAAGGTTTCCACAATTTTGGCCACTACTGTAGAATAAACAATCCCTCCAAAATGGCTTATAAGGCATTTAAAGAGGCAGATAAAAATAAATATTATTTGAAATGAGCAAATGAATAAACTTTTAGGGTCCCTTCTAAATAGCCAGAACAGGGGGAGCGAAGTCTAGCCTTCC